>NC_086452.1:187438993-187738993 GCF_028390025.1 Pseudophryne corroboree | reverse complement strand
GGTGCATCAGGCTGCCGGAGCCGTGATAACACGTGGGATCGGTGACTTATCCAGTATGCCCTGCACGTGGGTTTTGCTCTAGGGCATGCTGGGATATGTAGTTCTATAACAGCTGGAGGGTCTCATTGCATGTTGAATACCCCTGGTCTATAGTTTTCTTGGGTTTAAGAGAGAACTTATTCCACTTGCAGCAAGGGATTTTTTAGTGTTTAGTAAAATAGGGGTGGATGTTATGGGGGGGGGGGGGGAAGTAGTATCAGCGCACGTTATGTGTGCTGATACCGCTTCACCCACATGTATTAATGCGGCGGTGTGTGCCCAGTGTCTATACGCCCCAGTCATTATCGGGCTGCTGTCTAAAAGGTAGCAAGCCGATATGCAGGGCAATGTATGAACGGCCCGTAGCACTGACTATTCTGACACCTGCAGCTATCTATTTTGACAGTTGCAGGTGTCGTTGCCCATACACCACAGAAAGGAAAAGTGCTGTCACTGGCTGCCGGCTCCGGGCTGCATGTGAGATCTCACAAGAGTAGTGAGATCTGGTGCATGCGCACCGGAGCTGGCCGGGGAAAGAGACCGCGTATCCGCACTAGGCTGATGCGCTGTGGGGTACAGGCAGCCATCGCCGAAGGGGGGAGTTTTCACTCCCCTACTTCATCATCCCAGATGCTCATACATCTTGCGCTGCTACTTCCGCGAAGCAGGAAGCGTTATACCCGCATGAGATGTGCGGATATAATACATTGCCCTCATAGCATCATGGCAGTTCTCTTCAGTAGCACTGTGGCAGTCAATGGACTACCTATCACAGTCCGTATGGTATAATAGGTCAACATCAAATGGTCAACATGCACAAGGTGAGCATGGTCAAAAGGGCGACAGGTTCAAAAGGTCGACACAAATTATCGACACATGAAAAGGTCGACTTGCGTTTTTCATGTTTTCTTGGCTGTTTGACATGAGCACACAATGCCACTGAAATCAATACTGAATGCCGAGCTTATCCTCCTTGCTCTATTTCAGTTTCTACTGTCACTATGAATTCCTTATACTATAAAATTCTATGTTCTCCAGTCCGTCACAGCTTCGCATAATTTATTTCATTTCAAAATCCTTCTCCCCCTCTGAAATATTGTCAGCTCAGTAAATAAACCCTGTTTATTCTGAAGTCTGATAACTCACACACTGTTTTATTATATGCAGTACCTGGTTTACAGAACTCTCTTCCTCATTCCACCAGTCACTCATCTAGTGTGTAATCCTCACGCTCGCTCGGTTAAAACAGGTGTTTCCCAAAATGCTTCCCTATTGTGTTAGTAACTTTTTCATTTTATGTCACCCATCCATTAATACTTACATATGCCTTTACTTACATACCCTTACTTAACAGACCGCTATGCACAGGAAAATTATGTACTTCATTTTTGCTTTTTATTTTATTTATGCCAGGCAGACAAATGGGAAGAACAGACTATAACAGGGATCCTTGCTCCCTAAATTAATAACAGGTTATATGATTGGTTATTAGAGCATGGTTTTTCTTCGGGCATAGGCAACCCTTGGCACTTGTGCCACAAAGGTGGAGCGTAAGGTTGCTTTGTGTCCATCTCTTACTATACACTACTCCACCTTCTCTCAGAAAGGAGATATTTCTGGCACGATGGACACTCTAGAAATCAGAAAACATGGACACATCATAGGTGCTGGGCACGCCCCCGTCAGTGATGCTGACAGCTGGGGCACACCCCCATTAGTGATGTTGATGGGGCCACACTGCCCCAATAGTGGCGCCTGTGGGGCTACACCCCCTTCCCTGGTCAGCTGTGCCCCCTTTTCGGGCACACGCATACTTTCCCAGCATCACTTCAAACTTAATATTTCAAAAACAGTTAATTATATTTCCACCGGCCAATATTAGGTACCAACCTGATATCTCTCTATCACTGTTGAAAACTCGACAATCAACCACAAGCTCGCTGCCTAGGTGTTATCCTTGACTCTGAACTGTCCTTTGTTCCCCACATTCAATCTGTCTCAAGATCATGTTACGTGCATCTAAAAATCATATCCAAAATACAACCATATCTTACACAAGACACAGCTAAAACTCTAATCCATGCTCTCATTATCTCCCGCATAGATTATTGCAATAGTCTCCTAACTGGTCTTCACAAAATGAGACTCTCACCACTACAATCCATTCTGAATGCAGCAGCGAGGCTAATCTTCCTCGCTAGACGTTCATCGTCTGTAGATCCCTCCATTGGTTACCTGTATTCTACCGTATTCAATATAAAATACTTTTACTCATACACAGGGCCATTAACCAAACTACACCAACATACATCTCTTCGCTCATCTCAAAATATCTCCCAACCCGACCTCTCCGCTCTTCATAAGATCTGCGTCTCTCATCCACACTCGTTACTCGCTCCCACTCACAATTGCAGGACTTTCTTCGGGCTGCGCCCACTCTGTTGAATGCCCTATCACGCACAATAAGACTCTCCTCTAGTCTCCAAACCTTCAAGCGTTCCCTGACACTCACCTCTTCAGGCAAGCATATCAAATTCCAGAACGGCCCACAATATATTCATACACCTTCCTATCAAATTGTATCCACTCTGCACAGTCCACACACATCCTCACATGTCTTCTCTTTATTCACTTTCCCTTCTTCTCGACCTCGGTTCATCATTGCTGTGTGACCATATCATACAGCCCAAAAGGAACCTTTGGAATCTGGTGGACGACTCTGCAATAGCAACTATGCTTGTGTATCCATGCCTATTTCCATATAGATTGTAAGCTTGCGAGCAGTGCCTTCCTACCTCTATGACGGTTTGTTATTACCCAGTTTTGTTATATCATTGTTCTTTCAAATTGTAAAGCGCAACGGAATTTACTGCGCTATATAAGAAACTGCTAATAAAGAAATAAATCTCTGCGCCCTGCCTCCAATGCTTCTTAGAGGGAACACTGTTGCTAGTCAGTATACTGAAGCGTGGTGCGCATCTACGTTACCACTAATTGGGGTCACAGGTGATGAAACATACAAAATGACACCACAAAAACTTTTTATGTCTATCTTTTGTAACTGCTGACCTTTGTACTGTCTAACTTTTGACCCTGTTGACTATATGGTGTCAACCTATTTGACGGTCTTTCTAAAATAACTGTATATACTACACTTGTATTTCAAATGGTACATAAACCATATGGAGCAGGGAGCTGCATTCTCATGTTGGCCAAGCTGCTACATGGACAAAGTCATTCCATTTAAAATATTGATAGATAGATATTGATATATATCTATCTATCTCTCTATTTTAATTTGAGTGCAAATATTCCTTTATGGGTTGTACATTTGTTTGTTTTCATAATTGATTGAGGATAGTTGCTATTTATAGGTGGTGATCTAGTAGTTGTTAACATCATGAGTCATTGAAGTCCCTCACATCCTGCTTAACGTATTGTACAGTACTCGGGACAATGGTGAAACTTGGCTTGCTGTTACTGTCATTGTTATTTCACCTTACTTGTACATAGTGCTGTACATGTGTGCTGTTGTGGCTCTTTAATCAGAATTCCAGTTAGATAAAGCCTGGGGATCCTTTTTGTGGTATTGCAGTAGTCTGAAATTCCAATTAATGTGTTATCATGACACGCTCTCAGACCTTGGACCCAACAGCTGCAGGACATGCCCACTTACACCTTTCTAACACGCCACAGAAGGAGAATGACCATAAAAACACACACACACACACACACACACACACACACACACACACACACACACACACACACACACACACACACACACACACACACACACACAATCTGTGGGTACACTCTAATATACTAATACCAACAATTTTCAATAAGCAGTATGTTTTATAGTTTGCACCAAGAGCGAGAAAGAAGCACAGTTATGCTCTTATCAGCGTATACTTTTCAGGTTACTTGGTATTGACCTGGTTGAGTCTGTAACTCATTTTCATATGCCAGCTAAGTATTCTGGCTCCAAATTACATACTGTACTGTACCACCTAGCATAATTATGTATAAAATGTTTGTTTTTTGCCAAGATAGAGCCTGTACCCTCTGTAGCCTGGGGTTCCTGTTCTTACAGTATTTGACAGTGCAGTGGAATCCAGAACCCCATGCGGTCTTTTGCTGTTGCACCTTATCTAGCCCAAGCTTTGAAATGCTGTGCTGGATAAGGTCTTAAACTATCCAGTCTGGCACCAGTGATCATTCGATGTTGCGTTCAATTAAAAAAATAATAATGATCAGATAGTGTCCTAAAAATGAATTGCGCTGCATACAGACTTACTACTCCCAACTGCACGTATGAACACGTGGGCATAATGTACATTGTAAATAATGGGTAACATGCATTGTGCTAGTTTGAAAAAAAAAATAAAAAAATGTTTGGCACAGTGTAATGGCAAAACCTTTTTGTTCTAGAACTAGAAGATGAAATAGGTTCAGCTGGTACTACTGATCGCATTTCTACTACTGATCTGCCGTTGTACTGGGTTAGGTTTGCGTGACCGGCAGCTGGGATCCCGGCAGTCAGCATACCGACGCCGGGATCCCGGCCGCCAGAATGCCGGCAGGGGGGCAAGCGTAGCAAAGCACCCCACAAGTGGGAATAGTCCAAGGCCCCCTGCCGGCATTCTGGCGGCCGGTATCCCGGGGTCGGGATGGTGACTACATTCCATTGTAATGTGTCATAGATATGGCACTGGAGGTTCAGCATTCACTATTCTCTCCAATAGTAATTACAGATTTGATGGCTTCTGAAGTGACAAGCAGGGTATAAATTAAGTCTAAATACAGTATAAATAAAGGCTGTTGTATTTTTTTGGCCAGATCCTATACAATCCTATACAACACCAGCAATACACCAGGATTGTGTTTCTGTTAAGCCTGCCCCTTACAATATTTTTCAAGTACCAATCTATGGTTCTGCTGCAGTTTATGGGTACATGTGTCGCCTAGAAATGCCACAAAGTTAAGAGAACTCTTGGGGTGGAATTCAAATGTTTGAAAAGTCGGTTGGGTGTCTGTTTTTTCCTGTCTATTAGATAGGAAATACCAGACTCCCACCTGACTTTTCAAACATTTGAATCTCCCCCTTGGAATTCCGGGTTCTCTGTTTAATTGTGCAGTGAAATCATTGTTCTTCTCATTGGGTGTTTAACTTGGCCAAAAGAAAACTGTCTTGCTTGTAAGAAATATCCTGCTTTGGCTAGTGCTGGCTGTAGTCTGTTTAGTATGCAGCAGGTCCTGAGGCTGTGTTATTTTTTATTAGTTTGTTGTTGGCTGGGAACATGTCTTATTCTCTCATCTTATAGTGGCAGCAGGAGATACTTTTAAATCTTTCATGGTCTGGTTCCTAAGTGAATGATGGATTTTTTCATCTGCATAAAATATCTTTAGAACAATTATAAAGCTCGTGATCAAGGTGGGGTTTCCGTGTTCCCACACTGCTCTGTAACCTTTTCCTGATTTGTTTGACTACTGTTTAAGTGCTTATCAGGCCTTTTTTATACCGTCTTATCAAAGTACAGTCCACATGTACTGTTGGAGGCATATGGTTTGCTACCAATCCTTTCTAAACTACCCTGACTGACAAGGGTATATCGTATGACACGTGCAGTATTCTTCAAAGAAAATGTGGCCAGCCATGTAGCTTTTAGGGGGGAATCCAATTGTAAGTGAGGAAAATCCCAATACTTGCAGTATCATATATATATATATATATATATATATATATATATATATATATATATATATATATATATATATATATATATAATATAATATAATGTGGTTGCTGGGTTTTCAGCACTGAAAAACCCTGCGGTCTGACGAAAACCCCCCAAAAACATCTATCTGGTGGTCTCCTGGGCTTCTGGTGTTCTACCCTCCATCTTTCCACTGGGGAGCGGCGTGTTGGGAGTCCTGGGGAGTGCTGGCAGGTACAAGGGCTGCTGGGAGATGTAGTTATCCCAGCAGCAGGCTCCAGGGGGTATTACACTGCAGGGGGTAGGGGTTGTCACACACTCACAAACAATCTGCAGTGTAATTTGGCTGGACACAGATACAAATTTTAAAGATTCTTTTGCAAGAAATATTGCCCACTTGCTGGATGCTCTCTGCATTTACCCTCTCTACAGTGTTCCTTGTGTCCAACTGTGCCCTGCCTCTTAAATACGGGGGATGTTTCAGGCACAGTAACATAAGTGCAACGTGACTCTGATTTTGGCCGGCAAACCCCTTTAGCAAAATACAGTTAGATTGTTCCTGGGAGAACACTGCAGTGAATAATTTATAATAATTGAATGATAACAAATTGCAAGGCCCTACAGAGTCTCTATGTGGTGTTTTAATAGTATTATGAATTCTAGAGGGTATCCAGGTTCTGGGTCGACAGCACTAAGGTTGACGCCTATCGGTCGACTGACTAGGTCGACACCAGAAGTAGATTGACACGGCCGTTATATCAACATGGAAAAGGTCGACATGAGTTTTTCACTTTTTTTTTTAACTTTTTCATACTTTATGATCCACGTGGACTACAATTGGGAATGGTAACCTTGCCCGAAGTGCATGCAAGGGGACATAGTGCACTAATTGGGGTTCCCGGTCACACTACGGAGAAAACAACATTCTGTACTGGAAAAAGACTTAGGGGTTCACATAGATAACAAATTAAGCAGCAGTACCCAAAGTAGGAGTGCAGCAAAGAAGGCTAATAAGATACTAGCATGCATAAAACGGGGAATTGATGCAAGGGACGAGAGTATTATACTCCCATTATATAAATCACTAGTGAGGCCACATCTTGAATACTGTGTGCAATTTTGGGCACCATATTACAAAAAGGATATCCTGGAGCTAGAAAAGGTTAAGAGGCGGGCGACCAGACTAATCAAGGGCTTGGAGATGCTGGAATACGAGGGAAGGCTTTCAAGGCTAGGCATGTTTACATTGGAAAAGAGGAGACTAAGGGGACATGATCAACATCTACAAATATATAAGGGGTCAATACACAGAGCTTGGGAGGGACCTGTTTACTATAAGATCAGCACAGAGGACACGTGGTCACTCGCTTAGGTTAGAGGAGAGGAATTTCCGCACATTAAAGCAAAAAGGTTTTTTCACAGTAAGGACAATACGTGTTTGGAATTCCCTGTCTGAGAGAGTGGTAATGGCGGACTCAGTCAACATCTTTAAGAATGGGTTAGATAAATTCCTATTGGATAAAGCTATTCAGGGTTATGGTGCGTAGGCATGCATTGTAGTTAATATAACTAGTCCTAACATAAAAATAACTAGTCCTATAATAAGACTTCATAGGAGACCACAAATAGGTTGAACTCAATGGACAATGATCTTTTTTCAACCTTAGTTACTATGTTAACACAAAAAACAAAACAAAATACCTCATGTTGACCTTTTTCCATGTCTCCCTTATCTAGTGTTCACTCTAGGTGTCTTTCACAGGGCGCTGCGCCCTGCCCCTTTTTTAGACACCTGAATGCCGCCCTGCCCGTTTGTGTGCGCCCTCCCGCCCCGCACTTTGCTGCCCGCCGGACACATTAAGCACACTGCAGTGATCGCAAAGAGGGACTCGGATTTTAAAAGTGAGCGGGTCCGGCAGGACGCGCTGTTTTTTGCTGACCGCCGCCTCACAGCCAATAGAAATCCTCAAGCCCTGCCTCACCAGCCAATAGCCGCCGGCAGCTTCTCAACATCCAATTGCTGCCGGCAGCGTCTCCCAATCCAAGCTCCACCTGAGACGTCGGTCCCTCCTCCCTGCGCTGATCTCCAACCCATTGAATGTGCTGGTGGCAACCGGGCGCGGACATCACGATGACAGGAGAATGGAAGATGCAGGAGGGAGCCGAGGAGAAGGAGAGGAGCGCCTTCACCACGGGCAGCCCGGTGGGTCTGCTGCAGAGAACATGAGCTGGGGCCGAGCGGAACATGGCAGTGCGGTCGGGCACCACGACCGCAAAGTACCAAGAGGTCAGAACGCTGCGACCTGGGGGAATGGTGATAAATCTTTAGTTTCACAAACGTGCGGGCGGGCCTTTCCTATATTTATTTAATAACATGGCCAATACCTGCACATTATACCTGTGAGGGCGCTTCCTGTTACGCAGCATCTTATTCCCCCAGCGTCCCAACTACTAGTGCACCCATCCTGCCCCCTGCTACCACCACTACTGCACCCATCCTGCCTCCTACCACTGCTGCACCTATCTTACCCCCTGCTACCACTACTGCACCCATCCTGCCCCCTGCTACCACTACTGCACCTATCCTACCCCCTACCACTACTGCACCTATCTTACCCCCTGCTACCACTACTGCACCCATCCTGCCCCCTGCTACCACTACTGCACCTATCCTACCCCCTACCACTACTGCACCTATCCTACCCCCTACCACTACTGCACCCATCCTGCCTCCTACCACTGCTGCACCTATCTTACCCCCTGCTACCACTGCTGCACCTATCTTACCCCCTGCTACCACTACTGCACCTATCCTACCCCCTACCACTACTGCACACATCCTGCCTCCTACCACTGCTGCACCTATCTTACCCCCTGCTACCACTGCTGCACCTATCTTACCCCCTGCTACCACTACTGCACCTATCCTACCCCCTACCACTACTGCACCCATCCTGCCCCCTGCTACCACCACTGCTGCACCCATCCTGCCTCCTACCACTGCTGCACCTATCTTACCCCCTACCACTGCTGCACCTATCTTACCCCCTGCTACCACTACTGCACCTATCCTACCCCCTAGCATTATTGCACCCATCCTGCCCCCTGCTACCACCACTGCTGCACCCATCCTGTCCCCTGCTACCACCACTACTGCACCCATTATACCCCCATACCCACACAGTGCTCAGTATTCACACCCCCACAGTGCCCATCATACACACACCCCATGCCCACACAGTGCTCATTATAATACACCCGCCAGAACTCATAAAACCCTCTAAACCCACACAATGTCCAATATGCACACCCCCATAGTGACCATCATACGCACACCCATACCACACAGCGCCCATCATATGCACACCCCTATACCACACAGGGCCCATTATACACCCCCCACAGCTCTCATAATGCTCTATACCCACACAGTACTCATTATACACACTTACAATGCTCATAGCACCCTCTATACCCACACACCTGCACAGTGGCCATCATACGCACAACCCATTCCCACACATTGCTCATTCTCCCCCCCCCCAAAGCGCCTAGCATATGGGTACTCCATACCCACAGTGCCCAGGATACATCCCCCTATACACAGTGACCAGCATACATAAACTCCCATATCCACACACAGTGCTCAGCATAGACACAACTGCCACACCCACACAGTGCTCAGCATACACACAAACAATCCCCAAACCAAAGCAGTGCCCAGCATACGCACACACCCCATACTCAGACAGTGCCCAGCATACGCACACACCTCGTGTTATAGCGGTAGGGCTTCAACAAGGACACAGAGAAGCTGATCTTAAAAGTTGACGGGGAGCAGGAAGCACCGAATCCTGGGTACTGATGCCTCCCTACCCCTAACACTGCCTACAGCACTACCTGCACTTAACCCTCTATTTTCCCCCCAATACTGCCATAACTGCTATCTACCATGTGGGGTGGTCTAATGCTATGTGGGGAGGCATAAGGGGAGCTCAAAAGCATACGTTGCTATGGGACCCAGAAACTGAAGTAGGACCCACATTTTTAAAACTGAGGGGTCCCTGGGACCCACTTTTTTTTTGGCTCAGTGCGATCACTGTGTCTCCCTGCATGAGAGACAGAGACCTCCGCGTCCCGCCCGCCTCGTCCTGCCCATCCTTAGCTGTCAGCCGTCGCAGCTCCCCTCCTCTGTGAGCAGACTATAGGTCTGCTCATGATCTGATGAGACAGGAGGGCAGGGTTTGCCTCTCCCGCCGAGACAAACCCAGCCCTCCCTCATCTGTGTACATGGATCAGTGTGGTGGCCATTTTCAACCAGCTCCGCGGTGTGTGAGGGGGGACCCGCAGCATCAGCCCCCAGTATGTAAGATTGGCACAAAAAAAGCGGAGATCAAAAATGTGCCCTACCTGGGGCAGTGTGTCTTGTGCTCTTTACCTGGTGCAATGTTTCTCAGTGCTCTCTACCTGGTGCAATGTTTCTCAGTGCTCTCTACCTGGTGCAGTGTTTCTCAGTGCTCTCTATCTGGTGCAGTGTTTCTCAGTGCTCTCTACCTGGTGCAGTGTGTCTTGTGCTCTCTACCTGGTGCAATGTTTCTCAGTGCTCTCTACCTGGTGCAATGTTTCTGAGTGCTCTCTACCTGGTGCAGTGTTTCTCGGTGCTCTCTACCTGGTGCAGTGTTTCTCAGTGCTCTCTACCTGGTGCAATGTTTCTCGGTGCTCTCTACCTGGTGCAGTGTTTCTCGGTGCTCTCTACCTGGTGCAGTGTTTCTCAGTGCTCTCTACCTGGTGCAATGTTTCTCGGTGCTCTCTACCTGGTGCAGTGTTTCTCGGTGCTCTCTACCTGGTGCAGTGTTTCTCGGTGCTCTCTACCTGGTGCATTGTGTAGAATGTGCTCTATCTGGCGCAATATGTATAACGTGCTCTGCCTGGTGCAGTGTGTATAGGAGGTTCTACCTGGTGCAGTGTGTATAGGAGGTTCTACCTGGTGCAGTGTGTATTAGCTGCACTACTGTGTGGTGTAATGTGAATTGCCACTATTATGTGGCCGTGCCCCTTCCCCACGAAAAACGCCCCGAAATTTTAGCTGCGCCCCACTGCCCATTCTTTACCATGTGGGAATGGGAGGACCAAGCATTATAGTATGTACCTAATTTTGCCCTTCTAACTGAAAAATGTGCCCTCCCGAATGAAAAATGTGCCCTCCCGAATGAAAAATGTGCCCTACCCGTGATCAGCACCCTGCCCTAAAAAAATCCTAGAGTGAACACTACTTATCCATGTCGACCTAATCCCATCTGTCTACCCCTCCCCTTTAGATTGTAAGCTCTCACGAGCAGGGCCCTCTTCCCTCATGTGCTTATCCTTTGTCTTACTTTAATAATCTTCAACTGTACCACATCCAGCAGTCTTCTGCCAGCTGATACTTCTTCCTGTGTCATCTGCTGATGTAACTATGTTTATTTACCCTGTACTTGTCCTATACTGTCATCAACTGTAATTTGCTGTTTTCCTGTTTGATTATTTATGTTTGATTATTTATGTACTCTGTAATTGGGCGCTGCGGAACCCTTGTGGCGCCATATAAATAAAGGATAATAATAATGGTTGCGTCAACTTATTTCCTGTGTCAACCTACTCACTGTCGACCAATAGGTGTCGACCTAATGTGTGTCAACCTAGACACTGTTGACCCAGAGTCCCAGATCCTTCTATAGTTATATAGCTTGCCCTATCAGCATTATGCATTTATTGATTTATTTATTTCTCTTACGTCCTAGAGGATGCTGGGGTCCACATTAGTACCATGGGTATAGACTGGTCCACTAAGAGCCATTGGCACTTTAAGAGTTTGAGTGTGTGCTCTGGCTCCTCCCTTTATGCCCCTCCTACCAGACTCAGTTTAGAAAATGTGCCTGGAGGAGCCGGTCACAGCTAGGGGAGCTCTATAGAGCTTCTTTAGTAAAAGTTTATTTTAGAGTTTATTATTTTACAGGGAGGCTGCCGACAACAGCCTCCCTGCTTCGTGGGACTAAGGGGGGGGGGGGGAAGTAGTGTCCACCCTGCGGGGTCTGAGCCACTATCTCAGCTGACGGGTCACTGAGCTCCTGATGGGATCGAACGTTTCCCAACACAGGGGATCGCTCACTCCGGCAGCATGCGACCACCCCCTTACAGAGCCAGAAGAACAGTGGCGAGTCAGTCACCGGCCCCCCTACCAAGCGGGGAGCCGGTATGAAGATGGCGGCAACAGGGTATGGAGCGCAGTACTAACTGTGCACCCGGGCTCAGCGGTACATAGTGCGGCGCTGTGAGGGGCGCCCTGAGCCAGCACCTACACCGACCTCTCAGCCTGTCAGGGTCCCAGGATCGCTACCAGCACAATTCCTCAGGCCGGTACAATCTCCAGAAGAGCGGGAAGACCGTGCCATCAAGGGGGTGGAGCTTCTCCTCAGAGCGGACCCAGTAGTGTTCAGCGCCATTTTCCTGCCTGCAGAAACGCCGTCAGTGAAGAGCAGTACCTCCATATCAACTCCAGCTATCTCTTACGGTACCAGGGTGTTGTAGAAGGGGGGGAGTGTCTGTGTACAGACTGTGTAACCTATTAAGGTGCACAGTCAGCGCTGGTTAGGGGTCTCCCTATACCTTGGAAGCACTGTGTGTGGGTTGGCTCCAATCTCTGTGTCTCTCTTGCCATTCTTAGGAGGGAAACTCTGTCTGCCCCTTCCCTGTGTGTGTGTGGAGTGGCGTGGCGTGGCTGGGGTCTCCATTTAGCTATGTCCAGGAACTCTGTGTCATATGCTGCAGAGGATATGTCCTCTCAGGATGATCCCATTCCATGTAATCAGGATTGTACTGTTTTCGCGCCGATACCAGCATGGGAGCCTGAATGGTTATCCTCTATCAAATCTATGATTTCTGCTAGGGTTGCACAGAATGAATCTGCAACTCAGGCTTTACAGAACTCTATGGCAGTTTGGTCCGGCTCTGTTACCTCAGGGCCCCCCTCTGTAGGTTCCCACAAACGTGCTCTTGCCCAGATTATGCAAGATGACACGGATACCGATTCTGACACAGCAGACGGTGATGGGGATGTGCTCAGGGGTGCCGCATCTCTAGCTAAAGGGGTGCAGTTGATGATCGAGGCTTTTAGGGATGTGTTGAATATTGCTGATACAACACCTGAGCAGGTTGAGGAGGCTTACTTCACTGACCATAAGAAAGCCTTGCTAACCTTCCCTGCGTCCAAAGAATTAAATGCTATTTTTGAGAAGGCATGGGAAAACCCGGAGAAAAAATTCCAGATCCCTAGAAGGGTTCTGGTTGCTTTCCCCTTCCCTGAGGAGGATAGGAAAAAATGGGAAAACCCACCCATAGTGGACACGTCTGTATCCAGACTCTCGAAAAAGGTGGTTTTACCTGTTCCAGGATCTACCGCCTTAAAGGAGCCGGCTGATTGCAAATACTACGCTCAAATCCATATACACGGCTTCAGGGGCGGTTCTACGTCCCACTATTGCCTGTGCATGGATTTCCAAAGCTATAGTAAAGTGGTCAGGCACGTTACTTGAGCATTTGGATACTAGGGATAAAAGTGATGTTGACTTGTTTTTACGTAACATTCAGGATTCTGCAGGATTTATGGTGGAATCCATGAAAGACCTGGGTTCCATGGCTGCAGGGATATCTTCCATGTCTGTCTCAGCTTGTAGGGTACTTTGGCTGCACCAGTGGTCTGCCGACGCGAAATCCAAGATAGGTGTGGAGACCCTACCCCACACAGGTCAGGCTCTCTTTGCGGAAGCATTAGATGCGTGGATCTCCAGGGCTACAGCGGGTAAGTCACCTTTCTCTTACGTCCTAGAGGATGCTGGGTACTCCAAAAGGACCATGGGGTATAGACGGGATCCGCAGGAGACATGGGCACACTATAAGACTTTTTTAACGGGTGTGAACTGGCTCCTCCCTCTATGCCCCTCCTCCAGACCTCAGTTAGATTCTGTGCCCAGAGAGACTGGACACACACTAGGACAGCTCTCCAGAGTTTCTCTGAAAAGACTTTGTTAGGTTTTTTATTTTCAGGGAGACCTGCTGGCTACAGGCTCCCTGCTTCGTGGGAGTGAGGGGAGAGAAATCAGACCTACTTCTTCTGAATAAGACTTCAGTAACGAGGTACAGCGCAGCGGTCGTGCTGCGCGCCATACTCCCACACATACTTCCAACTGCACTTACAGGGCGCAGGGGGGGGGGGCGCCCTGGGCAGCATGTTACTGAGGTAAAGACTGGCTGAAAGAGATATATTATAAGTTGCCTAGGCTCTAAATATAAGCCCCAGCCAGTATAAAGATTCAAAATTGAGCGGGACTACAGCGCGCCGAGGTGGGGGTGTGGCTTAGCCCTCACAGCTTACCAGCGCCATTTTCTCTCTTCACAGACTGCAGAGATGCCGGCCCGGACCTCCACTCTCCTGGTCAAGTAACAGGGAGCAAAAAGGGGGGGGGGGGCACAGTAATTTGGTGCTATTATAACAGCGCAGACATCTGATATTCTTTCTCAGTATTGAAATAGGCGCTGGGGTGTGAGCTGGTAAACTCCCTCTGTGTTTCTCTAACAGGCTTCCCTGTGCGTCTGTCTCCTATAGCCAGTGTGTGTGTGTGTGTGTGTGTGTGTGTGTGTGTCGATACATTGTGTCGACATGTCTGAGGCTGAGTGCTGCTCCCCGGAGGAAGTTGCTGGGGGCGCAGAGAAGGATTTGGGAGTGACTGTCGGCACCGCCGACTGCTGATTGGGTGAATATGTTGAGTACATTGAATGCAAATGTGGCGTTATTGACTAAAAGGCTGGATAAATCTGATTCTCAGACACAAACGTGGAGGAAATCCATGGAGGACGCCTTGTCTCAGGTACAGGCCCCCTCAGGGTCTCAAAAGCGTTCATTTACCCAAATAGCGGATATGGATACCGACACGGACTCTGACTCCAGTGTCGACTATAGTGAAGCCAGTTTACATCCAAAATTGGTTAAGAATATTCAGTACATGATTGTGGCTATTAAAGATGTTTTACATATTTCTGAAGTACCTGCTGTTCCTGATACAAGGGTTTGTTTGTATAAGGGAAAGAAGCCTGAGGTGACGTTTCCCCCCCTCATCAACTGAACGCTCTTTGTGAAAAGGCTTGGGAATCTCCTGATAAAAGGTGGCAGATTCCCAAGAGAATTTTTATGGCATATCCTTTCCCCTCTGACGACAGGGAAAAGTGGGAGTCATCTCCCAATGTGGACAAGGCTTTGTCACGGCTGTCCAAGAAGGTGGCGCTTCCGTCTCCCGACACTGCTGCCCTCAAGGACCCTGCGGATCGTAAGCAGGAAACAACATTAAAGGCCATTTATGTCACTATGGGTGCACTCCTCAGACCTGCCGTGGCGTCGGCATGGGTGAGTAGTGCTATTGCTAAGTGGGCGGATAATTTGGCATCTGACATGGATACCCTGGATAGGGATAACATTCTTTTGACTCTCGGTTATATCAGGGACGCTGCAGCTTACCTAAAGGATGCAGCGAGGGATATTGGCCTCTTGGGATCAAGGGCCAATGCCATGGCAGTCTCGGCCAGGAGAGCGCTGTGGATTCATCAATGGAATGCTGATGCCGACTCCAAGAAAGCTATGGAAGCTCTCCCATATTAAGGTAGTGTCTTGTTTGGTGATGGCCTCGCTGACCTGGTGTCTACCGCTACAACGGATAAGTCATCCAACTCCCTACACATACTAGCCATTACTGAAACTTGGATTACGCCCTCTGACACTACTTCTCCTGCTGCTCTCTCTGCTGGGGGCCTCACATTCTCACACACACACACACCCCGACCTGGGGGTCGCCATGGGGGTGGTGTTGGGGTCCTTTTACCTTCTAGTTACTCCTACCAACTAGTACCACCAGAACCATCCCTTACATTCTCTACATTTGAGGTCCATACTATACGCCTCTTCCAACCAGTACATCTTAAAGTAGCTGTCATTTACCGCCCCCCTGGCACTGCTTCCAAATTCATCGACAACTTTGCTTCCTGGCTTCCTCACTTCCTATCTTCTGACATTCCCTCAATTATCCTAGGCGATTTCAACATCCCTATTGACATCCCCACACAATCCCCTGCCTCTAAACTCCTTAACCTCACCTCTTCACTTGGTCTCTCCCAGTGGACCTCCTCACCCTCCCATGTGAATGGGAGCTCACTGGATCTGGTCTTCACTCACCGCTGTGATATTTCTGATTTTTCCAACTCCCCATTTCTCCTTCATCCACTAGGGGCCACTGGAGTGTAGTTACAATGGGAGATAGTAGGTGGTATTGGTAGCTGGCACTTTAAAAATTCTCACACTGTGGCTAGCTCCTCCCCTACTATCTCCCCTCCAAGCCAGTCTTAGTTAAGTGCCCGAGGTAGCTGGTTCACTTGGGTTTAGCTGAAGAATTTTCTTCTTTTTTCTTTATTATTTTATTTTTCTTACACACACTCACAGACTGGCAGCTCTGCCACTGCCAGTCTGCACCGTGGGAGCTGCCGGCGGGGTCCCATCGCAGCTGCGTGCGGCTAGGGATGGGCCCCGGCTGAGGGAGACACTGAGCTCTCCTGAGTTGGCGGACACCGCTGCGTGCGGCGCGTGTCGCGGCCACTCCATCCAGCAGAAGATTCCGGCAGCATGGCAGCGGTGAGTATCAAAAAATGGTCGGACACCGCTGCGTGCGGCTTGTGTCGGGACCACCCCACCACAGAAGATTCCGGCTGGACGCCGCTGCGTGCGGCGTGTGTCGGGGCCGATCCACCAAGAACACAGTGGGGAGTGAAGTATACTTTATTTGTGGTGGCTATGTATGTTTTTAGAGCAATGCACTGTTTATTGTTGTACAACCCACTCCAGAAGGGCTCTCTGGGGCTGTAATGTACTTTATTGTATCCTTACCTGTCCTCCTCATGGAGAAACAGACAGGATGATTGGGGGAGGCTGAGTATGTGTTTATACAACCCTGACTGAAAAACGGGTGTGTGTCATTCTGATAACCCTCTGCTCCCCCAGCTCCCCGCACCCCCCGCACAGATCCCCACTCAGCGCGACTCACAGAGCCGGCACAGGGATCCCGCTCGAGCGCAAAGCAATGTTTAAATTTGGCGCCTTGTACGGAGGGGGCGGAGCTAAGTCCCGCTCTGTAGAGCGAGCTCAGCGCTCCCTGCTCCCAGGCGGCGACTCGCGCTCTGTTCAGCGCAACACTCCCCGGCGGCGGCTAGCAGATACAGGGCTCTACTAGCGCTGTATAGCGGGCTCAGCGCTCAGCGCTCCCCGGCGGTGACTCGCAGGCCCAGCGGAGGGTACAGCTCGCTTCCCGCTTAGTTTTGCAATAAGGCGCCATAGCCGGGGGGCGGAGCTAACTCCCGCTCTGTACAGCGGGCTCAGCATTCTCCGCTCCCCGGCCACTGTTATAGTGTAATAGGCATTTATGTGAGTTTAATGCACATGGTGCTGAGGAGAATGTGATATAGTCAGAGTGGCTCAGCACTAATCCAGTTATCCACTATATAGATTTTATCGCATAGCCCAGAGGAGTTTCACTCTGGCGGCCATTTCCTCCATGCACAGACCTGGCTTCATATTTGCAGTGTCTCCTATAGCCCAGTGGGCTAATCTTGCATACTCAGAGACAAATACAAATAAAGTCCCAGGTATATTAACAGTTAACCTGCTTTACTCAGCGGGCTCCCAGGTCTCCCCGTCGCTAGGCAACAGCTCTGGGATTTGTAACTTTTCGATACTTCAGGCTGCTGAAATATAGATACATTCCTCCTGCAGTAGAGTCCTCTACCCAGCATTTTCCTACTTGCAAATCAGGGAACCTGCTCTATTACAGTAGCTGGGACTCAGCTCAATAATAATTAAAAGGATCTACTGTGCAGTATTTATTTACCTACGGTGTGTGTGTATATATACATATATAGTTATGTTTGTGCATGTATATATATAGATATATATATTTAAGTGCGTGTAGGTATGTATATAGATAAATCCATAAAATACCAGATATAGGGGATAAAAGCCTATGGCCACACCACCCTGAACACGCCCGATCTCGTCTGATCTCGGAAACTAAGCAGGGTCAGGCCCGGTTAGTACTTGGATGGGAGACCGCCTGGGAATACCAGGTGCTGTAGGCTACTTCCGCAATGTTTTCTAATAACAACATCTTGCACATAACATTTTCCCCCATCTTTCTCACAGGCTGGTCACCATTTTGAAAAGCCAGCGGAACCTCAGAGAAACATCTGGTGCACCTTAATTAGCGGTACACTAAATACAGGGCGGGGTGTTGCCTTCCCTTTATTATTCCTTGTTGTCACTAGTTACTAATGCTATTTGTAATTGTGGAATGCGTGTAAGGCATAAGACAAATAGCGCTGCGGCTCAGTACGCTAGTAGCGGGTATCTGAACAGGGGTTTGAATCCAAACAAAACTTTAAGGAGAACTCCTATAGCCTAGGGCTAAGACTCCTGTCCCACAGCGCAGCGTTGCTGGTTCAGGTCTCCGCTGCTCCAGAAAGTTTATTTTAATCGTATCGGTCACTACACATTATAGTGCACACCTTACGTAGGGCTCTGTTTATTTAACCCACCTTTTCTCCTTTCGTTTGTCTCTCCTGGGATAGTCGAAGAATTCCCTCTTAGGTGTGAAGTATGCGGCGGAGCCATCTGCTTCGCCCTCCACGCACCTGCACACCCCTGTTTGATCAATGATGCAGGTAATGTCACTATTAACCAGACAATAACTCATCAGGTAAGCCCTTGGACTTTGGTTTCCAAGGTCACAGGATCAAATCACAGCGGGACCAAACACACCTTTCCAAAAAGAAACTTTGCTAACATTCCATGCATTACTGATGTCTGTTTTCTGTGGATCTGAACCAGTGTCTCAGAATATACAGGTACATAATACAGCAGTTCATCTGATACTGCAGGTAAAGGAGGAGGACACGTCAAGTCCATCAGGGTTCCACGCCATTGACGAAAATGACAGCGACTGGTTCAGTTTCGGATGAGCTGGGCAGGCTCCGGTAGGCGGCCGACAGACACCCGAATACACAATATCAGGTATCAAACAAGGTTTGTTTTCCTATCTTTTCCCCGCAGATGGCAGGAGAGGGTATCAGAACCTCTCTAGGGTATACACCTCGGTGTATCGCCGGTCCATCAAGCCGCCGTTTTCCTGAGGCAACCTTGCTCAGGGATCCATCGACATATGCGGCAGCATGGTTCTACCGTATCCGGAGCAGGTAGGTTGGGGAACAATTGTCCTCTAGGTTACAGGATGCTTCGCATCAGGATCAATTGATACTTTGATACAGGTCAGAATCACGATTCTGCTTTATGTTCCTTGGAGGTCTCCATGTCTACAGACTCGGACCCTGCATCTTCGCTTGGGCTGTCTTAACCCGACGACCTCTGGGGCTGCGACAGTGACAAGTAAACATGAAATCCTACGGGGCAGATGGTTCTGGGGAAGGAACTTTCTGCAGGATTTCTTGAACCAATGGAGGTAGGTCCACTTTGATTTCTCCTACTACTGCCCCAGCTCCAAGACAGACCTTTACTGGTCTTCCCTTTAGATTTTTTCGTGCCCTTTCAGGTTTTTGACTCCACACGGGTGATATCTTCGTCGCCAGGGGTTCTCAGGGTAAAAAGGCTGAAGCAGAGGTTCAACATCCTCAGTCCAGTCTGATTTTATGTCATCCTATACACCCATTACACCTGCAGGGTCCCAGGGTAGGCGCAGGTCGATGGGAGAAGGCTTGGGCGGTTACAACCGTCTCAGGAGTCCCTCGGCATAGGTCGGCTGATTTACGATGACAAGAGAGTCATACTGCAGGCTGCGCTCCATAGGTTTCTAACCGCAAAGGGTGTTGATCCCTGTTTTTCACATATCATTTGAATTAGGACAGTTCTCAGGCCTTTGTTTTCTTTTCACGTTCCGAAGCCAAGTGGCTCGGACAGGCCTATTCTGGCCTTACAATCCTTTTAGTCTGTGATTGCTAGTTTAAACAAGAAAGGGAGTTTTACGTGTCCCTTGTCTTCAGAGATGCCTGTTTACTGATTTCCGTTGGACAGGCTTTTCTCAGATTCCCCCTTAACAGGATTCTCATTTTCACTGTAAGTCCTTTACTCTTCTCTCTTCCGCTCCCACAGAGTTTAGGAAGATAACAGAATAACTCTTTTTCAGGGGCAGTGGGTGACGTTGGTTCCCTAATGGGACAATTTACTGCTACTATCCCACTCTGTACATTAGGTGGCTTCTGAATATCCGGAGGATCCACGAGCTTCTGATTCGACACAGATCCAATTTATGCTCCGCATAGACGTTTCTCAACACGGTCCGTCAGAGGTTTTTTCATTCCTCGGCACCAGAGACTCTATTTCTTCAGTCAAGTTGCGACGTAATCAGTGGTCGCCTCCATTCCTCTCGGAACGGGGGACAACAATCTTGTTTCCAGATCAAGCCACCAGGTCAGACTCCTGGGTGAGGGAACATGCCCCGGAGTTTTGTCAGCTGGTCCGCTGTGGGCGGAGATTTCGGATCGACCTCAGGGCGTTCTGACTGACTCGTTAACCCTTTATTACTCTCGGACGGCAGTAGCCGTGGAGGCCCTCAGGGCTCCGGGGAGTTTTCTGGTTATTCTATCCTGCCTCCTTTTTCTATTTCTACTTCATGTTCAGTAACACAGGAGGGGATTATGCGTGCTAGTCCTCTCGGTGGCGCTGGTTGGGCCACGCATGACTTGAAGATACAGATACGCCTGTTGTCAGTAGAGGAGCCTTGGCTCCTACCTCGACTGGACTGTCTACTTCAACAGGCTCCTTTTTTTCTCCTTGTTCAATTTTACACTGGTTTCGGTTACCCGTGTGACTGTTCACGAGACCTCAGAAGGGAGGAGTTCCCTAGTTCGGTTAGGCCTACTGGGCTCCGATTTCAGAAGTCTATTACCTCTTCTCGCTTTTGCCACTTTGGGAAAACTTTATGGAACATAATGAAGATAAAAGGGGTTTTTTCCCCCTTCTTCCAGTTACCATTCATCTTTGGTTTCTCTGGGAGGTTTTTTGCTCCGCTGCGCTTCAAACCACACTGACCGGAATTTTAGGTCTCTGCCTTTTTCGCTTTTCTTCCAAATGAGATTAGCCTAGCGGCCGTAAGTTCGGCCTCTTGTTCAGGGAGTACTCTATTGGCAACTCCCCGGGCTCGGCTTCGGCCTCAGCGGTCGTTTCTTCCAGAGGGGAGGTCCATTTTTCATATAAATCTGACACTAGTGGTTTTCAATCCTCTCTGAATGTTGTCAGGGCTCGTCAACTCTCTCTACAGAGGTCTCAGGCTATTCGATGAAGTGTTTTTTCTTCTTTGCTCTGGATGATGCTCCCGTACTAAATAGCCGGGGCCCCAGCATATGCTGGACAGTTGGATACATCTGATCATCAGACAGTCTTCTTGGCGGTTACTAGGGAACCTCCGTTTTCCATTTCAGCGCGCTTTACGCGCATTGTAAGACTTTCGTGGGCAGCCGCCCGCGGGGTCTCCATGAATATTTTGTCGGGCGGCTACTTGGTCAAACCGACATTCGTTTTGTCAAATTCTACAAGTTTGACACTTTTACGGCCTCTGTATCACTGTTTGGCCGAGCAGTTTTTACAGGACTCTCAGCGCTTTCCCACCCGTTTTTTGGGAGCTCTGGGACGTCCCCATTGTAACTACACTCCAGTGGCCCCTAGTGGATGAAGGAGAAATCAGGATTTTGGTACTTACCGATAAATCCCTTTCTCCGATTCCACAGGGGCCACTGGACGCCCGCCCAGCGCTGTTTCTCCTGATTTTTGTTTGATTAACGATTGCAGATCACCATATGACTGCTTGTTGGGTTCAGGCTAGCCTGGTTTTTTGTCAGGTTCTGTTCCAGGTTTAGTTTGTGTTCGCCTGGTTTACAGGGCGTCGTTAACCTCCTCTACCTTACGGTTTGTTTATTACAGCTCTCCTCGGGCACAGTTTAACGTAGACTGGCTTGGAGGGGAGATAGTAGGGGAGGAGCTAGCCACAGTGTGAGAATTTTTAAAGTGCCAGCTACCAATACCACCTACTATCTCCCATTGTAACTACACTCCAGTGGCCCCTGTGGAATCGGAGAAAGGGATTTATCGGTAAGTACCAAAATCCTGATTTCCCCTCTCTGACCACCACCTGCTCTCCTTTAACCTATCTCTCTCGACTTCCCCATCTCTACCTCCTAAGGCTACCATCACTAAGCGTAACATTGTAGCTATTGACACCACATTCCTTTCCTCCTTGTTTGACTCACTTCTCTCTCCTATTCTCTCTCTCTCATATGCCCTGAACAAGCCACTTCCACGTACAATGCATCCCTTACTTCTGCTCTTGACTCTGTTGCTCCACCAACCACTATTCACCCTCGCAAATTAACACCTCAACCCTGGCACACCAAGTGCACCAGATATCTGCAAAAATGCTCACGTACGTACTGCTGAGCGACACTGGAGCAAATCACGCTCTAAGGCAGACTTTCTCCATTTCAAACTTATGCTCTCATCCTTCAGTGCCGCCCTTTCTCTTGCTAAACAGTCATACTTCAAGAACCTCATCTCCTCCCAGTCTTCCAACCCCCGCCGCCTCTTTACCACTTTCAACTCACTCCTCTGCCCACCTCCACCTCGTCTCCCTTCCTCACTCTCTGCTCTTGACTTTGCCACTTACTTCACATCCAAAATTGACTCCATACGTCAGGACATCACATCACACCAGACCATCAGTAACCAGCCTTCTCCCATCCCTTACCAACCCTCCCCATCCCTCGCACCAACTCTGACATCTTTCTCCCATGCATCTGGAGAGGAAGTCATGGCCCTCATTCATTCCTGTCCCCTCACCACCTCCCCACTTTACCCTATCCCCTCCCGCCTCCTCCGCTACCTCTCTCCTTCTGCTTGTTCCCATCTTTCCCACCTTCTCAATCTCTCCCTCTCATCAGGCACTGTCCCCTCTGCCTTCAAGCATGCACTCATCTCTCCTATTCTTAAAAAACCTACCCTTGATCCAAACACTCTCTCCAACTACCGACCCATCTCTCTCCTCCCTTTTGCCTCCAAACTCCTTGAGCGTATTGTCTACAACCGCCTTACTTCCTTTCTTTCCTCACACTCACTGCTTGACACATTCCAGTCTGGCTTCCGTCCTCTCCACTCCACTGAAACTGCCCTTACAAAAGTATGCAATGACCTCCATGCTGCTAAATCTAAGGGTCACTACTCACTACTTATTCTACTGGATCTCTGTGCTGCTTTTGACACTGTGGACCATCCTCTCCTACTGTAAAACCTTCACTCCATTGGTCTGCGTGACACTGCCCTTTCTTGGCTGTCCTCCTACCTTTCTGGCTGTTCATTCTCCTCTCATGACTCTACCTCCCCCTCACTTCCACTAACTGTAGGGGTACCCCAAGGTTCTGTCCTTGGTCCTCTTCTCTCTCTATACGTCCTCACTAGGTAAGCTCATTAGTTCTTTTGGTTTCCAATATCATCTCTATGCTGATGACACTCAAATCTATCTTTCCTCTCCAGACCTCTCCCCGGCTCTCCTCACTCGTATCTCCAACTGTCTCTCTGCAACCTCTTCCTGGATGTCCCAGCGCTTTCTTAAACTTAACATGTCTAAGACCGAGCTGATCATCTTCCCTCCCTCCCGCATAACCTCACCTCCTACAATCTCATTATCCATTGATGGCACTATCTCCTCTAGCCCCCAAGTGCGCTGTCTTGGAGTAATCCTTGACTCCTCCCTCTCCTTCAAACCACACATTCAGCACCTCTCACAAACCTGCCGTTTTCATCTAAAAAATATTTCCAGGATCAGACCCTTTCTGACCCAGGATGCTACTAAGACTCTTATCCACTCACTGGTCATCTCCAGACTGGACTACTGTAATCTCCTCCTAACTGGCATTCCTGACAAATACTTCTCTCCACTCCAATCTATCCTCAATGCTGCTGCCCGGCTCATCTTCCTTGCCAAACGCACTACGTCCACCTCTCCTCTCTTACTAGATCTTCACTGGCTCCCCTTCCCTTTCAGAATCCATTTCAAGCTTCTCACACTTGCTTACAAAGCCCTCACACACTCCTCTCCCATCTACATCTCTGACCTTATCTCCCTTTTCACTCCCACCCGTCCTCTTCGCTCTGCTAATGCACGCCGACTCTCCTGCCTACGGATTACTTCCTCCCACTCCTACCTCCAAGATTTTTCACGTGCTGCACCACTTCTCTGGAATTCCCTACCTCTCCCCCTCAGACTCTCCACCTCTCTACAAAACTTCAAACGGGCTCTTAAGACCCACTTCTTCACCAAACCCAGCCAAATCTCATCCTAAACCTCTGTTCCACGCTCTCTATGTACCCCATCTGTTTCACCCGTCTGTCTACCCCTCCCCTTTAGAATGTAAGCTCTCACGAGCAGGGCTCTTTTCCCTCATGTGCTTATCCTTTTCTTACTTTAATAATATTCAACTGCACCAAATCCAGCAGTCTTCTTCCACCTGATACTTATTCCAGTGTCATCTGCTGATGTAGCTATGTTTATTTACCCTGTACTTGTCCTATATTGTCGTCAACTGTAAGTTGCTGTTTTCCTGCTTGGTTATTTGTTTATGTACTCTGTAATTGGGCGCTGCGGATCCCTTGTGGCGCCATATAAATAAAGGATAATAATAATAATAATAATAATAATAATCCTTTCTTCCTTATGTTCCAGCACAACAGAAAAAGGCACCCCATTATCAGATGCAGTCCTTTCGGCCTAATAAATACAAAAAAGGAAGAGGGTCGTCCTTCCATGCCTCTAAAGGTAGAGGTAAGGGAAAAAGGTTGCCTGAAGTGCCAGGCTCCCAGGACCAGAAGTCCTCCCCGGCCCCTTCCAAGTCCACCGCATGACGCTGGGGCTCCCCTACGGGAGTCCGTGCCGGTGAGGGCGCGTCTCCGACTCTTCAGTCAGGTCTGGTTTCACTCGGGCCTAGATCCTTGGGTGTTAGACATAGTGTCCCTAGGGTACAAACTGGAGTTTCAGGAGGTGCCCCCCCCCACCGATTTTTCAAATCAGCCTTGCCAGTTTCTGTCCCAGAAAGGGAAGTAGTGAGTGCTGCGATACAAAAGCTGTGTCAACAGAGTGTCATTGTCCCGGTACCCCCGTCTCTACGGGGAGAAGGGTTTTATTCGAGCCTCTTTGTCGTACCAAAGCGGGACGGCTCAGTCAGACCGATCCTGAACCTAAAATCCCTCAAACTGTATTTAAAAACTTTCAAGTTCAAGATGGAATCTCTTCGAGCAGTGATCTCCAGTCGAGAAGGGGGGGATTTTATGGCGTCAGTCGACATAAAAGATGCCTACTTACATGTCCCAATATATCCTCCACATCAAGCTTTCCTGAGGTTTGCGGTGCAGGATTGTCATTACCAATTTCAGACGTTGCCGTTTGGTCTTTCCACGGCCCCGAGGGTCTTCACCAAAGTGATAGCGGAAATGATGGTACTCCTGCGCAAGCAGGGTGTCACAATTATCACGTACTTGGACGATCTCCTGATAAAGGCAAGATCAAAGGAGCAGTTGCTAAGAAATGTGGAACTCTCCCTGACGGTTCTGCAACATCATGGTTGGATTCTAAATTTGCCAAAGTCACAGTTGATTCCGATAACTCGGCTGCCTTTCTTGGGCATGATCCTGGACACGGAACTGCAGAGAGTGTTTCTTCCAGCGGAAAAAGCTCTGGAAATCCAGTGCGTGGTCAAGGAGATTCTGAAACCGGCAAGAGTGTCGATTCATCATTGCACTTGAGTGCTGGGGAAGATGGTTGCGGCTTACGAAGCCATTCCGTTTGGCAGGTTTCATGCCCGGGTGTTTCAGTGGGACCTGCTGGACAAATGGTCCGGGTATCACCTGCACATGCACCGGAAAATAAGTCTGTCTTCCAGGACCAGAATATCTCTCCTGTGGTGGCTTCAAAGTTCTTACCTACTAGAGGGACGCAGGTTCGGGATCCAGGATTGGGTCCTGCTGACCACGGATGCAAGTCTCCGAGGCTGGGGAGCAGTCACACAAGGAAGAAGTTTCCAGGGAAAATGGTCAAGCCAGGAAACTTGTCTCCACATAAACGTTCTGGAATGAAGGGCCATTTACAACGGCCTTCTGCAAGCGGAACACTTTCTTCGAGGTCTACCTGTCCTGATTCAGTCGGACAACGTAACAGCGGTGGCGTACGTAAACCGCCAGGGCGCAACAAGGAGCAGAGCGGCGATGGCGGAGGCCACAGGAGTCCTCCACTGGGCGGAAAAGCACGTGAGCGCTCTCAGCAGTCTTCCTTCTGGGCGTGGACAACTGGGAAGCAGACTTCCTCAGCAGGCACGATCTCCATCCAGGAGAATGGGGTCTTCATCAAGAGGTCTTTGCAGAAGTGACAAGGCGTTGGGGAATTCCTCAAATAGACATGATGGCGTCTCGCCTCAACAAGAAGCTTCCGAGGTATTGTTCCAGGTCAAGGGACCCTCAAGCCAGTGCAGTGGACACCCTGGTAACTCCTTGGGTGTTTCAGTCGGTATATGTGTTCCCTCCACTTCCTCTCATTCCAAAAGTGTTGAGGATCATTAGACGAACAAGGGTTCCGGCAGTACTCGTAGTTCCAGATTGGCC
This sequence comes from Pseudophryne corroboree, assembly GCF_028390025.1. Lineage (NCBI taxonomy): Eukaryota > Metazoa > Chordata > Amphibia > Anura > Myobatrachidae > Pseudophryne > Pseudophryne corroboree. The sequence continues at coordinate 187,712,458 of NC_086452.1, read as the reverse complement.
ACGGAGGGCCTGGTATCCGGATCTTCAGAAATTGCTCATAGTAGATCCTTGGCCTCTTCCTCTCGGAGAGGATCTGTTGCTGCAGGGGTCATGCGTATTTCAAGACTTACCGTGGCTGCATTTGACGGCATGGAGGGTGAACGCCAAATCCTAGCTCGAAAGGGTATTCCCGGGGAAGTCATCCCCACTCTCCTTAAGGCTAGAAAGGAGGTCACGGCGAAGCATTATCACCGTATTTGGAGAAAATATGTGTCGTAGTGTGAAGCCAAGAAAGCTCTTACGGAGGAGTTTCAGCTGGGTCGTTTCCTCCATTTTTTGCAGGCAGGTGTGGATGCAGGCCTTAAATTGGGTTCCATAAAAGTGCAGATTTCGGCTTTATCTATTTTCTTTCAAAAAGAATTGGCCACTCTTCCAGAGGTTCAGACTTTCGTGAAGGGAGTGCTGCACATCCATCCTCCGTTTGTGCCACCCATGGCTCCGTGGGATCTTGACGTGTTGTTGCAATTTCTTATGTCTCACTGGTTTGAACCTTTGCGAAAGGTTGAGTTGAAATTTCTCACTTGGAAAGTGGTCATGCTTTTGGCCTTGGCGTCCACAAGATGGGTGTCTGAGTTGGCGGCTTTGTCTTACAAGAGCCCCTATTTGATTTTCCATGAGGATAGAGCGGAATTAAGAACTAGTCAACAATTTCTGCCGAAGGTGGTTTCTTCGTTTCACATAAACCAACCCATTGTGGTGCCTGTGGCTATGGCTGCCTTGGCTATGTCAAAATCTCTCGATTTTGTTAGAGCTTTGAAAATTTATGTCGCCAGAACGGCTCAAATTAGGAAATCAGAGGCTCCTATATGCTCCCAACAAAATTGGGGCTCCTGCTTCCAAGCAGACTATTGCACGCTGGATCTGTACTACGATTCGGCATGCTAATTCTATGGCTGGATTGCCGTTACCGAAGTCGGTGAAAGCTCATTCTACCAGAAAGGTGGGCTCATCTTGGACGGCTGCCTGAGGAGTCTCGGCGCTTCAACTTTGCCGAACAGCTACGTGGTCGGGTTCAAACACTTTTGCTAAGTTCTACAAGTTTGATACCCTGGCTGATGAGGACCTCATGTTTGCTCAATCGGTGCTGCAGAGTCGTCCGCGCTCTCTCGCCCGGTCTGGAGCTTTGGTATAGACCCCATGGTCCTTTTGGAGTCCCCAGCATCCTCTAGGACGTAAGAGAAAATAGGATTTTAATACCTACCGGTAAATCCTTTTCTCCTGGTCCATAGAGGATGCTGGGCTCCCATCCCAGTGTGGACTGTTACTTGCAGTTGTATTGATAGTTGTTGTTTTTGGTTAAACGAAGGTTGTGTATGGGTTATATTCAGCTTGTTGCTGTCTTTAGTTCATACTGTTATCTGGTATTCCTGGTAATCCAGTTGTACGGTGTGTTGTGGTGTGAGCTGGTATGTATCTCGCCCTTAGTTTAACAAAAATCCTTTTCCTCGAAATGTCCGTCTCCCTGGGCACAGTTCCTATAACTGAGGTCTGGAGGAGGGGCATAGAGGGAGGAGCCAGTTCACACCCATTCAAAGTCTTATAGTGTGCCCATGTCTCCTGCGGATCCCGTCTATACCCCATGGTCCTTTTGGAGTCCCCAGCATCCTCTGCGGACTAGGAGAAAAGGATTTACCGGTAGGTATTAAAATCCTATTTTTCGCTCAGCTGCACCTGCTACGAAGAAACCTTTTTCTTCAGCTGCATCACAGTCCTTTTCGGGTTTCTAAAACAAGAAAGACCAAACCGCCCAACACCTTCTTTAGAGGTGGTCGACAAAAATCCAAAAAACCTGCTGCTGCGGGTTCCCGGGAACAGAAGCCTGCTTCAGGTACGCCAGAGTCCTCAGCATGACTGTGGACCGCGCGGTCTGGAGGTAGGGCCGGTGGGGGCGAGACTCAGACATTTTAGTCACGTCTGGGTGTCGTTTGGCCTGGATTCCTGGATACAAGATATTGTGTCCCAGGGGTATCAGCTGGTATTTCAAGGTCTCTCTCCTCACCGGTTCTTCAAATCAGGCTTCCCAGCTTTGCTGGCAGACAGGGCTATCCTACAGGGGCGCCGTCCGGAAGTTGGTGGATGCACAGGTTATTGTACCAGTTCCTCCCCAGATGCAAAACAAGGATTACTGTTCGAACCTTTTCGTGGTACCGAAACCGGATGGTTCGGTCAGGCCCATTCTGAACTTGAAGTCCCTCTGAAAGCGGTTTAGTGATTTTAAGTTCAAAATGGAGTCTCTAAGGGCAGTGATATCAGGTCTGGAGGAGGGGGAATTCCTGGTATCCCTGGATATCAAGGATGCGTACCTCCACATTCCGATTTGGCTGCCGCATCAAGCTTATCTCCGATTCGCACTGTTGGACTGTAATTTTCAATTCCAGGCCCTGCCATTCGGCCTCTCCACAGCACCGAGGGTATTCACCAAGGTGATGGTGGAAATTATGTTTCTCCTCCGCTGACAGGGGGTGAACATAATTCCATATCTGGACGATCTGCTGATAAAGGCATCGTCCAAGGAGTAGCTGTTACAGTCCATAGCTCTCACGACCCAGCTTCCCAGGGAACATGGTTGAAACTGAATCTTCCAAAATCACATTTGGAACCAGCCAGGAGGTTGACATTTCTGGGAATGATCCTCGACACGGAAGTGCAGAGGGTGTTTCTTCCAGAGGAAAAAGCGTTGGTGATACAAACAATGGTCCGGGATGTCCTGAAGCCAGCCCAGGTGTCGGTTCATCAGTGCATTCGCCTTCTGGGGAAGATGGTGGCCTCTTACGAGGCTCTGCAGTACAAGAGATTTCCTGATCGGTCCTTCCAACTGGATCTCCTTGACAAATGGTCAGGATCTCTTCTACACATGCACCAGAGAATATGTCTGTCGCCAAAGGCCTGGATCTCACTCCTCTGGTGACTGCAATGACCTCATCTTCTGGAGGGACACAGGCTCGTGATTCAGGACTGGATCCTTCTAATCACGGATGCAAGTCTCCGGGGCTAGGGCGCAGTCACTCAAGTGGAAACCTTCCAAGGATGGTGGTCAAGTCTGGAAGCCGGCCTGCCGATATACATTCTGGAACTAAGGGCCGTCTACAACGGCCTCATCCAAGCGGCCCATCTACTGAGAAATCGGGCCATTCAAGTGCAGTCGGACAATGTAATCACAGTGGCTTACATAAACCAACAGGGTGGAACGAAGAGCAGAGTTGCATTGTCAGTGGTAACAAGAATTATCCTCTGGGCGGAAAAACATGCATTGGCGCTGTCGGCAATCTTCATTCTGGGAGTAGATAACTGGGAAGCGGACTTACTCAGCAGACACGATCTCCATCCAGGGAAGTGGGGTCTCCATCCGGAGGTGTTCAAGGAGGTCCCAGATCTTTGGGGTGTATCCAAAATAGGCATGGTGGCCTCTCGTCTAAACAAAAAGCTTCGTTAATATTGTTCCAGGTCGAGGGACCCGCAAGCAGTGGTGGTGGACGCCCTAGTTACTCCGTGGGTGTTTCAGTCGGGATACATGATTCCTCCATTTCCACTCATTCCAAGAGTTCTAAAACTCATAAGGAGAACAAGAGTTCTGGCAATCCTCATTGCTCCGGACTGGCCAAGAAGGGCTTGGTATGCGGATCTTCTGGATCTACTTCTAGAAGAGCCGAGGCCTCTTCCTCTTCAGGAGGACCTGCTACAGCAGGGGCCATTCGCTTATCAAGACTTACCGCTGCTACGTTTGACAGCATGGAGGTTGAAAGTCAGATACTAGCTCGGAAGAGCATTCCGAGCAACATCTAAACACTACCATCTCATTTGGAAAAAATATGTATCTTGGTGTGAATCCAAGAAATTTCCTACTGTGGAGGTTCAACTGGGACGTTTTCTCCTCTCCCTGCAAGCAGGTGTGGATATGGGCCTGAGGGTGGGATCCGTAAAGGTCCAGATTTCGTCCCTATCCATTTTCTTCCAGAAACAGTTGGCTGCCCTCCCTGAGGTTCAGACTTTTTTGATGGGAGTTCTTCACATCCAGCCTCCCTTTGTGCCGCCTACGGCGCCTTGGGATCTTAACGTAGTGTTGCAGTTTCTCCAGTCGGACTGGTTTGAGCCTCTACAGGAGGTTGAGGTCAAGTTTCTCACATGGAAGGCTGTCATTTTGTTGGCCTTGGCTTCTGCTAGACGTGTCATATCAACCAACCTATTGTGGTGCCAGTTGCTACTGACTCCTCAATTTCATCAAAGTCCTTGGATGTTGTAAGGGCTCTGAAAATCTGTGAAGCGCTCTGCTCGTCACAGAAAATTGGACTCTGCTTGATCTGTATGATCCCAAGAAACATGGGTGTCCTGCTTCTAAGCAGACGATCTCTTGCTGGATCAAGTTCACTATCCAGCATGCGTATTCTACGGCAGGATTGCCGTGTCCTACGTCTGTTAAGGCCCACTCTACTCGTAAGGTGGGTTCTTCCTGGGCAGCTGCCCAGGAAATCTCTGCTTTACAGCTCTGCCGAACGGCTACTTAATCTGGGTCGAACACGTTTGCCAAGTTCTACAAGTTCGATACTTTGGCCTCTGAGGACCTGAAGTTTGGTCAATCAGTTCTGCAGGAGCCTCCGCGCTCTCTCTCCCATTCTGGGAGCTTTGGTACATCCCCATGGTACTAATGTGGACCCCAGCATCCTCTAGGATGCAAGAGAAAATAGGATTTTAATTACCTACCGGTAAATCCTTTTCTCGTAGTTTGTAGAGAATGCTGGGCGCCCACCCAGTGCTTTATCTTGCAGTGGTTACTTAGTTCAGTACTGCTTTTTCTTGGTTAAGTACTGTTTTGTTACTTGGTAAGTAATATTGGTGGTAATTCCAAGTTGATCGCAGCAGGAAATTTTTTAGCAGTTGGGCAAAACCATGTGCACTGCAGGGGAGGCAGATATAACATGTGCAGAAAGAGTTAGATTTGGGTGGGTTATTTTATTTCTGTGCAGGGTAAATACTGGCTGCTTTATTTTTACACTGCAAATTAGATTGCAGATTGAACACACCACACCCAAATCTAACTCTCTCTGCACATGTTAAATCTGCCTCTCCTGCAGTGCACATGGTTTTGCCCAACTGCTAAAAAATTTCTTGCTGCGATCAACTTGGAATTACCCCCATTGTTCAGCCGTTGCTGTTGATGTTTCAAGCTAGTTTGCTTGGTTTGCCTTGTGTGTGAGCTGGTGTGAATCTTTGTAAAATCCTTCTCTTGAAGATGTCCGTCTCCTCGGGCACAGTTTCTAGACTGAGTCTGGTAGGAGGGGCATAGAGGGAGGAGCCAGCCCACACTCTCAAACTCTTAAAGTTCCAATGGCTCCTAGTGGACCTGTCTATACCCATGGTACTAATGTGGACCCCAGCATCCTTTACGGACTACGAGAAAAGGATTTACCGGTAGGTAATTAAAATCCTATTTTATTTTTTTTACTACAGGTTGAGTATCCCTTATCCAAATTGCTTGGGACCGGAAGACTTTTGGATATCGGATTTTTCCGTATTTTGGAATAATTGCATACCATAATGAGATATCATGGTGATGGGACCTAAGTCTAAGCACAGAATGCATTTATGTTTCATATACACCTTATACACACAGCTTGAAGGTCATTTTAGCCAATATTTTTAATAACTTTGTGCATTAAACAAAGTGTGTATACATTCACACAATTCATTTATGTTTCATATACACCTTATACACACAGCCTGAAGGTCATTTAATACAATATTTTTAATAACTTTGTGTATTAAACAAAGTTTGTGGACATTGAGCCTACAGAAAACAAAGGTTTCACTTTCTCACTCTCACTAAAAAAAATCCGTAATTCGGAATATTCCGTATTTCGGAATATATGGATATGGGATACTCAACCTGTATAGATTTTACAATGTTTTGTTGTGGCAAATGTTAAGTTGTTTTAGGGACTCGTATCTCCCGTCTAAAGTCACTTGGAACTGTTAAATTGTTTTGGGCGCCCAGCCCTGAGGCTGCACTTATTACGGATTTCTGCTCGCACCCCAGATTCTGCCTAAAGCAGGGCTTTAGGGCTGGGCGGACCTTGCCTGCAGTGTGCCCAGCATTTAGCACACGAGAGGCGGTTTACAAGGCCAGTTCCGTGCATTTTGGCTGTCAGAATGCAGCCCGTGCATTTTGGCCGTGAGAATGTGCCCAATTTGTGTTCAATTGCATTAGGGCCTTTGTCTCTGAAATTGTATCATCCAGAATATAATCTTTTAATACTCTGCAATGCCCAGGATTTTTTCCTTGTATTATTTACATTATGGGTTATGTCCTTGTATTTCTGCTGTTCCTTTGTGTAATTGATTAATGCAGCATTATCCAGAACGGTATTGTGCCCCTACTGGGATTATTAGCTGCTGATATTTCTTGTATTTCTGCTCTATGAGCCAAGTTACCTGTAAACACTTCACTAGCTTTGTGGACAGTAGGAAAGTCAGTGTGTGTATTCTATATCATTAGAAAAACAGGCATTCACTTGTTCACTCTCTGTCTTTGTCTTGCAGTTTATTGGGAGCTTGGATGTTCCACGTCCTAACAGCCGAGTGGAAATTGTGGCAGCCATGAGACGAATACGGGTATGTTACATTTTTTGCATTCTGCTTTAAATATGGCTATTCATAGTGGAGACACACGCGCGCTCACACTTACACACACACACACACACACACACACACACACACACACACACACACACACACACACACACACACACACACACCTACCTCTTACTGCTTTGTAGTATCATATATTGCATAAAGGCTTGTAGAATGTGTCTATACCTGTGAATGACAAATTACACCGTTCTCCTAGCATTCCTTTTAATTTAATTAAAAACATAATTCCGAAAAATTGATTGGCCTATATTTTGTTTATAAAAACAAAACACTTCCCTGGAACTGAGGCTGCAATCTCTGATATATGCTCTATAAAGCCATGTTCATTGGAAAGGACAAATGTTTGATTTTCAAGGTTAGTAAACAAGTGATGAAACCAGAAGTTAATCAGTGGGTTGAGATTAGATATTTATTTTTTTCTTTCCGTCTTTTAACACCAATTTGATAGTATATGTATACGCCAATTATACCTGTGACTCATATATATATATATATATATATATATATATATATATATATATATATATATATATATATATATATATATATATATATATATTCTAGCACATTGACTGTCTTGAACTTGTCTTGATTTGGCTGATTATTAATGCACTAGAAAGTGAGGTTTATGGTGTATTGTAACTGATAGAGTTCCTCCATTACGATTACATATGCAGCTATCATTCTAGCCATCATATTAGTCCTGGTGTGGTTTTTAGAAAATGAAATCTGCTCAAATAAATGACAAAAGTAACAATCATTTTCATATCTTTATTAAGATGGACGTGCTTCCCCTCTCAATATAACCAGTCCCAATCTATGGGGTCAGTTCAGTTAGTTGCAAGAGGGGTGAGTTGCTGCTGCAATAGCGTAGAAACGGCAGCTGAACTTGCTCACCTCACAGCCTAATTTCATCCTCACATTTTTGTATGCAAGCCTATGGGGGGTATCTGGTGTCTAGGTCGACAGTAAGTAGGTTGACATGACAAAATGTCGACATAAGTTTTTGACATTTTTTCTTCTTAATTTTTTGGACTTTTTTATACTTTACTCTCCGCGTGGACTACAATTGGGAACGGTAACCTGTGCCGAGCGAAGCAACGCACCTTGCCCAAAACATGTCAAGCGAAGTGAGCCATGCGAGGGGACACGGTGCACTAATTGGGGATCCTGGTAACTGTACAGAGAAAACAACACCAAAAAAAGTGCAAAAACTCATGTCGACATAGAAACCATGTCGACCAATAGTGGTCGACCTAGACACTGTCAACCTAAGTATGGTCGACCTAGCATACCACACCCCTATGGGGTTGCGTATGTGAAAAGCTACCCCGTAATAATTGAATTGACCCCCTATGTGGTTACCTGAAGTTGATTTTGTTCCACTATATGGACTTTTACAGTGTGAATTTAGTTTTTCAGCTGACTTCCACCAGGTGAGTGAGCCTTGGCACAATCTGTGCTGTGACACTAGGTAAGGGGTTGGTTAGGTAGGGAGGAGGATAACCGTACTATAAAAGCATACAAATCCAGTTCTCTCATTTTACTGAATAATACATTCTACACTGACATTGTGTGATATTTCTGAAGCCACTGGAGCTCCAAATTATTATTTTTTAATGTGCTGTTATTTTATGTATAGAAACAAAGTTAAATATGCGGTTTACATACATATTTAATCCCAACACTTACCTTGTAGAGCAGTAACAGGTTTAAAATGTTTGGGGTAAGTAAGCAGGACAATGTTCCCAAGCTAATGCTGGAATGGCCCCAAAGTAAAGTAGGTAAAATACCTACTGTGACCCAATCAATGCCCAGATTTCACCTCATTTGAGAGAATAAGTGACAGTTTGAAAACTGGGATCCTGTAGTGTTATCTGTTTAACCTTAAACTGGAGCTAGCCTGCCTGACAGAATAAGCCCAAACCACTCCCAGACACTGGAAATGTAATGCAGTGCATGCTTATCCCAAAACATATGAAGCTGCAGAAGTGGCTCTATTAAATATTAAAGTGCACATATTCAGTAAGTGTGTTTTTTAAAGGTTAATCTTAAGCATTTAATCTTCAGTGCTTTGAAGTATTATAGAAAAAAAATGATTTAGCAATTGTTCATTAAATTGAGAGAATTGTTTAAGGGTTTGCATACTTTTACACGGCCCGGTACATATTATTTAGGGGTGACTGTCGATAAGTGGACTGTTTCTTTTAAACACATTAGAAGTAATTTCCAGGTAATACGTCTTTGAATATGCAAGGGGCATGCTAACTGTATGGTAATGGAACAGCCTCCAGAGAATCAATGCAATCCTGGGCATGGGAGTCAACTTTCTAAACTGATTGGGTAAGCTCACATTACATCCACCACATGACCCCAAAATGATATGCATACACATAACTATAGGGGTTCTTGTGCACGCACAGGGCAGGCTCCAGTGATTCTGGGTCTGGAGAGGCCCCTGACAATGGACGTGAAGAAACCGTAAATAAAAACCACTATAAAATCCAGTCTACTCACACGTTATCACCAGCCTCTTAATTCAAAAACCCTTTTACAGTTTTCCTTTAAATACTGCTCAGTTTAGCCTCCAAAATCAGTCCACACCCCACCCCCCAATGCCAAGGGGTTTGATTCATGTAGACTCGCCCCAATAGCCCGTGCGGCTGTATGCTGCATTTACGGTATCTCTAGTTCATTCTGATTTTTGTTTGCAGCCTCGTGGGCTGTGTGTACCAAAATCGGCAAGTCCAGGGAGAGAGAGGGCTGGTAGAGGTGCCATTGCAACCGCAACAGTACCTCAGTCCCCTGTCTGCGAATTGCATCGACCCCCTAGTGTGTTCTTTGCACCTCTTGGTTAGATTTTTTTTTTTTTAAAGCGTGGGGAAAGCATACATGTGTGCGTAACAAGACTAAATGGTATAATCCTGTACTGATGCGCCGCAAGAGAAATGTTTTAGAGTAATGTATAATTTGAGAATGTTTTTTCTTAGTATTTCAAAGTACATGTAATTATAGCAAAAATGAGTACAAAATGTTTTTGCCAGCACCACTGAAACCGGTATTATTCAAGGTTTGCATTTTAATGTTCAAGTTCTCCTGGGGATACAAGTAAGTAGTGAGAGATACTCTGCTCTCGGCTGTCTGTAACCAACATCACAAGTCTCTTGAGGTTGTGTTTGCTACTAATCTCACTTACTGAGTCTATTACTCGGCAGCTTCAGATAGTCTGCTGTATGTTTTCTATTATAATTCAGATGCAGCTAGAGGAGGATGGCATGGGGATAAATGTGCTTGTAGCAGAAAGATTACAGCACAGGCTGTGGAGACTAATCCTCCGAGCGTCACCAGTGCTGGGAGAGGCAGTGATGTACCCTTACCACTGCACGCTGTACAGATGAAAATATGTACACGGAGGAAATGTAAACCTTGTAATCCTCCTAATTAAGAGCGAGTTGCTGCTCTCATTTCATCTGTGTCACATCTGGTCATTAATTCCTTTGTTGTTGGTTTATACTAATGTGAGACATTTTCCAGGGATGTGGGATAAATGAATAATGCTAAATCTGCTATAAATCAACCTGGTTTTGCCTTAAAACTAGTTGCTCATCACCCTGGGTTTGTGGGTATGTTAATGTACTCTGTGTGGGGTGGCACAGGGGCTAACATTGGTGCTTCATAGCTATGGAACCATGGCTTAGCTGCATCCAGGATGCCCTTTTGTTTGTACAATATGTCATCCTGTGTGTTTCATTTGATTTTCTCTGGGTGCTCTAGTTATCTCATACAGTGCAGAATATGTGCTGGTAAATTTGCTACCTTTGGCCAAGATTGAACTTGGTGGGCCTGATTCAGCGCTGCACACCAGTCCCCTTTGAGGGTGGCTGTTGTGATTTTTCGCACTGCGCATGGTCTGTAGCGAAGCATGTACAACTTAAAGCAGTGACCTATAACATGTGCAGAGAGTTAGATTTGGGTTGGTTATATTGTTTCTGTGCAGGGTAAAGACTGGCTGCTTTATTTTTACACTGCAATTTAGATTTCAGTTTGAACACACCGCACCCAAATCTAACTCTCTCTGCACATGTTACATCTGCCACACCTGCAGTGCACATGGTTTTGCCCAACTGCTAACAAATTTGCTGCTGCGATCAACTCTGAATTTCCAAACACACAGTTAGGAGGCTTTTCATGCACCTTTGCAAAAGTGTGGTAGAGAAATGACACCGTGATGGGGCAGGGACATATTAAAAATGACCTACCTAATATGCTTGAACTCTACATAGAGATGTGGTATGATATGTTAACATTCATCATGACGACACACGAATGTTGACGTTGACAGTGTAGACGGTGATGAAATGTCAACATGTTAGAATGTCGGCATACCGTCCCTCGTTTCCCAGCGATGACTTACCTGCTTCTACACAGCTTCTGGGTTCCAATGGCCATGTGACTGTCACATCTGGGTCAGACCTGAGAATAACGACATGCTGGTTGTCAACATTTTAACATTGTGGTGTCGACAGGTTAAATGTCCATCGAATGGCTGCAGCTGTACACAGGGGTTAATAATACGATGCAGTGAGAGGTTTTTATGTCTTTTTGGGGAATTCATTCATAATGATGTGTGGTCGCAACTTACCCTCTATTCTAGTAAACAATCTCTGCTAATTTTCCCATGCTCCTCTATAGGGTGCAAGGAATTAGTAAAGAAGATATTGCTTGTAAAGAGCGTTTATGCTTTTACCCGACCGTCTCAGAGGTACCTCTTAGCCATTACTATGATTTAAATTCCCCCTATCATGACTGTTATTAACCTGTGCTAATGTGAATATATTGTTCTTTGTATTGTTAGGGCATGTTGCTTATATGAGAACCTATACAGTAGGATTGGGATTTATGGGCTAGGCGTAGTGGTTCTCAAACTGTGTGCCGTGGGACACTTGCAGGAGTGCCTCAGGTTGGTGGTCCAGGACCAATTCAAACTATTTATTGTCATTGTAACAGGCAAAATTAGTGATTGTGGCCATCAAACATAAAATATGTGGACAAACAGAAGCAAAGTTTGTCCCTAACCACATAATTTAACCAAAGGATGACATGTATAAGCATAATTTACTTAATTTCTTATTTTTTTTTTTGTCTACATCTCTCAATAATAAACTTTTGGTCTAGGGCTGCCGTGAAAAACATTCTGATACTCTACCTCTAGGGCACCATGATTCAAAAAAGTTTGGGAACCACTAGGCTAGGGTTTTCTTTCCTTACTTTTATTGTGATAAAGGTCTTTATGGAGCCAGAAAGTCTGGGAATGTATCTGTATTACATGGTTTTATAGCACAAAATCAGGAACACTCGTCCATTTCCAAAATATTTATTGGTTATTTTTATTTATTTATTTTTTTTACAATTTTTGCATCCTTTAATACCAAAAATGCAGGGACTTAACCCGGGAATTCGGTCCTGGGATCATGCAGGGACATTCCCGGGTTGGCCCCGTTTTATACCAGCATTTGGAGCCGAGACATCCCGGGTCGGCACCTTTCATACTGGACCCGGGATGGCCCTGCATTTTCTGAGAATGTCATTAGAAATGGCCCTTTTTAAGGCCCACAAAGATGAGGTCCTCCAGTGCCAAACTCATTAGGGAAACCATTTGTACCCACCTTAACGAGATGTTAAGTGATTTGTTTATGTAAAATTGTTTACTTTATTAAAGGTTTGCACTGTTTTATCCCTTGTTTTAATGTTGCAAAAGTAACCTGTTAAATGCACAGGCATATATATAGTGCAACTTTGCATAAAATAACAACATGTGGGGAACACACAGCAAACGTATATTAATATAACACACAAAAAATCAAACCCCCCCCCCCCCACACACACACGAAAATTGTGACTTATAACAGAACAAAACTATCAAAGAAAAATATACAGTCCAAAGACTGCTTATGGCAATTGCCTATATATTTTGTAATCTAGAGATTATGGATTAGGGTTAGGGGGGGGTCATAGTAGGGATCTCTAGAATACGGGGATAACTGTGCTCAGGGACAGGAGGGACCTGGATAGCTGGGTACATATTGGGACCCTGAATGCAAGGCAAGAAGCATTCCAGGAACTGAAATTGGCGGTCTTGGTAGTCGCACAAGATGCGTTCTTGGTGTACCATTATCTGCGTTATGAAGGATTGCTGCAGCTCTCTTTCCACCTCTATAAAACGGAGTTGGCCGGCATCCTCCTGATGCTGCATGTTGTTGTCCATGTCGTGCAGTTCTGCAACCAGTACCATGGTCATTGCCCGTGCAGCAAGCTCCACTTTGGTGGCTTTGCGTTTCCTCTTGGGAACTTTATATACTGCAAGGGGAGTAAAAGGGCATATAAGAAAAAGCAGTGTTGTGATCGCATGTGTTTGTGTCCCACCTGCACTAGATACACTCTGCGACAGTAAACTTTATGGCGGGCGGTTATGGTGGCTTATAGTGTAGAATTCATGTTTTTTGGAATGCGGGTGTTTTGAACAGAAATTATGCTAAGCAAGGACAAATACTTACTATTGCTGTGCATCACAGGGGGATTTGCCTGGAGTGCCGTGCCCACATTTGTTTCCTGGACAATCACAGCGTCCGTACTGTTGCCGGGTATACTGTCATCAATCGGGTAGACGGATGAGTCCAGATCAGGGTGGATAGGGTCATCAGCGAATAGCATGGGGAGTGATGTTGATTGCCCACATTGGGTACTTTCCATGCTGGACTCACTCTCATCAGCAACCACAAAAGGTGAGGGAGTGGCAGAGCTGGAGGATGACAGGCTGATGGGGTCAGTGAGCGCAGTGTTGCCAGAAATTGATGCACATTGCTCATAAAACATCCTGTTGCGCCTTGCAGCCCCACTTTTGTTCCGGTTGTGGTCATGGATGCGGTTGTTAAACTGTTTTTTAAGCGTTTTCAGTTTATTCACCACTTGTTGGCTACGGATGATGCCCCACGTGGCCAGGGTCTTTGCTATGTTGTGGTATATCTGGCCATCCTTTACAGTGCCTGTGACCTGGCGCCGGATCTCCTCTTCCCCTCTAATACTTAAAAGCTCCCTCACCTCCTCATTTGTCCAAGACATTGTAGGGCTGCAGGGGTTAAAAAGCGCTGCTGGGGTCTGATGTTCCACAGAGATGCAAGTACCTGCCTCCACGCTGCTGTGCTGCCTCTGCGCGTCTCAGAAAAATCACAACACCAGGAAGTGCCCTGAATAGCCAATCGGCATCTGCAGAGGCGACCCGGGAAGGCGGGACATGTCCCTGCACCATTCACACTGGCCTGGTTCCCGGGAAGATCCCGGGACCAACCCTGGCCGATAGCAGGGTTGAAATGCCGGGGCATGATTCCCGGGATTTTGTCTCTGGACCCTTTCACACTAAGCAAATTCCCGGGTTGATGCACGTTCATGTGCAATAACCTGGGTAATTTTGGTCTGTCTGAAAGGGGTATGTTGCATGTGCTATATAATCACAGTATTTTCTCTAAGCAGTAGGATACATTGTAGGCGAAGCACATACTGGTCCAAGAGATGTTTGCATATTTACTAACAAGTTGTTGGAATATGTACATACAACTGGCATGGTATGGCAGAGTGATGATACACCTCAACGGGTGCCCTGAGTCAGTGAACAGCCCAGTGCTGTACCAAGCAGGTGAAAACAAGTTCTCCTTTTCATTGTGGAAATGTTAGGATGTATTGCAGAATTACAGGATGTATTGAGAAATTGAGTGAAATATAGGACTTGAAATTTTTTTTTTTCATCAGTCACTTTCCCCTTAAAGCAATATATTGTGGGATTTTCTTTTAATGTAGGACAGATTTAAGTGTATGATGTTGAGGTGAATATGGATTGTGTACAGCAGAGATTGAAAGTGAGTAAAAAAGGGTTTTGTTATCGAATTGAGTTTTATTATTTCATACAAGTAATAAAAAGCAGAAAGACCAGTATTTGGAAGCTGTTGTGGTAAATTTTGTTGACATTGAGAACGTTGACATGGACAGAATGTCGACGCTCATATATAATGAATGTCGACAGTGAGATTTGACTCCTTTTTAATGTAAACCTAACCCTAAAATGATCTGTTGACATGTGACTGTATACCGGTAGCTGTGTTTATCTGTGTCCATACTGCAATACTGCTGTTTAAATAGTTGATTTGTTAATTAGTTAACTGAATGGCTTGGTAGCAGGTGTCTCCATACAAACTCTCCATGCAAAGTCCAGTATGCTAGGTCTATAGACATAGCTAATAATTAAGTTTATATACATTGGGCAGTCAGAAACCCTGCATACCTGTATATCATAAAAGATAACCAACAGAAACAAATGCATATAATTAATAATAGATAATCATGAATGAAATGTGCTCAGTACTTGGGGAAGGGGAGTGTAATTCAATTAGCCGCTGTCATTTCCAATTAGTCCCGAAGTCAGAAGGCAGCACTGCAATTAATGCGTATATCTTTTCTCTAACGTCCTAGTGGATGCTGGGGACTCCGTAAGGACCATGGGGAATAGACGGGCCCCGCAGGAGACAGGGCACTTTAAGAAAGAATTTGGATACTGGTGTGCTCTGGCTCCTCCCTCTATGTCCCTGCTCCAGACCTCAGTTAGAATCTGTGCCCGGACGAGCTGGGTGCTACTTAGTGAGCTCTCCTGAGCTTGCTATAAGAAAGTATTTTGTTAGGTGTTTTTTATTTTCAGAGAGATCTGCTGGCAACAGACTCTCTGCAGCGTGGGACTGAGGGGAGAGAAGCAGCCCTACTCACTGAAGATAGGTTCTGCTTCTTAGGCTACTGGATACCATTAGCTCCAGAGGGATCGTACACAGGATCTCACCCTTTGTCGTCCGATCCCGGAGCCGCGCCGCCGTCCCCCTCGCAGAGCTGGAAGACAGAAGCCGGTGACAGAAGCAAGAAGACTTCAAAATCGGCGGCAGAAGACTCCAGTCTTCAAACTGAGGTAGCGCACAGCACTGCAGCTGTGCGCCATTGCTCCCACATTAAACCCACATACTCCGGTCACTGTAGCGTGCAGGGCGCAGGGGGGGGGGCGCCCTGGGCAGCAATTAGGAACCTCTTGGCAAAAAGTGAGCATATATACAGTTGGGCACTGTATATATGCATGAGCCCCCGCCATTATTTTACACAAACGCGGGACAGAAGCCCGCCGCTGAGGGGGCGGGGCTTCTTCCTCAGCACTCACCAGCGCCATTTTCTCTCCTCAGCTCCGCTGAGAGGAAGCTCCCCAGGCTCTCCCCTGCAGAAACACGGTAGAAGATGGTAAAAAGAGAGGGGGGGGCACATAAATTAGACGCAAAAGCTTTATATACAGCAGCTACTGGGTTAACACTAAGTTACTGTGTGATTCCTGGGACATATAGCGCTGGGGTGTGTGCTGGCATACTCTCTCTCTGTCTCTCCAAAGGGCCTTGTGGGGGAACTGTCTTCAAAAAGAGCATCCCCTGTGTGTGTGGTGTGTCGGTACACTTGTGTCGACATGTTTGACGAGGAAGGCTGTGTGGAAGCAGAGCGGGAGCAAATGAATGTGGGGTCGCCGCCGACGGCGCCGACACCTGATTGGATGGATATGTGGAAGGTTTTAAATGATAATGTTAATTCCTTGCATAAAAGGTTGGATAAAGTTGAAACCTTAGGACAGTCGGGGTCGCAGCCCATGCCTGATCCTATGTCGCAGAGGCCGTCAGGGTCTCAGAAGCGCCCACTATCCCAAATTGTTGACACAGATACCGACACGGAGTCTGACTCCAGTGTCGACTATGATGATGCAAAGTTACAGCCTAAATTGGCTAAAGCTATACGTTATGATTATAGCAATGAAGCAGGTGTTGCACATCACAGAGGAAACCCCAGTCCCTGGCAAGAGGGTTCATATGTATGGGGAAAAAAGGCAGGTGGTGACTTTTCCCCCTTCACATGAGCTAAATGAGTTATGTGAAAAGGCTTGGGAATCTCCAGATAAACTGCAGATTTCCAAACGGATGCTTATGGCGTATCCTTTCCCGCCAACGGACAGGTTACGCTGGGAATCCTCCCCTAGGGTGGACAAAGCTCTAACACGCTTATCCAAGAGGGTAGCCCTGCCGTCACAGGATACGGCCACCCTAAAAGATGCTGCGGATAGAAAGCAAGAGGGTACCCTGAAGTCCATTTACACACATTCAGGTACCTTACTAAGGCCGGCAATTGCGTCGGCCTGGGTGTGTAGTGTTGTAGCAGCATGGACGGATACCTTATCTGAGGATCTGGATACCTTAGACAAGGATACTATATTAATGACCCTGGGGCATATAAAAGACGCCGTCCTGTATATGAGAGATGCTCGAAGAGACATTAGCCTACTGGGCTCTAGAATAAATGTAATGTCGATTTCTGCCAGAAGGGTCCTGTGGACTCGGCAATGGACAGGCGATGCCGACTCAAAAAGGCACATGGAGGTTTTACCTTACAAGGGTGAGGAATTGTTTGGGGAGGGTCTCTCGGACCTGGTCTCTACAGCTACTGCTGGAAAGTCAAATTTCTCTAACGTCCTAGTGGATGCTGGGGACTCCGTAAGGACCATGGTGAATAGACGGGCTCCGCAGGAGACGGCACTTTAAGAAAGAATTAGGAATACTGGTGTGCACTGGCTCCTCCCTCTATGTCTCTCCTCCAGACCTCAGTTTGAATCTGTGCCCGGACGAGCTGGGTGCACCTTAGTGAGCTCTCCTGAGCTTGCTAAATAGAAAGTATTTTGTTAGGATTTTTTATTTTCAGAGAGATCTGCTGGCAACAGACTCTCTGCTACGTGGGGCTGAGGGGAGAGAAGCAGCCCTACTAACTGCGGATAGGTCATGCTTCTTAGGCTACTGGACACCATTAGCTCCAGAGGGATCGAACACCGGAACGCACCCTTGGTCGTCCGATCCCGGAGCCGCGCCGCCGTCCCCCTCGCAGAGCCAGAAGCCGGCGTGAGAAGCAAGAAGACGTCAAAAGCGGCGGCAGAAGACTCCAGTCTTCATATGAGGTAGCGCACAGCACTGCAGCTGTGCACCATTGCTCCCACATTAAACCCACACACTCCGGTCACTGCAGGGTGCAGGGGGGGGCGCCCTGGGCAGCAATGGAGAACCTCTTGGCAAAAAGCAGCATATATACAGTTGGGCACTGTATATATGCATGAGCCCCCGCCATTATTTTACACAAAATCGCGGGACCGAAGCCCGCCGCTGATGGGGCTGGGCTTCTTCCTCAGCACTCAGCAGCGCCATTTTCTCTCCACAGCTCCGCTGAGAGGAAGCTCCCCAGGCTCTCCCCTGCAGAATCACGGTAGAAAGAGGGTAAAAAGAGAGGGGGGGGGGCACATAAATTTAGCGCAAAATCAGTATATACAGCAGCTACTGGGTAAACACTAAGTTACTGTGTAATTCCTGGGTCATATAGCGCTGGGGTGTGTGCTGGCATACTCTCTCTCTGTCTCTCCAAAGGCCTTGTGGGGGTTCTGTCCTCAAATAGAGCATCCCCTGTGTGTGTGGCGTGTCGGTACGCTTGTGTCGACATGTTTGACGAGGAAGGCTATCTGGAAGCAGAGCAAGTACAAATGAATGTGGGATCGCCGCCGACACCCGATTGGATGGATATGTGGAAGGTTTTAAATGATAATGTTACTTCCTTGCATAAAAGGTTGGATAAAGCTGAAGCCTTGGGACAGTCAGGGTCTCAACCCATGCCTGATCCTACAGCGCAGAGGCCGTCAGGGTCTCAGAAGCGCCCACTATCCCAAATTGTTGACACAGATATCGACATGGATTCTGACTCCAGTGTCGATGGCGATGATGCAAAGTTGCAGCCTAAAATGGCTAAAGCCATCCGCTACATGATTATAGCAATGAAGGATGTATTGCACATCTCAGAGGAAAACCCAGTCCCTGACAAGAGGGTTTTATATGTTTGGGGAAAAAAGGCATGAGGTGACCTTTCCCCCTTCACATGAGTTAAATGAGTTATGTGAAAAAGCTTGGGAATCTCCAGATAAAAAAATGCAGATTTCCAAACGGATGCTTATGGCGTATCCTTTCCCGCCAGCGGACAGGTTACGCTGGGAATCCTCCCCTAGGGTAGACAAAGCTTTGACACGCTTATCTAAGAAGGTAGCCCTGCCGTCACAGGATACGGCCACCCTAAAAGATCCTGCGGATAGAAAGCAGGAAGGTATCCTGAAGTCCGTTTATACACATTCAGGTACCATACTAAGGCCTGCAATTGCGTCGGCCTGGATGTTTAGTGCTGTAGCAGCATGGACAGATACTTTATCTGAGGAACTTGATACCTTGGACAAGGATACTATATTACTGACCCTGGGGCATATAAAAGACGCTGTCCTATATATGAGAGATGCCCAGAGAGACATTAGCCTACTGGGCTCTAGAATAAATGCAATGTCGATTTCTGCCAGAAGGGTCCTGTGGACTCTGCAGTGGACAGGTGATGCCGACTCAAAAAGGCACATGGAGGTTTTACCTTATAAGGGTGAGGAATTGTTTGGGGACGGTCTCTCGGACCTAGTTTCCACAGCTACGGCTGGGAAGTCAAATTTTTTGCCATATATCCCCTCACAGCCTAAGAAAGCACCATATTACCAAATGCAGTCCTTTCGTTCACAAAGAGGCAAGAAAGTTCGAGGTGCGTCCTTTCTTGCCAGAGGCAGGGGTAGAGGAAAGAAGCTGCACAATACAGCTAGTTCCCAGGAACAGAAGTCCTCCCCGGCTTCCACTAAATCCACAGCATGATGCTGGGGCTCCACAGGTGAAGCCAGGATCGGTGGGGGCGCGGCTCCGAAATTTCAGCCACCAGTGGGTTCGCTCACGGGTAGATCCCTGGGCTATACAAATTGTCTCAGGGATACAAGCTGGAATTCGAAGAGATGCCCCCGCACCGTTACCTCAAATCGGCCCTGCCAGCTTCCCCCATAGAGGGGGAAATAGTGTTAGCGGCAATTCACAAATTATATCTCCAGCAGGTGGTGGTAAGGGTTCCCCTCCTTCAACAGGGAAGGGGTTACTGTTCCACAATGTTGCGGTACCGAAACCGGACGGTTCGGTCAGACCCATATTGAATATAAAATCCCTGAACATTTACCTGAAAAGGTTCAAGTTCAAGATGGAATCGCTCAGAGCGGTCATTGCAAGCCTGGAAGAGGGGGATTTTATGGTGACTCTGGACATAAAGGATGCTTACCTGCATGTCCCCATTTATCCACCTCATCAGGAGTACCTCAGATTTGTGGTACAGGACTGTCATTACCAATTCCAGACGTTGCTGTTTGGTCTGTCCACGGCACCGAGAATATTTACCAAGGTAATGGCAGAAATGATGGTGCTTCTGCGAAAGCAAGGAGTCACAATTATCCCATACTTGGACGATCTCCTCATAAAGGCGAGGTCCATAGAGCAGTTGCTGATCAGCGTAGCACACTCTCGGGAAGTGTTGCAACAGCACGGCTGGATTCTGGTCAGAGACCTCTTAAAACCAAAACAGGTGTCGGTGCATCAATGCACGCGAGTCCTGGGAAAGATGGTGGCGTCCTACGAAGCCATTCCCTTCGGCAGGTTCCGTGCGAGGAACTTTCAGTGGGATCTGTTGGACAAGTGGTCCGGATCGCATCTTCAGATGCAGCGGCTGATCACCCTATCTCCCAGGGCCAGGGTGTCTCTTCTGTGGTGGCTGCAGAGTGCTCACCTTCTCGAGGGTCGCAGGTTCGGCATTCAGGACTGTGTCATGGTGACCACGGATGCAAGCCTCCGAGGGTGGGGGGCAGTCACACAGGGAAGAAATTTCCAGGGTCTGTGGTCAAGTCAGGAGACTTGGCTGCACATCAATATCCTGGAACTAAGGGCCATATACAACGCCTTAAGTCAAGCGAAGCCTCTGCTTCGCAACCAACCGGTGCTGATTCAGTCAGACAACATCACCGCAGTGGCTCATGTAATCCGCCAAGGCGGCACAAGGACCAGGGTGGCGATGGCGGAAGCCACCAGAATTCTTAGCTGGGCGGAGAATCACGTAAAAGCACTGTCAGCAGTGTTCATTCCGGGAGTGGACAACTGGGAAGCAGACTTCCTCAGCAGGCACGACCTCCACCCGGGAGAGTGGGGACTTCATCAAGAAGTCTTCACACAAATTACAAGTCGTTGGGAACTGCCACAGGTGGACATGATGGCATCCCGCCTCAACAAAAAGCTACAAATGTATTGCGCCAGGTCAAGAGACCCTCAGGCAATAGCTGTGGACGCACTAGTGACACCGTGGGTGTTCCAGTCGGTTTATGTGTTTCCTCCTCTGCCTCTCATACCCAAGGTGCCGAGAATCGTAAGAAAAAGAGGAGTGAGAACAATACTCATTGTTCCGGATTGGCCGAGAAGAACTTGGTATCCGGAACTGCAAGAAATGCTCACAGAGGACCCATGGCCTCTGCCTCTAAGACAGGATCTGTTGCAACAGGGGCCCTGTCTGTTCCAAGACTTGCTGCGTTTGACGGCATGGCGGTTGAACGCCGGATCCTAGCAGAAAAAGGTATTCCGGATGAGGTTATTCCTACGCTAATAAAGGCTAGGAAGGACGTGACGGCTAAACATTATCACCGTATATGGCGAAAATATGTTGCTTGGTGTGAGGCCAGGAATGCCCCTACAGAGGAATTCCAGCTGGGCCGTTTCCTTCACTTCCTACAGTCGGGAGTGACTTTGGGCTTAAAATTGGGGTCCATTAAGGTCCAGATTTCAGCCCTATCCATTTTCTTTCAAAAGGAACTGGCTTCTCTTCCTGAAGTTCAGACGTTTGTAAAGGGAGTGCTGCATATTCAGCCCCCTTTTGTGCCACCAGTGGCACCTTGGGATCTTAACGTGGTGTTGAGTTTCCTGAAATCACACTGGTTTGAGCCACTTAAAACCGTGGAGTTAAAATATCTCACGTGGAAGGTGGTCATGCTATTGGCCTTAGCTTCGGCTAGGCGTGTGTCAGAATTGGCGGCTTTGTCACATAAAAGCCCCTATCTGGTTTTCCATATGGATAGGGCAGAATTACGGACTCGTCCGCAATTTCTGCCAAAAGTGGTGTCATCTTTTCATTTGAACCAACCTACTGTGGTGCCTGCGGCTACTCGTGACTTGGAGGATGCCAAGTTACTAGATGTAGTCAGGGCTTTGAAGGTTTATGTAGCCAGAACGGCTGGAATCAGGAAAACTGACTCGCTGTTTATCCTGTATGCATCCAACAAGCTGGGTGCTCCTGCTTGAAAGCAAACTATTGCTCGCTGGATCTGTAACACGATTCAGCAGGCTCATTCTGCGGCTGGATTGCCGCCTCCAAAATCAGTAAAAGCCCATTCCACAAGGAAGGTGGGCTCTTCTTGGGCGGCTGCCCGAGGGGTCTTGGCATTACAGCTTTGCCGAGCAGCTACTTGGTCGGGTTCAAACACTTTTGCAAAGTTCTACAAGTTTGATACCCTGGCTGAGGAGGACCTTTGTGTTTGCTCATTCGGTGCTGCAGAGTCATCCGCACTCTCCCGCCCGTTTGGGAGCTTTGGTATAATCCCCATGGTCCTTACGGAGTCCCCAGCATCCACTAGGACGTTAGAGAAAATAAGATTTTACTTACCGGTAAATCTATTTCTCGTAGTCCGTAGTGGATGCTGGGCGCCCGTCCCAAGTGCGGACTTCTTCTGCAATACTTGTTTATAGTTATTGCTTAAATAAGGGTTATGTTATGGTTGCATCAGGTTGGTCTGATGCTCTGTTGTTGTTCATACTGTTAACTGGGTAAGTTTATCACGAGTTATACGGTGTGATTGGTGTGGCTGGTATGAGTCTTACCCTGGATTCCAAAATCCTTTCCTTGTACTGTCAGCTCTTCCGGGCACAGTTTCCTTAACTGAGGTCTGGAGGAGGGACATAGAGGGAGGAGCCAGTGCACACCAGTATTCCTAATTCTTTCTTAAAGTGCCCTGTCTCCTGCGGTCTGGAGGAGGGACATAGAGGGAGGAGCCAGTGCACACCAGTATTCCTAATTCTTTCTTAAAGTGCCCTGTCTCCTGCGGTCTGGAGGAGGGACATAGGAATACTGGTGTGCACTGGCTCCTCCCTCTATGTCCCTCCTCCAGACCGCAGGAGACAGGGCACTTTAAGAAAGAATTAGGAATACTGGTGTGCACTGGCTCCTCCCTCTAATTCTTTCTTAAAGTGCCCTGTCTCCTGCGGAGCCCGTCTATTCCCCATGGTCCTTACGGAGTCCCCATCATCCACTACGGACTACGAGAAATAGATTTACCGGTAAGTAAAATCTTATTTTTTTGCCATATGTTCCCTCACAACCTAAGAAAGCACAGTATTACCAAATGCAGTCCTTTCGTTCACAAAAAGGCAAGAAAGTCCGAGGTGCGTCCTTTCTTGCCAGAGGCAAGGGTAGAGGAAAGTAGCTGCACAACACAGCTAGTTCCCAGGAACAGAAGTCCTCCCCGGCTTCTACTAAATCCACCGCATGACGCTGGGGCTCCACAGGCGGAGCCAGGCCAGGTGTGGGGGCGCATCTCCGAAATTTCAGCCACAAGTGGGTTCACTCCCAGGTGGATCCCTGGGTAATAGAGATTGTGTCTCAGGGATACAAGCTGGAATTCGAAGAGATGCCCCCTCACCGATACCTCAAATCGGCCCTGCCAGCTTCCCCATTTGAGAGGGAAATTGTGTTAGCTGCAATTCACAAATTGTATATTCAGCAGGTGGTGGTCAAGGTTCCCCTCCTTCAACAAGGAAAGGGTTATTATTCGACCATGTTTGTGGTTCCGAAACCGGACGGTTCGGTCAGACCCATATTGAATTTAAAATCCCTGAACATATACCTGAAAAGGTTCAAGTTCAAGATGGAATCGCTCAGAGCGGTCATCGCAAGCCTGGAAAGGGGGGTTTTTATGGTGTCTCTGGACATAAAGGATGCATACCTTCATGTCCCCATTTATCCACCTCATCAGGCGTACCTCAGATTTGTGGTACAGGATTGTCATTACCAATTCCAGACGTTGCCGTTTGGTCTCTCCACGGCACCGAGAATATTTACCAATGTAATGGCGGAAATGATGGTGCTCCTGCGAAAGCAAGGGGTCACAATTATTCCATACTTGGACGATCTCCTCATAAAGGCGAGGTCCAGAGAGCTGTTGATGATCAGCGTAGCACGCTCTCGGGAAGTGTTGCAACAGCACGGCTGGATTCTAAATATTCCAAAGTCGCAGCTGATTCCTACGACGGGTCTGCCCTTCCTGGGCATGATTCTGGACACAGACCAGAAGAAGGTTTTTCTCCCGACGGAGAAGGCTCAGGAACTCATGACACTGGTCAGAGACCTCTTAAAACCAAAACAGGTGTCGATGCATCACTGCATGCGAATCCTGGGAAAGATGGTGGCATCATACGAGGCCATTCCCTTCGGCAGGTTCCATGCGAGGACCTTTCCATGGGATCTGTTGGACAAGTTGTCCGGATCACATCTACAGATGCATCGGCTGATCACCCTATCCCCCAGGGCCAGGGTGTCTCTTCTGTGGTGGCTGCAGAGTGCTCACCTTCTCGAGGCCCGCAGATTCGGCATTCCGGACTGGGTCCTGGTGACCACGGATGCAAGCCTCCGAGGGTGGGGGGCAGTCACACAGGGAAGTAATTTCCAGGGTCTGTGGTCAAGTCAGGAGACTTGCCTTCACATCAATATCCTGGAACTAAGGGCTATATACAACGCCCTAAATCAAGCGGAGACCCTGCTTCGTGACCAATCGGTGCTGATTCAGTCAGACAACATCACCGCAGTGGCTCGTGTAAACCGCCAAGGCGGCACAAGGAGCAGGGTGGCGATGGCAGAAGCCACCAGAATTCTTCGCTGGGCGGAGAATCACGTAAGAGCACTGTCAGCAGTGTTCATTCCGGGAGTGGACAACTGGGAAGCAGACTTCCTCAGCAGGCACGACCTCCACCCGGGAGAGTGGGGACTTCATCAAGAAGTCTTCGCGCAGATTGCAGGTCGGTGGGAACTGCCACAGGTGGACATGATGGCATCCCGCCTCAACAAAAAGCTACAGAGGTATTGCGCCAGGTCAAGAGACCCTCAGGCGATAGCTGTAGACGCACTAGTGACACCGTGGGTGTTCCAGTCGGTTTATGTGTTTCCTCCTCTTCCTCTCATACCCAAGGTGCTGAGAATCATAAGAAAAAGAGGAGTGAGAACAATACTCATTGTTCCGGATTGGCCAAGAAGGACTTGGTATCCAGAGCTGCAAGAAATGCTCAGAGGACCCATGGCCTCTGCCTCTAAGACAGGACCTGTTGCAACAGGGGCCCTGTCTCTTCCAAGACTTACCGCGGCTGCGTTTGACGGCATGGCGGTTGAACGCCGGATCCTAGCAGAAAAAGGCATTCCGGATGAGGTTATTCCTACGCTGATAAAGGCTAGGAAGGACGTGACGCCTAAACATTATCACCGTATATGGCGAAAATATGTTGCTTGGTGTGAGGCCAGGAATGCCCCTACGGAGGAATTCCAGCTGGGCCGGTTCCTTCACTTCCTACAGTCGGGAGTGACTTTGGGCCTAAAATTGGGTTCCATTAAGGTCCAGATTTCGGCCCTATCCACTTTCTTTCAAAAAGAACTAGCTTCTCTTCCTAAAGTCCAGACGTTTGTAAAGGGAGTGCTGCATATTCAGCCTCCTTTTGTGCCTCCAGTGGCACCTTGGGATCTTAACGTGGTGTTGAGTTTCCTGAAGTCACACTGGTTTGAGCCACTCAAAACCGTGGAGTTAAAATTTCTCACGTGGAAGGTGGTCATGCTATTAGCCTTGGCTTCAGCTAGGCGTGTGTCAGAATTAGCGGCTTTGTCACATAAAAGCCCCTATCTGGTTTTCCATATGGACAGGGCAGAATTGCGGACCCGTCCACAATTTCTGCCACAAGTGGTGTCATCCTTTCATATGAACCAACCTATTGTGGTGCCTGTGGCTACTCGTGACTTGGAGGATTCCGAGTTACTAGATGTGGTCAGAGCTTTGAAGGTTTATGTAGCCAGAATGGCTAGAGTCAGGAAAACTGAGTCGCTGTTTATCCTGTATGCACCCAACAAGCTGGGTGCTCCTGCTTCAAAGCAAACTATTGCTCGCTGGATCTGTAACACGATTCAGCAGGCTTATTTTGCGGCTGGATTGCCGCTTCCAAAATCAGTAAAAGCCCACTCCACAAGGAAGGTGGGCTCTTCTTGGGCGGCTGCCCGAGGGGTCTCGGCATTACAGCTTTGCCGAGCGGCTACTTGGTCAGGTTCGAACACTTTTGCAAAGTTTTACAAGTTTGATACCCTGGCTGAGGAGGACCTTGTGTTTGCTCATTCGGTGCTGCAGAGTCATCCGCACTCTCCCGCCCGTTTGGGAGCTTTGGTATAATCCCCATGGTCCTTACGGAGTCCCCAGCATCCACTAGGACGTTAGAGAAAATAAGATTTTATTTACCGGTAAATCTATTTCTCGTAGTCCGTAGTGGATGCTGGGCGCCCGTCCCAAGGGGGTCATTCCGAGTTGTTCGCTCATTATTTTTTTTCTCGCAACGGAGCGATTAGTCGCTAATGCGCATGCGCAATGTCCGCAGTGCGACTGCGCCAAGTAAATTTGCTATGCAGTTAGGTATTTTACTCACGGCATTACGAGGTTTTTTCTTCGTTCTGGTGATCGTAATGTGATTGACAGGAAGTGGGTGTTTCTGGGCGGAAACAGGCCGTTTTATGGGAGTGTTTGAAAAAACGCTACAGTTTCTGGGAAAAACGCGGGAGTGGCTGGAGAAACGGACGAGTGTCTGGGCGAATGCTGGGTGTGTTTGTGACGTCAAACCAGGAACGACAAGCACTGAACTGATCGCACTGGAAGAGTAAGTCTCGAGCTACTCAGAAACTGCACAGAGAAGTCTTTTCGCAATTTTGAGAACCTTTCGTTCGCGATTTTGATAAGCTAAGATTCACTCCCAGTAGGCGGCGGCTTAGCGTGTGCAATGCTGCTAAAAGCAGCTTGCGAGCAAACAACTCGGAATGAGGGCCCAAGTGCTGACGACTTCTGCAATACTTGTATATAGTTATTGCTTAAATAAGGGTTATGTTATGGTTGCATCAGGGTTGATCTGATGCTCCGTTGTTGTTCATACTGTTAACTGGGTAAGTTTATCACAAGTTATACGGTGTGACTGTTATGAGTCTTACCCTGGATTCCAAAATCATTTCCTTGTACTGTCAGCTCTTCCGGGCACAGTTTCTCTAACTGAGGTCTGAAGGAGGGACATAGAGGGAGGAGCCAGAGCACACCAGTATCCAAATTCTTTCTTAAAGTGCCCCGTCTCCTGCGGAGCCCGTCTATTCCCCATGGTCCTTACGGAGTCCCCAGCATCCACTACGGACTACGAGAAATAGATTTACCGGTAAGTAAAATCTTATTTTCAGGTCTGAGCAGACCCAAAGAGAGAGATGCACGATAATGTAGCCTATTATCGAATGCAAACTGTGGGTTAACACACAGGTCAGAGAATGTTTTGCGGATTCTATGGGGCACCTCCTGCTGGGCGTCTTTAGGAATGGGGACCTATCAGAGCTATTTGTTTGCTCTGATCAGACGCCCATTAGTAGATAAGGTGCCTGACAGCTCCAGGTTCAGCTGCGCAAAGCGTCAAAACCCATCTAAAGTGCTTGATTGGGTGTCCAAAACCCAAACTACAGATTGTCACACATTTATTTCCTCATACCTCTAGAGCAGAGCTGGCCAAACCAGTCCTCGAGATTTACCAACAGTTCACATTTTCCAGATCACCTAGATGCTGCACAGGTGTAGTCATTACTAATTAAGATGTGCTGCATTCATTCCTAACTGACAAATCTACAGATCTCCAGGAGTCCTGGAAAACATGAACTGTTGGTAAATCTCGAGGACCGGTTTGGCCAGCCCTGCTCTAGAGGCTGCGAGAAAAATTGTCACTGCCGCAGCTATTGGGCATCTGATCAGAGCTACAATTGAATAGCTCCGATTATTGGGAGTAATTGAATTAAAAATAGTTGTGACAACACTTTACTGCAGCATCCTACAAATCTTTGCACAATCTTAATCCTATTAATTTCATCACTCGCTGCCCCCTACCCCCAATAATCTTCCCTACTGCATGAGATACATTCTTTGTCCCATGCTGAATCCTCAAGCCAAACTGCTATAAATAAAAAATATAGCCATATCTGTACTCAAATGACTTTAGTTTCCTGCAGTTCACATGCTGCTTATAATTAAACATTTATTATTAACAGCTGTAAAAGCATCCCACAGACATGGATAACAGCCTCCTATGCTTTCCCCATGGCCTCATGCTATAGTAGTTAACACTTGTTTGGTGTAGGATGATTTTACCACAGATCCTTGTATTTCACATAGCTCACACTCTGCATGATTTAACAGGCAATGTGTGTTAGGTGAATCTTCTAATTAGTTTGTGTGAGGCGTCCAGTTTTATCATTTTTTCAGATATCATGCAACGTGTATGGATTAGTAATGCGCACAGTTACTCCAAAAAAACTTGCTTCTAATTTAAGCAGGCCCTTTGAGTCTTTTGTGTGGTACAAATAGTGTGCTAAACCCCTGGTGTTAGGGGCTGTATACAAAATGTTGTACTATGCAGTTGGGCTGTATTTAAAAAATCAAAACAAAAAAAAAACCCAGACAGGCTGTGTTCAGGATAGACGCTTTCAGACACAAATCAGGAATGTAGGCCTCTTTTTAAGTCACGGAAGGTCTTACATCTTTTTCTTTATGCTGTGCGCTTTATATCATTGTTTTAATTAATTGTTCCTTACATAATGTCCTGACATTTTAGAAAGAATGGCAGAAAATAGTGTTGCTGTAGCTATTGTAGAAAGGGGAGAAAGAGGGCAGAGGGGCGAGGTTATAAGTTGAGGTGGGAGGTTTAAAGTCTTGTACCAGGCTTCAGTATTATAAAGGAATCTGAGGAATTTTTTTAGTGTGGGAGGGCAATCCATGGAATTCACTGACCAGGGTTCATTAGGGGGGAGAGGGTCAATGGGTGAGGAACTGGATTAAAAGTTGATAGTACTCCTCCAGTTAATGTATTTGCTTGTTCACAAAATCTTACATGTGGAGGGCTATATGCCAGGAGAAAGAAAATGATGCTGATTGATTCAAATAAGTGAATCCAGTGAATGAATGAAAGTCCTTGGCAGCTTGTAAAGGTCATATGCTTTTCTACTTCAGCTCTTGAAATTCAGACACCCTAGTACTTAAAATGAGATTTTAAAGAGGTATAGTTAACAGCTCAGATAACTTATCAAGTTATTCTAACATTTTGTTTAAAGACAATGCCAGCTTAGAAACAGTGTCACATTCTAAATACAGTTTATTATTCAGGGGTCGTCTAAGCCCACCTGGCGTTCATTAGAGACAGCTTACATGGGCCTTTGAAAGGAGTATATTGCATCTAATGTTTTGGCTGCTTTACGGCTCCTGTATTTGGCTGTGCCCCAGTCATTCTCACTACTGTATTTTCTCTGACGTCCTAGTGGATGCTGGGGACTCCGTAAGGACCATGGGGAATAGCGGCTCCGCAGGAGACTGGGCACAAAAGTAAAGCTTTAGAACTACCTGGTGTGCACTGGCTCCTCCCCCCATGACCCTCCTCCAAGCCTCAGTTAGATTTTTGTGCCCGAACGAGAAGGGTGCACACTAGGTGGCTCTCCTGAGCTGCTTAGTGAAAAGTTTAGTTTTAGGTTTTTTATGTTCAGTGAGACCTGCTGGCAACAGGCTCACTGCATCGAGGGACTAAGGGGAGAAGAAGCGAACTCACCTGCGTGCAGAGTGGATTGGGCTTCTTAGGCTACTGGACATTAGCTCCAGAGGGACCGATCACAGGCCCAGCCATGGATAGGTCCCAGAGCCGCGCCGCCGGCCCCCTTACAGAGCCAGAAGACAGAAGAGGTCCGGAAAATCGGCGGCAGAAGACGTCCTGTCTTCAACAAGGTAGCGCACAGCACTGCAGCTGTGCGCCATTGCTCTCAGCACACTTCACACTCCGGTCACTGAGGGTGCAGGGCGCTGGGGGGGGGCGCCCTGAGACGCAATAAAAACACCTTGGATGGCAAAAAATGCATCACATATAGCTCCTGGGCTATATGGATGAATTTAACCCCTGCCAGAATACACAGAAAAACGGGAGATAGGCTCCGCCCCCTTCTCGGCGGCCTTATCTCCTCAGCACACTGGCGCCATTTTCCCTCACAGCTCCGTTGGAGCGAAGCTCCCTGGCTCTCCCCTGCAGTCACTACACTACAGAAAGGGTTAAAAAAGAGAGGAGGGCACTAATTATGCGCAGTATTAAAAATACAGCAGCTATAAGGGGAAAAACACTTATATAAGGTTATCCCTGTATATATATATATATATATATATATATATATATATATATATATATATATATAGCGCTCTGGTGTGTGCTGGCAAACTCTCCCTCTGTCTCCCCAAAGGGCTAGTGGGGTCCTGTCCTCTATCAGAGCATTCCCTGTGTGTGTGCTGTGTGTCGGTACGTTTGTGTCGACATGTATGAGGAGAAAAATGATGTGGAGACGGAGCAGATTGCCTGTAATAGTGATGTCACCCCCTAGGGGGTCGACACCTGAGTGGATGAACTGTTGGAAGGAATTACGTGACAGTGTCAGCTCTGTATAAAAGACAGTGGTTGACATGAGACAGCCGGCTACTCAGCTTGTGCCTGTCCAGACGTCTCATAGGCCGTCAGGGGCTCTAAAGCGCCCGTTACCTCAGATGGCAGATATAGACGCGGACACGGATACTGACTCCAGTGTCGACGGTGAAGAGACAAATGTGACTTCCAGTAGGGCCACACGTTACATGATTGAGGCAATGAAAAATGTTTTACACATTTCTGATAATACGAGTACCACCAAAAAGGGGTATTATGTTCGGTGAGGAAAAACTACCTGTAGTTTTCCTGAATCTGAGAAATTAAATGAGGTGTGTGATGATGCGTGGGTTTCCCCCGATAACAACTGATAATTTCTAAAATGTTATTGGCATTATATCCTTTCCCGCCAGAGGTTAGGGTGCGTTGGGAAACACCCCCTAGGGTGGATAAAGCGCTCACACGCTTGTAAGAACAAGGGCTCTACCCTCTCCTGAGATGGCCGCCCTTAAGGATCCTGCTGATAGAAAGCAGGAGGGTATCCTAAAATGTATTTACACACATACTGGTGTTATACTGCGACCAGCAATCGCCTCAGCCTGGATGTGCAGTGCTGGGTTGGCGTGGTCGGATTCCCTGACTGAAAATATTGATACCCTAGATAGGGACAGTATATTATTGCCTATAGAGCATTTAAAAGATGCATTTCTATATATGCGTGATGCACAGCGGAATATTTGCCGACTGGCATCAAGTCTAAGTGCGTTGTCCATTTCTGCCAGTAGAGGGTTATGGACACGACAGTGGTCAGGTGATGCGGATTCCAAACGGCATTTGGAAGTATTGCCTTAAGGGGAGGAGTTATTTGGGGTCGGTCTTTCAGACCTGGTGGCCACGGCAACAGCTGGGAAATCCACGTTTGTACCCCAGGTCGCCTCTCAACATAAAAGACGCCGTATTATCAGGCGCAGTCTTTTCGTGGGCAAGCGGGCAAAAGGTTCCTCATTTCTGCCCCGTGACAGAGGGAGAGGAAAAAGGCTGCAGAAATCAGCCAGTTCCCAGGAACAGAAGCCCTCTCCCGCCTCTGCCAAGCCCTCAGTATGACGCTGGGGCTTTACAAGCAGAATCAGGCACGGTGGGGGCCCGTCTCAATGAATTTCAGCGCGCAGTGGGCTCACTCGCAAGTAGACCCCTGGATCTTTTAGGTGATATCTCAGGGGTACAAATTGGAATTCGAGACGTCTCCCCCTCGCAGTTTCCTAAAGTCGGCTTTACCGATGTCTCCTTCTGACAGGGAGGCAGTTTTGGAAGCCATTCACAAGCTGTATTCCCAGCAGGTGATAATCAAGGTACCCCTCCTGCAACAGGGAACGGGGTATTATTCCACACTGTTGTGGTACCGAAGCCGGACGGCTCGGTGAGACCGATTCTAAATCTAAAATCTTGAACACTTACATACGGAGGTTCAAATTCAAGATTGAGTCACTCAGAGCAGTGATTACGAACCTGGAAGAAGGGGACTACATGATGTCTCGGGACATCAAGGATGCTTACCTTCATGTCCCAATTTACCCTTCTCACCAAGGGTACCTCAGGTTTATGGTACAGAACTGTCACTATCAGTTTCAGACGCTGCCGTATGGATGGTCCACGGCACCCCGGGTCTTTACCAAGGTAATGGCCGAAATGATGATACTCCTTCGAAGGAAGGGAATTTTAGTTATCCCTTACTTGGACGATTCCCTGATAAGGGTAAGATCCAGGGAACAGTTGGAGGTCGGTGTAGCACTATCTCAGGTAGTGTTGCGGCAGCACGATTGGATTCTCAATATTCCAAAATCGCAGCTGATTCCGACGACTCGTCGTCTGTTCCTAGGGATGATCCTGGACACAGTCCAGAAAAAGGTGATTCTCCCGGAGGAGAAAGTCAGGGAGTTATCCGAGCTAGTCGGGAACCTCCTATAACCGAGCCAAGTCTCAGTACATCAATGAAAGGGTTCTGGGAAAAATGGTGGCTTCCTACGAAGCAATCCCATTCGGCAGATTCCACGCAAGAACTTTCCAGTGGGACCTGCTGGACAAATGGTCCGGGTCGCATCTTCAGATGCATCAGCGGATAACCCTGTCACCAAGCACAAGGGTGTCTCTCCTGTGGTGGTTGCAGAGTGCTCATCTTCTAGAGGGTCGCAGATTCGACATTCAGGACTGGGTCCTGGTGACCACGGATGCCAGCCTGCGAGGCTGGGGAGCAGTCACACAGGGAAGGAATTTCCAGAGCTTATGGTCAAGCCTGGAGACATCACTTCACATAAATATCCTGAAGCTAAGGGCCATTTACAATGCTCTAAGCTCAGCAAGACCTCTGCTTCAAGGTCACCCGGAGTTGATCCATTCGGACAACATCACGGCAGTCACCCACGTAAACAGACAGGGTGACACAAGAAGCAGGAGGGCAATGGCAGAAGCTGCAAGGATTCTTCGCTGGGCGGAAAATCATGTGATAGCACTGTCAGCAAGTGGGGACTTCACCCAGAAGTGTTCCACATGTTTATAAAACTCGACAAGTATTGCGCCGGGTCAAGGGACCCTCCGGCAATAGCTGTAGACGCTCTGGTAACACAGTGGGTGTACCAGTCAGTGTATGTGTTCCCTCCTCTGCCTCTCATACCCAAGGTACTGAGAATTATAAGATGGAGAGGAGTAAGCACTATATTCGTGCTCCGGATTAGCCAAGAAGGACTTGGTAACCGGAACTTCAAGAGATGCTCACGGAGGATCCGTGGCCTCTACCTCTAAGAAGGGACCTGCTCCAGCAAGGACCCTGTCTGTTCCAAGACTTACCGCGACTGCGTTTGACGGCATGGCGGTTGAACGCCGGATCCTGAAGGAGAAAGGCATTCCGGATGAAGTCATTCCTATCCTGATCAAAGTCAGGAAAGATATAACCGCAAAACATTATCACCGCATTTGGCGAAAATATGTTGCATGGTGCGAGGCCAGTAAGGCCCCGACGGAGGAATTTTCAACTAGGTCGATTCCTACATTTCCTGCAAACAGGAGTGTCTATGGGCCTGAAATGGGGGTCCATTAAGGTTCAAATTTCGGCCCTGTCAATTTTCTTCCAAAAAGAACTAGCTTCAGTCCCTGAAGTTCAGACGTTTGTGAAAGGGGTACTGTATATACAGCCTCCTTTTGTGCCTCCAGTGGCACCTTGGGATCTAAATGTAGTTTTTGGGTTCCAAAAGTCACATTGGTTTGAACCACTTAAATATGTGGAGTTAAAATATCTCACATGGAAAGTGGTCATGCTGTTGGCCCTGGCCTGGGCCAGGTGCGTGTCAGAATTGGCGGCTTTATCCTGTAAAAGCCCTCATCTGATTTTCCATTCGGACAGGGCGGAATTGAGGACTTGTCCTCAGTTTCTCCCTAAGGTGGTTTTCAGCGTTTCACCTGAATCAACCTATTGTGGTGCCTGCGGCTACTAGGGACTTGGAGGACTCCAAGTTGCTAGACGTTGTCAGGGCCCTGGAAATATAGGTTTCCAGGACGGCTGGAGTCAGAAAATCTGACTCGTTGTTTATTCTGTATGCACCCAACAAGCTGGGTGCTCCTGCTTCTAAGCAGACTATTGCTCGTTGGATTTGTAGTACAATTCAGCTTGCACATTCTGTGGCAGGCCTGCCACAGACAAAATCTGTAAAAGCCCATTCCACAAGGAAGGTGGGCTCATCTTGGGCGGCTGCCCGAGGGGTCTCGGCTTTACAACTTTGCCGAGCAGTTACTTGGTCAGGAGCAAATACGTTTGTAAAATTCTACAAATTTGATACCCTGGCTGAGGAGGACCTGGAGTTCTCTCATTTGGTGCTGCAGAGTCATCCGCACTCTCCCGCCCGTTTGGGAGCTTTGGTATAATCCCCATGGTCCTTACGGAGTCCCCAGCATCCACTAGGACGTCAGAGAAAATAAGAATTTACTTACCGATAATTCTATTTCTCGTAGTCCGTAGTGGATGCTGGGCGCCCATCCCAAGTGCGGATTGTCTGCAATACTGGTACATAGTTATTGTTACCAAAAACATCGGGTTATTGCTGTAGTGAGCCATCTTTTCTAGAGGCTCCTCTGTTATCATGCTGTTAACTGGGTTTAGATCACAAGTTATATGGTGTGATTGGTGTGGCTGGTATGAGTCTTACCCGGGATTCAAAATCCTTCCTTATTGTGTACGCTCGTCCGGGCACAGTATCCTAACTGAGGCTTGGAGGAGGGTCATGGGGGGAGGAGCCAGTGCACACCAGGTAGTTCTAAAGCTTTACTTTTGTGCCCAGTCTCCTGCGGAGCCGCTATTCCCCATGGTCCTTACGGAGTCCCCAGCATCCACTACGGACTACGAGAAATAGAATTATCGGTAAGTAAATTCTTATTATATCTGTGAGGTGTGGTCTTCAGTTTGCCGGCTGTCGGGGTCCCGGCGCACAGTATACCGGCGCCGGAATACCGACAGCCGTGCCCGCAGCTTGGCGAGTGCAGCGAGCCTGCAAGGGGCTAATTTGCGCTCACCATGCTGTCTGTATGCCGGTGGTCGAGATTCCAGCACCGGTATGCTGTGCGCCGGGACCCCGACAGCCGGCATACCATACTACACCCATCTGTGAGGCCTGATGCTAAGTTGAACTTTCAATTTAAGCTATGCAAATGAATGTAACTATGGAAGTTAGTTTGCTCTTCAGTATGACCCACCCTGCTGCTAATGTGTCACTATGGATTGTATGCGTCTGTTAGAAAAGGCCAAGCGCATGAATGAGAAGGATGTCCATATACTTATGCAGGCAGTGGGGTGAGCTCGCCACGCTGTGGGCACAGTCTCCCTTCAGGGGTGTCGTGGACACCCCCAAGAGGGAGAATAGTTGTCGGTATGCCGGCTGTCGTGATTCCGGCGTCGGTATGGTGAGCGCCGGAATCCAGACAGCCGGCATATCAAATGCCTCCCGTACTGTATATCTGGGGCTTTATAGTGAGGGAGATTTTGTGTTCTTCCCAATCTTTTTATTTTATTTCTTGTGTACATTTTAAAGGGCTGTGTATTGTAGTGAGGGATATATGTTTACAGAGATGGTATTTTCTATACATCTGATAAGTACAGTGGTTTCCATAACAACCTGTGCAGTGCCCTCGTGTAGTGCCAGAATCAGATGTTAGTGCTTTGCTTTTCTGTCCTTTTACAGTTTCATACTTTTAATGGTATATTCTTGAGGACCTATAGTACATTTTATCTCCCATGTAATCTCGCCTACGTTATACTGCTATCATACATCGTTGATTTATCACCCTTTATCACCCTTTACCATCTACCCTCGGTAAATGTGCCTTGAAACATGTACATTTAACAAAACCATTGCAAGCTTACTGTTCTGTCTCCTGTGTACACAGTCTATAAATAGTCATCCTATTCTACACCAGTTCTGAAGTGTTACCGTCCATGTCAGAGACTTGATTTTACGCTATTAAGGAAATGGCTTTCCAGCTGCCACAATAAAGACATATCATTTTCTAGCTTCCCCTGATACCCAGGCATCCTATCACAGCTGCTTCATATGACTAGACAACCTTACTATTATTGCCAATTACTCCATGAAAGTTTTCTATACAGGCATTAAATCATGCATGACAAAACGGTGATCTGTGTTCACTCAAAGGGACGACTCCACTGTGCATTTTTATAATCTGACGCACAAGAGATAGAGCCAAAGGAAAATTTCCATCAGATGAAGTGTGTTTGAGAAGAGCTATTACATGTACGAATCTGGTTGTCTTTGGACAGATGCTGTAAATTCAGCAGTTTCATCCTATGCCTTTTATATACTGCAAGCGTTCCTTTGTTCGAGAGACTGTCTGCTATGGACCCAAATTCTTGTGTCTGTCTTTGTTACTGTTCTCTCCATTTAAGTTTATTTCTCTAACGTCCTAGTGGATGCTGGGGACTCCGTAAGGACCATAGGGAATAGACGGGCTCCGCAGGAGACAGGGCACTTTAAGAAAGAATTAGGAATACTGGTGTGCACTGGCTCCTCCCTCTATGTCCCTCCTCCAGAACTCAGTTTGAATCTGTGCCCGGACGAGCTGGGTGCTACTTAGTGAGCTCTCCTGAGCTTGCTAGAAAGAAAGTATTTTGTTAGTTTTTTTTATTTTCAGAGAGATCTGCTGGCAACAGACTCTCTGCTACGTGGGACTGAGGGGAGAGAAGCAGCCCTACTCACCGAAGATAGGTCCTGCTTCTTAGGCTACTTGACACCATTAGCTCCAGAGGGATCGTACACAGGATCGCACCCTTGGTCGTCCGATCCCGGAGCCGCGCCGCCGTCCCCCTCGCAGAGCCAGAAGTCAGAAGCTGGTGTCTGAAGCAAGAAGACGTCAAAATCGGCGGCAGAAGACTCCAGTCTTCATATGAGGTAGCGCACAGCACTGCAGCTGTGCGCCATTGCTCCCACACTAAACCACACACTCCGGTCACTGTAGGGTGCAGGGCTCGGGGGGGGGCAGCAATTAAGAACCTCTTGGCAAAAAAGCAGCATATATACAGTTGGGCACTGTATATATGCATGGGCCCCCGCCATATTTTTACACATAAACGCGGGACAGATGCCCGCCGCTGAGGGGGCGGGGCTTCTTCCTCAGCACTCACCAGTGCCATTTTCTCTCCACAGCTCCGCTGAGAGGAAGCTCCCCAGGCTCTCCCCTGCAGAATCACGGTAAAAGAGGGTAAAAAGAGAGGGGGGGCACATAAATTTGGCGCAAAAACAATATATACAGCAGCTACTGGGTTAACACTAAGTTACTGTGTGACTCCTGGGACATATAGCGCTGGGGTGTGTGCTGGCATACTCTCTCTGTCTCTCCAAAGGGCCTTGTGGGGGAACTGTCTTCAAAAAGAGCATCCCCTGTATGTGTGGTGTGTCGGTTCGCTTGTGTCGGCATGTTTGACGAGGAAGGCTATTTGGAAGCAGAGCGGGAGCAAATGAATGTGTCGCCGACACCCGATTGGATGGATATGTGGAAGGTTTTAAATAATAATGTTACTTCCTTGCATAAAAGGTTGGATAAAGCAGAAGCCTTGGGACAGCCGGGGTCTCAGCCCATGCCTGATCCTATGTCGCAGAGGCCGTCGGGGTCTCAGAAGCGCCCACTATCCCAAAATGTTGACACAGATATCGACACGGATTCTGACTCCAGTGTCGATGGCAATGATGCAAAGTTGCAGCCTAAAATGGCTAAAGCCATCCGTTACATGATTATAGCAATGAAGGATGTGTTGCACATCAGAGGAAACCCCAGTCCCTGACAAGAGGGTTTATATGTATGGGGAAAAAAGGCAATAGGTGACCTTTCCCCCTTCACATGAGTTAAATGAGTTATGTGAAAAGGCTTGGGAATCTCCAGATAGAAAACTGGAGATTTCCAAACGGATGCTTATGGCGTATCCTTTCCCGCCAACGGACAGGTTACGCTGGGAATCCTCCCCTAGGGTAGACAAAGCTTTAACACGCTTATCCAAGAGGGTAGCCCTGCCGTCACAGGATACGGCCACCCTAAAAGATGCTGCGGATAGAAAGCAGGAGGGTATCCTGAAGTCCATTTATACACATTCAGGTACCCTACTAAGGCCGGCGATTGCGTCGGCCTGGATGTGTAGTGCGGTAGCAGCATGGACAGATACCTTATCTGAGGATCTTGATACCTTGGACAAGGATACTATAGTACTGACCCTGGGGCATATAAAAGACGCTGTCCTATATATGAGAGATGCCCAAAGAGACATTAGCCTTCTGGGCTCTAGAATAAATGCAATGTCGATTTCTGCCAGAAGGGTCCTGTGGACTCGGCAATGGACAGGCGATGCCGACTCAAAAAGGCACATGGAGGTTTTTTTTTTGTTTGGGACGGTCTCTCAGACCTGGTCTCCACAGCTACGGCTGGAAAGTCAAATTTTTTGCCATATATTCCCTCACAACCTAAGAAAGCACCGTATTACCAAATGCAGTCCTTTCGTTCACAAAGAGGCAAGAAAGTACGATGTGCGTCCTTTCTTGCCAGAGGCAGGGGTAGAGGAAAGAAGCTGCACAATACAGCTAGTTCCCAGGAACAGAAGTCCTCCCCGGCTTCCACTAAATCCACCGCATGACGCTGGGGCTCCACAGGCGGAGCTAGGCCCGGTGGGGGCGCGTCTCCGAATTTTCAGCCACATGTGGGTTCACTCCCAGGTGGATCCCTGGGCTATAGAGATTGTGTCTCAGGGATACAAGCTGGAATTCGAAGAGATGCCCCCTCACCGTTACCTCAAATCGGCCCTGCCAGCTTCCCCCTTAGAGAGGGAAATAGTGTTAGCTGTAATTCAGGTGGTGGTAAAGGTTCCCCTCCAACAGGGAAGGGGTTACTATTCAACCATGTTTGTGGTACCGAAACCGGACGGTTCGGTCAGACCCATATTGAATTTAAAATCCCTGAACATATACATGAAAAGGTTCAAGTTCAAGATGGAATCGCTCAGAGCGGTCATCGCAAGCCTGGAAGGGGGGGATTTTATGGTGTCTCTGGACATAAAGGATGCATACCTTCATGACCCCATTTATCAACCTCATCAGGCGTACCTCAGATTTGTGGTACAGGATTGTCATTACCAATTCCAGACGTTGCCGTTTGGTCTCTCCACGGCACCGAGAATATTTACCAAGGTAATGGCGGAGATGATGGTGCTCCTGCGAAAGCAAGGGGTCACAATTATCCCATACTTGGACGATCTCCTCATAAAGGCGAGGTCCAGAGAGCAGTTGCTGATCAGCGTAGCACGCTCTCGGGAAGTGTTACAGCAGCACGGCTGGATTCTAAATATTCCAAAGTCGCAGTTGATTCCTACGACTCGTCTGCCATTCCTGGGCATGATTCTGGACACAGACCAGAAGAGGGTCTATCTCCCGATGGAGAAGGCTCAGGCGCTCATGACTCTGGTCAGAGACCTATTAAAACCAAAACAGGTGTCGGTGCATCACTGCACGCGAGTCCTGGGAAAGATGGTGGCATCATACGAGGCCATTCCCTTCGGCAGGTTCCATGCGAGGACCTTTCAGTGGGATCTGTTGGACAACTGGTCTGGATCACATCTACTGATGCATCGGCTGATCACCCTGTCCCCCAGGGCCAGGGTGTCTCTCCTGTGGTGGCTGCAGAGTGCTCACCTTCTCGAGGGCCGCAAATTCGGCATTCAGGACTGGGTCCTGGTGACCACGGACGCAAGCCTCCGAGGATGGGGAGCAGTCACGCAGGGAAGAAATTTCCAAGGTCTGTGGTCAAGTCAGGAGACTTGTCTTCACATAAACATCCTGGAACTGAGGGCAATATACAACGCCCTACGACAAGCGGAGACCCTGCTTCGCGACCGACCGTTGCTGATTCAGTCAGACAACATCACCGCAGTGGCTCATGTAAACCGCCAAGGCGGCACAAAGAGCAGGGTGGCGATGGCGGAAGCCACCAGAATTCTTCGCTGGGCGGAGAATCACGTAAGTGCACTGTCAGCAGTGTTCATTCCGGGAGTGGACAACTGGGAAGCAGTCTTCCTCAGCAGGCACGACCTCCACCCGGGGGAGTGGGGACTTCATCAAGAAGTCTTCACGCAGAGGCAACTGCCAAAAGTAGACATGATGGC
Organism: Pseudophryne corroboree; assembly: GCF_028390025.1. Taxonomy (NCBI): domain Eukaryota; kingdom Metazoa; phylum Chordata; class Amphibia; order Anura; family Myobatrachidae; genus Pseudophryne; species Pseudophryne corroboree. The sequence continues at coordinate 187,672,285 of NC_086452.1, read as the reverse complement.
TACCCGCCTCAACAAAAAGCTACAGAGGTATTGCGCCAGGTCAAGAGACCCTCAGGCGATAGCTGTAGACGCTCTAGTGACACCGTGGGTGTTCCAGTCGGTCTATGTATTTCCTCCTCTTCCTCTCATACCCAAGGTACTGAGAATCATAAGAAGAAGAGGAGTGAGAACAATACTCTTTGTTCCGGATTGGCCAAGAAGGACTTGGTATCCAGAGCTGCAAGAAATGCTCACAGAGGACCCATGGCCTCTGCCTCTAAGACAGGACTTGTTGCAACAGGGGCCCTGTCTGTTCCAAGACTTACCGCGGCTGCGTTTGACGGCATGGCGGTTGAACGCCGGATCCTAGCAGAAAAAGGCATTCCGGAGGAGGTTATTCCTACGCTGATAAAGGCTAGGAAGGACGTGACGGCTAAACATTATCACCGTATATGGCGAAAATATGTTGCTTGGTGTGAGGCCAGGAATGCCCCTACGGAGGAATTCCAGCTGGGCCGTTTCCTTCACTTCCTACAGTCGGGAGTGACTTGGGGCCTGAAATTGGGTTCCATTAAGGTCCAGATTTCGGCTCTATCCATTTTCTTTAAAAAGGAACTGGCTTCTCTTCCTGAAGTTCAGACGTTTGTGAAGGGACTGCTGCATATTCAGCCCCCTTTTGTGCCTCCAGTGGCACCTTGGGATCTTAACGTGGTGTTGAGTTTCCTGAAGTCACACTGGTTTGAGCCACTCAAAACGGTGGAGTTAAAATATCTCACGTGGAAGGTGGTCATGCTATTAGCCTTGGCTTTGGCTAGGCGTGTGTCAGAATTAGCGGCTTTGTCACATAAAAGCCCCTATCTGGTTTTCCATATGGACAGGGCAGAATTGCGGACTCGTCCACCATTTCTGCCAAAAGTGGTGTCATCTTTTCATATGAACCAACCTATTGTGGTGCCTGTGGCTACTCGTGACTTGGAGGATTCCGAGTTACTAGATGTGGTCAGGGCTTTGAAGGTTTATGTAGCCAGAACGGCTAGAGTCAGGAAAACTGAGTCGCTGTTTATCCTGTATGCATCCAACAAGCTCGGTGCTCCTGCTTCAAAGCAAACTATTGCTCGCTGGATCTGTAACACGATTCAGCAGGCTCATTCTGCGGCTGGATTGCCGCTTCCAAAATCAGTAAAAGCCCACTCCACAAGAAAGGTGGGCTGCTCTTGGGCGGCTGCCCGAGGGGTCTCGGCATTACAGCTTTGCCGAGCGGCTACTTGGTCAGGTTCAAACACTTTTGCAAAGTTCTACAAGTTTGATACCCTGGCTGAGGAGAACCTTGTGTTTGCTCATTCGCTGCTGCAGAGTCATCCGCACTCTCCCACCTGTTTGGGAGCTTTGGTATAATCCCCATGGTCCTTACGGAGTCCCCAGCATCCACTAGGACGTTAGAGAAAATAAGATTTTACTTACCGGTAAATATATTTCTCTGACGTCCTAAGTGGATGCTGGGACTCCGTAAGGACCATGGGGAATAGCGGCTCCGCAGGAGACTGGGCACAACTAAAGAAAGCTTTAGGACTACCTGGTGTGCACTGGCTCCTCCCACTATGACCCTCCTCCAGACCTCAGTTAGAATCTTGTGCCCGGCTGAGCTGGATGCACACTAGGGGCTCTCCTGAGCTCCTAGAAAGAGAAAGTATATTTAGGTTTTTTATTTTACAGTGAGATCTGCTGGCAACAGACTCACTGCAGCGAGGGACTAAGGGGAGAAGAAGCGAAGCTACCTAACAGGTGGTAGTTTGGGCTTCTTAGGCTACTGGACACCATTAGCTCCAGAGGGATCGACCGCAGGACCCGACCTTGGTGTTCGTTCCCGGAGCGGCGCCGCCGGCCCCCTTACAGAGCCAGAAGCAAGAAGTGTTCCGGAAAATCTGCGGCAGAAGACTTCTGTCTTCAACAAGGTAGCGCACAGCACTGCAGCTGTGCGCCATTGCTCCTCATGCACACCTCACACTCCGGTCACTGATTGGTGCAGGGCGCTGGGGGGGGGGCGCCCTGAGGGCAATATAAGACACCTTGGCTGGCAAATCATCACAATATATAGTCCCAAGGCTATATATGTGATAAATTACCCTTGCCAGAATCCATAAAAAAGCGGGAGAAAAGTCCGCCGAAAAAGGGGCGGGGCGGGGCTATCTTCCTCAGCCAACTGGCACCATTTTTTCTTCACAGTGCAGCTGGAAGACAGCTCCCCAGGCTCTCCCCTGTAGTTTTCAGGCTCAAAGGGTTAAAAAGAGAGGGGGGGGCACCACTAAATTTAGGCGCAATATATGTATACAAGCAGCTATTGGGGGAAAAATCACTCAGTTATAGTGTTAATCCCTGCATTATATAGCGCTCTGGTGTGTGCTGGCATACTCTCTCTCTGTCTCCCCAAAGGACTTTGTGGGGTCCTGTCCTCAGTCAGAGCATTCCCTGTGTGTGCATTGTGTCGGTACGGCTGTGTCGACATGTTGGATGAGGAAGGTTACATGGAGGCGGAGCAGAGGCCGATAAATGGGATGTGGGGCCGACACCAGAGTGGATGGATAGGTGGAAGGTATTAACCGACAATGTCAACTCCTTACATAAAAGGCTGGATGACGTAACAGCTGTGGGACAGCCGGCTTCTCAGCCCGCGCCTGCCCAGGCGTCTCAAAGGCCATCAGGGGCTCAATAAACGCCCGTTACCTCAGATGGCAGACACAGATGTCGACACGGAGTCTGACTCCAGTGTCGACGAGGTTGAGATATATACACAATCCACTAGGAACATCCGTTACATGATCTCGGCAATGAAAAAATGTGTTACACATTTCTGACATGAACCCAAGTACCACATAAAAGGGGTTTTATTTTTGGGGAGAAAAAGCAGCCAGTGTTTTGTTCCCCCATCAGATGAGTAAATGAAGTGTGTAAAGAAGCGTGGGTTCCCCCGATAAGAAACTGGTAATTTCTAAAAAGTTACTGATGGCGTACCCTTTCCCGCCAGAGGATAGGTCACGTTGGGAGATATCCCCTAGGGTGGATAAGGCGCTCACACGTTTGTCAAAAAAGGTGGCACTGCCGTCTTAGGATACGGCCACCTTGTAGGAGCCTGCTGATAAAAAGCAAGAGGCTATCCTGAAGTCTGTATATACACACTCAGATTCTATACTGAGACCTGCAATTGCCTCAGCATAAATAGTGCTGCTGCAGCGTGGTCTGATACCCTGTCAGATAATATTAATACCCTAGACAGGGATAATATTTTGCTAACATAGAGCATATTAAAGACGTCGTCTTATATATGAAGGATGCACAGAGGGATATTTGCCGGCTGGCATCCAGAATTAATGCAATGTCCATTCTGCCAGGAGGGTATTAGAAACCCGGCAGTGGACAGGTGTTGCTGCCTTTAAAAGGCACATGGAGATTCTGTCTTATAAGGGTGAGGAATTGTTTGGGGATGGTCTCTGGGACCTCGTATCCACAGCAACAGCTGGGAAGAAATTTTTTTTACCTCAGGTTTCCTCACAGCCTAAGAAAGCACCGTATTTTCAGGTACAGTCCTTTCGGCTTCAGAAAAGCAAGCGGGTCAATGGCGCTTCCTTTCTGCACAGAGACAAGGGAAGAAGGAAAAAGCTGCACCAGACAGCCAGTTCCCGGGATCAAAAATCTTCCCCCGCTTCCTCTGAGTCCACCGCATGACGCTGGAGCTCCACAGGTGGAGACAGGTGCGGTGGGGGCGCGTCTCGGGAACTTCAGGGACCAGTGGGCTTGCCCACAGGTAGATCCCTAGGTTCTGCAAGTAGTATCATAGGGATACAGGCTGGAGTTCGAGGCGACTCCCCCTTGCCGTTACCTCACATCAGCCTTGCCTGCTGCCCTCGGAGAAAGGTAGTACTGGCGGCAATTCACAAGCTGTACTTCCAGCAGGTGAAATCAAGGTACCCCTCCTTCAACAAGGCCGGGGTTACTATTCCAAAATGTTGTGGTACCGAAACCAGACGGTTCGGTGAGACCCATTCTAAAATTTAAATCCTTGAACACTTATATACGAAGGTTCAAGTTCAAAATGGAATCGCTCAGGGCGATTATTGCAAGCCTGGAGAATTTCATGGTATCACTGGACATCAAGGATGCTTACCTGCATGTCCCTATATACCCTCTTCACCAGGAGTACCTCAAAATTGTGGTACAGGATTGTCATTACTAATTCCAGACGTTGCCGTTGGTCTGTCCCCGGCACCGAGGTATTTACCAAGGTAATGGCCGAAATAATTATCCCGTACTTGGACGATCTCCTTATAAAGGCGAGGTCCAGGAAGCAGTTGTTCGTCGGAGTAGCACTATCTCGGGAAGTGCTACAACAGCACGGCTGGATTCTGAATATTCCAAAGTCGCAGCTGGTTCCTACGACGCGTCTACTGTTCCTGGGTATGGTTCTGGACACAGAACAGGATAAAAGAGGGTTTCTCCCGGAGGAGAAGTCCAAGGAGTTGTCCTCTCTAGACAGAGACCTCCTAATACAAATACAGGTGTGGGTGCATCAATGCACGCGAGCCCTGGGAAAGATGGTAGCTTCTTACGAAGAAATTCCATTCGCCAGGTTCCATGCAAGGATCTTCCAGTGGGATCTGTCGGACAAGTGGTCCGGGTCGCATCTTCAGATGCATCGGCGGATAACCCTGTCTCCAAGGGCCAGGGTGTCGCTGTTGTGGTGGCTGCAGAGTGCTCATCTTCTAGGGGGCCGCAGATTCGGCATACAGGACTGGGTCCTGGTGACCACGGATGCCAGCCTTCGAGGCTGGGGGGCAGTCACACAGGGAAGAAACTTCCAAGGCTATGGAAAAGTCAGGAGACTTCCCTGCACATAAATATTCTGGAACTAAGGGCCATTTACAATGCCCTAAGTCAGGCTAGGCCCCTGCTTCAACACCGGCTGGTGCTGATCCAGTCAGACAACATCACGGCGGTCGCTCATGTAAACCGACAGGGCGGCACAAGAAGCAGAATGGCGATGGCAGAAGCCACAAGGATTCTCCGATGGGCGGAAAATTATGTGTTAGCACTGTCAGCAGTGTTCATTCCCGGAGTGGACAACTGAGAAGCAGACTTTCTCAGAAGACACGACCTCCACCCGGGAGAGTGGGGACTTAATCCAGAAGTCTTCCAAATGATTGTACACCGTTGGGTAAAGGCCACAGGTGGACATGATGGCGTCCCGCCTCAACAAAAAGCTACAAAGATATTGCGCCAGGTCAAGGGACCCTCAGGTGATAGCTGTGGATGCTCTGGTAACACCGTGGGTGTACCAGTCGGTGTATGTGTTCCCTTCTCTGTCTCTCTTACCCAGGGTAATGAGAATAATAAGGAGAGGAGTAAGAACTATACTCATTGTTCCGGGTTGGCCAAGAAGAGCTTGGTACCCATAACTCCAAGAAATGATCCCATGGCCTCTGCCGCTCAGCCTGTCTGTTCCAAGACGTACCGCGGCTGCGTTTGACGGCATGGCGGTTGAACGCCGGATCCTGAAGGAAAAGGGCATTCCGGAGGAAGTTATCCCTACGCTATTTAAAGCTAGGAAAGAAGTGAACATTATCACCGCATATGGCGGAAATATGTTGCGTGCTGTGAGGCCAGGAAGGCCCCAAAGGAGGAATTTCAGCTAGGTCGATTTCTGCACTTCCTACAGTCAGAGGTGACTATGGGCCTAAAATTGGGTTCCATTAAGGTCCAGATTTCGGCTCTATCGATTTTCTTCCAAAATAGAACTGGCTTCACTGCCTGAAGTTCAGACTTTTGTTAAGGGAGTGCTGCATAGTCAGCCCCCGTTTGTGCCTCCAGTGGCACCGTGGGATCTCAACGTGGTGTTGGATTTCCTGAAGTCGCATTGAGTTGAGCCACTTAAATCCGTGGAGCTACAATACCTCACGTGGAAAGTGGTCATGCTGTAGGCCTTGGCGTCGGCCAGGCGTGTATCAGAATTGGCGGCTTTGTCATACAAAAGCCCTTATCTGTATTTTATATGGATAAGGCGGAATTGAGGGCTCGTTCCCAATTCCTTCCTAAGGTGGTATCAGTTTTTCATGTGAACCAACCTATTGTGGTGCCTGCGGCTACTTGGGACTTGGAGGATTCCAAGTTACTGGACGTAGTCAGGGCCCTGAAAAGTATATGTTTCCAGAACGGCTGGAGTCAGGAAAACTGACTCGCTATTTATCCTGTATGCACCCAACAAGCTGGGTGCTCCTGCTTCTAAGCAGACTATTGCTCGCTGGATCTGTAGCACGATTCAACTTGCACATTCTGCGGCTGGACTGCCGCACCCTAAATCTGTAAAAGCCCATTCCACGAGGAAAGTGGGCTCTTCTTGGGCGGCTGCCCGAGGGGTCTCGGCTTTACAACTTTGCCGAGCTGTTACTTGGTCGGGTTCAAACATTTTTGCAAGAGTCTACAAGTTTGATACCCTGGCTGAGGAGGAGCTAGAGTTTGCTCATTCGGTGCTGCAGAGTCATCTGCACTCTCCCGCCCGTTTGGGAGCTTTGGTGTAATCCCCATGGTCCTTACGGAGTCCCAGCATCCACTTAGGACGTCAGAGAAAATAAGATTTTACTCACCGGTAAATCTATTTCCCGTAGTCCATGGTGGATGCTGGGCGCCCATCCCAAGTGCGGATTGTCTGCAATACTTGTTTATAGTTATTGCCTAACTAAAGGGTTATTGTTGAGCCATCTGTTGAGAGGCTCAGTTATATTTCATACTGTTAACTGGGTATAGTATCACGAGTTATACGGTGTGATTGGTGTGGCTGGTATGAGTCTTACCCGGGATTCAAAATCCTTCCTTATTGTGTCAGCTCTTCCCGGCACAGTATCCTAACTGAGGTCTGGAGGAGGGTCATAGTGGGAGGAGCCAGTGCACACCAGGTAGTCCTAAAGCTTTCTTTAGTTGTGCCCAGTCTCCTCGGAGCCGCTATTCCCCATGGTCCTTACGGAGTCCCAGCATCCACTACGGACTACGAGAAATAGATTTACCGGTGAGTAAAATCTTATTTCTCTAACGTCCTAAGTGGATGCTGGGACTCCGTAAGGACCATGGGGAATAGCGGCTCCGCAGGAGACTGGGCACAAAAGTAAAAGCTTGAACTAGCTGGTGTGCACTGGCTCCTCCCCCTATGACCCTCCTCCAAACCTCAGTTAGATTTTTGTGCCCGAACGAGAAGGGTGCATGCTAGGTGGCTCTCCTGAGCTGCTTAGAGTAAAAGTTTATTTTAGGTTTTTTATTTTCAGTGAGTCCTGCTGGCAAGAAACGAACTCACCTGCGTGCAGAGTGGATTGGGTTTCTTAGGCTACTGGACATTAGCTCCAGAGGGACGATCACAGGTTCAGCCTGGATGGGTCCCGGAGCCGCGCCGCCGGCCCCCTTACAGAGCCAGAAGAACGAAGAGGTCCGGTGAAATCGGCGGCAGAAGACGTTCCTGTCTTCAACTAAGGTAGCGCACTGCACTGCAGCTGTGCGCCATTGCTCTCAGCACACTTCACACTCCGGTCACTGAGGGTGCAGGGCGCTGGGGGGGAGCGCCCTGAGACGCAATAAAAACAGAAATACCTTAGGATGGCAAAAGAAATACATCACATATAGCTCCTGGGCTATATGGATGTATTTAACCCCTGCCAGTTTTCCAGAAAAAAGCGGGAGATAGGCTCCGCCCCTTCACGACGGCCTTATCTCCTCAGCACACAAGCGCCATTTTCCCTCACAGTTCCGCTGGAAGGACGGCTCCCTGACTCTCCCCTGCAGTCCCTACAGAATCAGGGTAAAAACGAGAGAGGGGGGGCACTATTGGCAGCTAAATTATAAACAGCAGCTATAAAAGGGAGTAACACTTATATAAGGTTATCCCTATTGATATATATATAGCGCTCTGGTGTGTGCTGGCAAACTCTCCCTCTGTCTCCCCAAAGGGCTAGTGGGGTCCTGTCCTCTATCAGAGCATTCCCTGTGTGTGTGCTGGGTGTCGGTACGATTGTGTCGACATGTATGAGGAGGAAAATGGTGTGGAAGCAGAGCAATTGCCTGTATTAGTGATGTCACCCCCTAGGGAGTCGACACCTGACTGGATGGTTGTATTTAAAGAACTACGTGACAATGTCAGCACTTTACAAAAAACTGTTGACGACATGAGACAGCCGACAAATCAATTAGTGCCTGTCCAGGCGTCTCAGACACCGTCAGGGGCGATAAAACGCCCGTTACCTCAGTGGGTCGACACAGACCCAGACACGGATACTGAGTCCAGTGTCGACGGTGAGGAGACAAACGTAATGTCCAGTAGGGCCACACGTTACATGATCACGGCAATGAAGGAGGCATTGAACATTTCTGACACTACAAGTACCACAAAGAAGGGTATTATGTGGGGAGTGAAAAAACTACCAGTAGCTTTTCCTGAGTCAGATGAATTAAATGAGGTGTGTGATGAAGCGTGGGTTTCCCCCGATAAAAAAGTGCTAATTGCTAATAAATTATTGGCACTATACCCTTTCCCGCCAGAGGTTAGGGCGCGTTGGGAAACACCCCCTAGAGTAGATAAAGCGCTCACACGTTTATCTAAACAAGTAGCGTTACCGTCTCCTGATACGGCCGCCCTCAAAGAACCAGCGGATAGAAGGCTGGAAAATATCCTGAAGGGTATATACACACATACTGGTGTTATACTGCGACCAGCAATCGCATCAGCCTGGATGTGCAGTGCTGGAGTTGCGTGGTCGGATTCCCTGACTGAAAATATTGATACCCTGGATAGGGACAGTATATTACTAACTATAGAGCATTTGAAGGATGCATTACTATATATGCGTGATGCACAGAGGGATATTTGCACCCTGGCATCAAGAGTGAGTGCTATGTCCATTTCTGCCAGAAGAGCGTTATGGACGCGACAGTGGTCAGGGGATGCGGATTCCAAACGACATATGGAAGTATTGCCGTTTAAAGGGGAGGAGTTATTTGGGGCCGGTCTATCGGACCTGGTGGCCACGGCAACGGCCGGAAAGTCCACCTTTTTACCCCAGGTCACCTCTCAGCAGAAAAAGACACCGTCTTTTCAAACTCAGTCCTTTCGTCCCCATAAGTACAGGCGGGCAAAAGGCCACTCATTTCTGCCCCGGGGCAGAGGAAGAGGAAAAAGACTGCACCAGGCAGCCTCTTCACAGGAGCAGAAGCCCTCCTCTGCTTCTGCCAAGTCTTCAGCATGACGCTGTGGCTTTACAAGCGGACTCGGACACGGTGGGGGCCCGTCTCAAAAATTTCAACGCGCAGTGGGCTCACTCGCAAGTGGACCCCTGGATTCTGCAGGTAGTATCACAGGGGTACAAACTGGAATTCGAGACGTCTCCCCCTCGCCGGTTCCTGAAGTCTGCTCTACCAAAGTCTCCCTCCGACAGGGAGGCAGTTTTGGAAGCCATTCACAAGCTGTATTCCCAGCAGGTGATAATCAAGGTACCTCTCCTACAACAGGGAAAGGGGTATTATTCCACGCTGTTTGTGGTACCGAAGCCGGACGGCTCGGTGAGACCAATTTTAAATCTAAAATCCTTGAACACTTACATAAAGAGGTTCAAATTCAAGATGGAGTCACTCAGAGCAGTGATAGCAAACCTGGAAGAAGGGGACTATATGGTGTCTCTGGACATCAAAGATGCTTATCTCCACGTCCCAATCTACCCTTCTCACCAAGGGTACCTCAGGTTTGTAGTACAAAACTGTCATTATCAGTTTCAGACGCTGCCGTTTGGATTGTCCACGGCACCTCGGGTCTTTACCAAGGTAATGGCCGAAATGATGATTCTTCTTCGAAGAAAAGGCGTTTTAATTATCCCTTACTTGGACGATCTCCTGATAAGGGCAAGGTCCAGGGAACAGTTAGAAGTCGGAGTAGCACTATCTCAGTTAGTGTTACGTCACCACGGGTGGATTCTAAATATTCCAAAATCGCAGCTGATTCCAACGACACGTCTCCTGTTCCTAGGAATGATTCTGGACACAGTCCAGAAAAAGGTGTTTCTCCCAGAGGAGAAGGCCAGGGAGTTATCCGAGCTAGTCAGGAATCTCCTAAAACCAGGCCAGGTATCAGTGCACGAGGGTCCTGGGAAAAATGGTGGCTTCTTACGAAGCGATTCCATTCGGAAGATTCCATGCAAGAACGTTTCAGTGGGATCTTCTGGACAAATGGTCCGGATCGCATCTTCAGATGCATCAGCGGATAACCCTGTCGCCAAGGACAAGGGTGTCTCTTCTGTGGTGGCTGCAGAGTGCTCATCTACTAGAGGGCCGCAGATTCGGCATTCAGGATTGGATCCTGGTGACCACAGATGCCAGCCTGAGAGGCTGGGGAGCAGTCACACAGGGACAAAATTTCCAGGGCTTGTGGTCAAGCATGGAAACATCTCTTCATATAAACATTCTGGAACTAAGGGCCATTTACAATGCCCTAACTCAAGCAAAACCCCTGCTTCAGGGTCAGGCGGTATTGATCCAATCGGACAACATCACGTCAGTCGCCCACGTAAACAGACAGGGCGGCACGAGAAGCAGGAGGGCGATGGCAGAAGCTGCAAGGATTCTTCGCTGGGCGGAGAATCATGTGATAGCACTGTCAGCAGTGTTCATTCCGGGAGTGGACAACTGGGAAGCGGACTTCCTCAGCAGACACGACCTTCACCCGGGGGAGTGGTGACTTCATCCAGAAGTCTTCCAAGAGATGGTAAACCGTTGGGAAAAACCAAAGGTGGACATGATGGCGTCCCGTCTCAACAAAAAACTAGACAGATATTGCGCCAGGTCAAGGGACCCTCAGGCAATAGCGGTGGACGCTCTGGTAACACCATGGGTGTACCAGTCAGTGTATGTGTTCCCTCCTCTGCCTCTCATACCAAAAGTACTGAGAATCATAAAAAGGAGAGGAGTAAGAACTATACTCGTGGTTCCGGATTGGCCAAGAAGGACTTGGTACCCGGAACTTCAAGAGATGCTCACGGAGGACCCGTGGCCTCTACCTCTAAGAAAGGACCTGCTCCAGCAGGGACCTTGTCTGTTCCAAGACTTACCGCGGCTGCGTTTGACGGCATGGCGGTTGAACGCCGGATCCTGAAGGAAAAAGGCATTCCAGAAGAAGTCATCCCTACCCTGATAAAGGCCAGGAAGGATGTAACCGCGAAACATTATCACCGCATTTGGCGAAAATATGTTGCGTGGTGTGAGGCCAAAGAGGCCCCTACAGAGGAATTTCAACTGGGTCGCTTCCTACATTTCCTGCAAACAGGACTGTCTATGGGCCTAAAATTAGGGTCCATTAAGGTTCAAATTTCGGCCCTGTCGATTTTCTTCCAAAAAGAACTGGCTTCAGTGCCTGAAGTCCAGACGTTTGTCAAAGGGGTACTGCATATACAGCCTCCTTTTGTGCCCCCGGTGGCACCGTGGGATCTCAATGTGGTTTTGGGGTTCCTAAAATCACATTGGTTTGAACCACTCACCACTGTGGAATTAAAATATCTCACATGGAAGGTGGTAATGCTGTTAGCCCTGGCTTCAGCCAGGCGTGTCTCAGAATTGGCGGCTTTATCTTATAAAAGCCCTTACCTGATTTTTCACACGGATAGGGCAGAATTGAGGAATCGTCCTCAATTTCTCCTAAAGGTGGTTTCAGCGTTTCACGTGAACCAGCCTATTGTGGTGCCTGCGGCTACTAGGGACTTGGAGGACTCCAAGTTACTGGACGTAGTCAGGGCCCTGAAAATATATATTTCCAGGACGGCTGGAGTCAGGAAATCTGACTCGCTGTTTATCCTGTATGCACCCAACAAGCTGGGTGCTCCTGCTTCTAAGCAGACGATTGCTCGTTGGATTTGTAGTACAATTCAGCTTGCACATTCTGTGGCAGGCCTGCCACAGCCAAAATCTGTGAAAGCCCATTCCACAAGGAAGGTGGGCTCATCTTGGGCGGCTGCCCGAGGGGTCTCGGCTTTACAACTTTGCCGAGCAGCTACTTGGTCAGGGGCAAACACGTTTGCTAAATTCTACAAATTTGATACCCTGGCTGAGGAGGACCTGGAGTTCTCTCATTCGGTGCTGCAGAGTCATCCGCACTCTCCCGCCCGTTTGGGAGCTTTGGTATAATCCCCATGGTCCTTACGGAGTCCCAGCATCCACTTAGGACGTTAGAGAAAATAAGAATTTACTTACCGATAATTCTATTTCTCATAGTCCGTAGTGGATGCTGGGCGCCCATCCCAAGTGCGGATTGTCTGCAATACTTGTATATAGTTATTGTTACAAAATTCGGGTTATTATTGTTGTGAGCCATCTTTTCAGAGGCTCCTTCGTTTATCATACTGTTAACTGGGTTCAGATCACAGGTTGTACGGTGTGATTGGTGTGGCTGGTATGAGTCTTACCCGGGATTCAATATCCTTCCTTATTATGTACGCTCGTCCGGGCACAGTATCCTAACTGAGGCTTGGAGGAGGGTCATAGGGGGAGGAGCCAGTGCACACCAGCTAGTTCAAGCTTTTACTTTTGTGCCCAGTCTCCTGCGGAGCCGCTATTCCCCATGGTCCTTACGGAGTCCCAGCATCCACTACGGACTATGAGAAATAGAATTATCGGTAAGTAAATTCTTATTTTTCTCGTAGTCCGTAGTGGATGCTGGGCGCCTGTCCCAAGTGCGGACTTTTTTCTGCAATGCTTGTATATAGTTATTGCTTAAATAAGGGTTATGTTGGTTGCATCAGGGTTGATCTGATGCTCCGTTGTTGTTCATACTGTTAACTGGGTAAGTTTATCACAAGTTATACGGTGTGATTGGTTTGACTGGTATGAGTCTTGCCCTGGATTCCAAAATCCTTTCCTTGTACTGTCAGCTCTTCCGGGCACAGTTTCTTTAACGGAGGTCTGGAGGAGGGACATAGAGGGAGGAGCCACAGCACACCAGTATCCAAATTCTTTCTTAAAGTGCCCTGTCTCCTGCGGAGCCCGTCTATGCCCCATGGTCCTTACGGAGTCCCCAGCATCCACTACGGACTAGGAGAAATAGATTTACCGGTAAGTAAAATCTTATTTTTTTTAGCATTAAATGAACATAAAGTAGTGTTCACTCTAAAGGGCATGTGTAATGGGGTCCAAGTTTGCCAGAGGTGCAGGATGCTTGCTGATCTGACTCGTAAGTGGCGACTATTTTAAAGCTGTGTGATGTATTATGAATAGTGGATAGTAATGTGTGGCATAGTATTATGTAATATTTTAGTCTTTCCAATTCAACACACAACATGCCTCTTCAGTGCTTCTCAGCCATTCCCATATTCCTCTTCAGTACTGATTCAAATGCCCTTTCTGACACCCCACATGCAGTTTCGGACAAAGCAGCTTCACCAACCCGAACTCAGAGAAACACCCCAGAAATGTAAAGTGCAACCTTCAGTCACATAGAACTTTGGAAGCAGCTGTGATCAGGCTGCAGTTATGACGACAGTGGGGTAATGCAGAGGCAGGACCTCTAATGCAGACAGAGAGCTACATCCCTCAGCCCCTGACCCACCGCCACTCTAAAGTTGACTGTGGCTCAGCGTGAACCCAGATCTTGGGAAGAACATTTCCTAGGCAAGGCAATCCAGGGGGCAAAGGAGCTGCTGTAGGTAATGGTTCCAGGAGAGCGCACTGTGGCAGTTAAAGTGGGATTTGCTCTAGTGTCGGCTTACCCAGTACCCCGGAAGAAAGCAGAGCACATTCCTTAACATCTAAAACGACCTAGCTGGAACACTATAAATTTTAATTTGCATGGTTTCTATATTCATTGAAAAAAATTGTTATTTACATGATCCTTTGAGTTAGAGATGTGTTGACCTCCGTATTTTTTTTTTTAAATGCTTAACAGCGAAGATCATATAATTCTGTCCTGTATTTGTTACTACGCTAATAACATTAATTTCTAGTCCGTTTTGATCACCTTCCAGCTCATAATAGTCTTTTCACCTATATTGGCCAAAGGCTGCACAAGCTGGCTGGTTACTAAGTGACAGAGCAGCGGCACAAACACATGGCACTTTATAGCTGCTCTATGAAACATTTCCACACAGTAGTGGCAGAAAAGAAAAATGGTGCAAGATGGAATTGTCTTTGGACCCTTTCATCCATCCTTTTGTTGGATATTAAAAAGGAAATGCACAGTTTAACAAAGCAAGAACTTCAGTGACAGGACCTGTCACTTTTGTAGCTGAAATGCTTGGTTTGTTTGGACCTCCACAAAACAAAGCTACCAATGTGCTGAAGGCAGCTAACAGTGTTGTTAATTATCTTTACAGTTGGAAGAGGTCATTCTCATCCTCACCCTCACCAATGTTTAACATCATCATCACATAATATTAACTCATCCCTGCTGGAATCCACCATTACTGAAGTCTCTGTACTTAACCAATTTGGCAGGAAAGGTCTTCCTCATGGAATTTGTAGTAAAAATGTTTTTCACATTTTGAGGATGTAGCCTCCTGCGCTGGTCACTCTTGATTCGTGGCTGTGCTGAAAACTCTTTCCAAGTACACATTGGAAGGTGGGCAGCTTAAGTACACTAAAAGCAAGTTTGTACAATGGGCTCCAAATAGCGTTTTTTTTTTTCCTCCCAGTAGTCAAAGGGACTGTCTGACATGCTCATTTGTACACTGTCATTAAAATAACCCCTCACCATTCTGTGGATGGTAATCGTATCAGATTGAGTCACAGTAGAAGTGTCGCTAATGTTGGGCAATTCTTTGAGACCTGACCGGATGTCAAAATGTTGTCACTCTGGTTGACTCATCACCAGTGGGTCTTCTGCATAAGCCCAAGTTTTTTTTCTTCATGCAGTTGCAGGAGAAACTGATGGAGAAGACGTTGTTGTGTCATGTCACTTCGGCTGCCAAGGAGCTTTTTGCATCTCTTAAGAGCTTTGTCTGTTGGAAAGAAAGACATTACGTACAACTTAAACCTAGGATCAAGTATATTTTGCCAAAATGTAGTGCTCCGATTTCAAGATGTTGACAACCCTTTGGTCCTGGTGATGTGAATAAAGAACTAAATCTACAAGTCCAGCAAATTTAGCGGAATTTTTGTTTCCTCTCCCTCAGTTTCTCAAGTGGCTTTTCCGTTAGTCTTATTAAGGGAATCACCTGACTTAAGCTGGTACTGTCTGAACTGACTTCATAGGTTAGTACTTCAAATGGTTTCAGTACCTTGTATAAAATGGGAAGAATTCTCCACTGTACTAGACTAATGCTAGCCATACATCAGGAAGATATCGTTCCAACCAGCCAACTAGTTGGCTGGTTGGAACCATAATCCGGCAGTGTGTGGGAGCAAACGATTATCAGCCGTTTGCTCCCACGTGCTAAAAAACAGCCAGAAACGGTTGGTCCAACTAGTTGGGTAAATCAAACTTGTTTGATTTTCCTAACTAATCGTTCAGGTATAGGGGGAACTTTCCCCCCAAGTGAACGATAAGTAGTAGGTGGTTACTGGCCGGCAGTGTCCACAACAGTGTCCCAGCGGGATCCTGAGTGCGGGTAACAACCGCATCCCAGCTGGATGCTATATAAGCACAGTGCTATGAGCATATGTAGAAAAGAATCCTAATCTATATAAAAAAAAAAGTGCTGAATAATTCATCTATACTACTATCTATTTGGGAGGTTATCTACTGTACTATTAAAAACATTCCACAAAACATTCAACTGTTTCTAAAAAAGACATCCTAGATTTGAACCAATAACAAAATGAAACAATAGGGTAAATTTACTAATATGGAAGTTCTATTTAACAGGGGATGTTGCCTATAGCAGTGGTCTCCAACCTTAATTGGGGTGTGAACTACTCGAGAAAAATTAAACCTCCTTAGGAGCTACTAAAGTTTCTGAAAAAAATGCAGTACTTGAACGGTTGCTGGCGCTCTCTCCATGTTAAGACCGGACTTGTGGGCAGTGGAATAGCTATTAATTTTGCACCCTCCTGCCAAAAAAGTTTCTGGCACCCCTGCCATTGCTATATTAAAAGTAAAGAGTTAGCGCGCTCCATGAGGCGCGCATGTTTGCAAAAAGAGGTTGTGGCCTCACTGCAAGGTGCGTGGGTTTGCAGGAAATTACTATCTTATACCCCAGTTTTGCAACCTGCACGCCCAGATGGTGGCCACAACAGGAAAAAAAAATCCTGAATCATGCCCCTTACATTATTTATCATTTTTCCTCCTTATACTAATGCCCCTTACACATTATGCCGCACACATTATGCCAGTGACACATTATACCACACACAGTAATACCACTTATACAATATGCCACATACCGTAATGGCTGTCGCAAGTTAATTGCGGACTCCCCCAGAAGTTGGGCAGCAGCCAGCACGGGTCGGACGCGGATTGCGGCTGCGAGATTGGCGACCGCCGGCCTGTAGCAATCAATCAGATTCCAGGTATCTTCTAGAAGGTGCTAGATAAATGAGAACAAGAATCTGATTGGTTGATATGGGCAACATCCCATCTTAAATAGAACTCCCAACTTGGTAAATTTACCACATTGTGTTTATTTATATCTGTTACTCTGTAACCTGATACTGTAAATAGAACACTGTATGTTTAGCTATTACAGTCATTATAGGTCACTGGGCTCAATCCAGTTAACTCACCCCTGCACATGAGGGACCGAGTTGCCATTGCAACGGCATTGGAACTCGTCTTCCCAAATGGTTACTTTTTTCTGTCAATTATTTCATACCTGGTCCCGCTATCCAGAAGTAGTCCAAGGGTATATTTAAATAAATGAATGCAAGAGATACTGAACTTCAGGCCTAATTAAGACTTAAGATACGATAGTTATCGCAGCCTGAAGCCCTTGCTGGAGTGCGCTCACGTAGCGGATGCACTGTGAGTGCGCGCCCCATGAGACCCAGTGAGATGCAAAAGCATCTCAGGGCTGCAATCGCCTCTGCCTGATTGACAGGCAGAGGCAGTCACGGAGCGGGAGAGGGCGTGCCAACGGCGTTAGGGTGTGGTCCGGACAACGTGGGCATGTACTGGCCGTTGAGGGAGCGGGCCACGGCGGATGCGTGATGTCACACAGCCGCTGCAACCCAGAACGCGGCGAGTAGCCTGTAGGCTACGCAGGTAGGGAGCTACTTGGCGGGGTGGGAGGGAGGGCCTGACATGCGGGTAGGGCTAGACCTATGCGGTGGTACGCCCAGCATGTCGGAGAAACTGATCGTAGATGTGCTAAATTTAGCACATGTACGACCAGGTCTGACTCACCCCTACAGCTACAAGAGCAAGCTTGCACTTGTTGTTCTGCAAGTACTAGCTTGCCTTGGCAGTTGGACCAAACTGGGACATGTTGATCACTATACAAAAGTAGTAAAAACATTTATTTATTTTATTTTTTTGGACTGAAATAACTAAATAGACCTGCAATTTTCTATTTTTAAATAAACTATTCAAAACATGCAGAAGTAGGCAGGCACTGTCTGCCTACTTCTGTGACATCACAAGTTGGACAGCAGTTATCTGGTCTGTTGGTCTGCTGAAAAGTTGGTTAGATGTGTGGAGCACTGTTTTAGTTGGGACGTTTAGAGAGTTGGAGGAAAGTTGGTCTGATGTATGGCTAGCATAAGATACATTCTCCTCCCTGTGTCATGGCTTATTGTGTACGCTTGTATGGCTTGCTGCTGTTCCTCCATACAGTGAAGCATATAAAGGGTGGAAGTCTACCCTGTTACTACCCCTTGCAGCAGTTGGTGGCATGGCAAATTGAACTATTCTTGCAGCTACCGTAACTTCCTACATGATATTGATGAAAGCCGAAATTTTTGGGGCCAACATAGCTTCTCCTGCATGCACCTGTCCTTTAAAAAAGAAAAAAAAAAAAAAAATTAATCTGTACCACCAAGTTCATTGTTTGCCCAATACATGGGACGTGTTCAAATTCACCCAGTTGTAATGTTCTCTATTACTGGCATTATCAGAAATTACAAATCCTGGGGGTAGTCCTAATTGGGTAAGCCATTTTGCTATGACATCTCTTAGCTTTTCTAACAGTTTGATACTGGTATGCCTCTTATTGAAGCCGGTGATACAGATATTACCTTGCCTGTGAATGAGCTGGCGTTTTGTGTTACATATTGCTGCTGCTGAAATCGATACACCAACTTAGTGGCCTTTCAGTCACGTAATCTTTAGTTTGCCCGCTTCCGCTTGTCCACGTATCTGTTTTTAAGTGGACAGTGAGTATAATGGCATTTTGCAGGTCAAGGAATATATGTAGTTTTTTTTTATTTTATTTTTTACGTGTGTTACGGCTGCCAGTGAGTGTGTCCACATGACCGTTTTACAAAAATTGTTTTAAGATGCATTAAATTCAAGATACTGGATGATGTGTTATGGAACGTGTTTAAATATTGCATCATTGTTCTGATATAACATTTCTATCAAAGGAAAGAAGGGAAATAAACGTGACTGGAGGCATTTTGCACCCATCTAACTGTGCAGCTGCTATTCCAACATCACCCCATGACTTCATGTGCGTGATTCAAATAGGTGCGATGTGCCCCTGTGATGTACAGCTGCACATAATTTTGCCTATTACGGTAGACTCTCCATCTCAAGTTTTCCTGTGCACCTCTATTGGTTGTGAGGAAACCATAATGAAGTGCCGTTCTAGACACATTAATTGAATTGGCCCCCTTAAGTACTCCATTGACTTAGCCCCATCTCGGCTCTAGGAGTCGGAGACTGAAGCTTAGTATTATTTCTCTTACATCCTAGAGGATGCTGGGGACTCCGTAAGGACCATGGGGTATAGACGGGCTCCGCAGGAGACATGGGCACCTAAAAAGAACTTTTCCTATGAGGGTGCACTGGCTCCTCCCTCTATGCCCCTCCTCCAGACCTCAGTTAGATTCTGTGCCCAGAGGAGAAAATAAGATTTTACTCACCGGTAAATCTATTTCTCGTAGTCCGTAGTGGATGCTGGGGACTCCGTAAGGACCATGGGGAATAGACGGCTCCGCAGGAGACTGGGCACATCTAAAGAAAGATTTAGGACTATCTGGTGTGCACTGGCTCCTCCCCCTATGACCCTCCTCCAAGCCTCAGTTAGGAACTGTGCCCGGAAGAGCTGACACAATAAGGAAGGATTTTGAATCCCGGGTAAGACTCATACCAGCCACACCAATCACACCATATAACACGTGATAGGAACCCCGGTTAACAGTATGATAACAATTGGAGCCTCTGAAGAGATGGCTCACAACAAAACCCGATTTTTGTAACAATAACTATGTACAAGTATTGCAGACAATCCGCACTTGGGATGGGCGCCCAGCATCCACTACGGACTACGAGAAATAGATTTACCGGTGAGTAAAATCTTATTTTCTCTGACGTCCTAGTGGATGCTGGGAACTCCGTAAGGACCATGGGGATTATACCAAAGCTCCCAAACGGGCGGGAGAGTGCGGATGACTCTGCAGCACCGAATGAGAGAACTCCAGGTCCTCCTCAGCCAGGGAATCAAATTTGTAGAATTTAGCAAACGTGTTTGCCCCTGACCAAGTAGCTGCTCGGCAAAGTTGTAAAGCCGAGACCCATCGGGCAGCCGCCCAAGATGAGCCCACCTTCCTTGTGGAATGGGCTTTTATTGATTTAGGCTGCGGTAATCCTACCGCAGAATGCGCCAGCTGAATAGTGCTACAAATCCAGCGCGCAATAGACTGCTTAGAAGCAGGAGCACCCAGCTTGTTGGGTGCATACAGGATAAACAGCGAGTCAGTTTTTCTGACTCCAGCCGTCCTGGAACATAAATTTTCAGGGCCCTGACTACGTCCAGCAACTTGGAATCCTCCAAGTCCCTAGTAGCCGCAGGCACCACAATAGGTTGGTTCAAGTGAAAAGCTGAGACCACCTTCGGGAGAAACTGAGGACGAGTCCTCAATTCTGCCCTATCCATCTGGAAAATCAGATAAGGGCTTTTTCAAGACAAAGCCGCCAAATCTGAAACCCGCCTGGCCGAAGCCAGGGCCAACAGTATGACCACTTTCCACGTGAGATATTTTAATTCCACAGTCTTAAGTGGTTCGAACCAATGTGATTTCAGGAATGCCAAAACCACATTGAGATCCCAAGGTGCCACTGGGGGCACAAAAGGAGGCTGAATATGCAGAACTCCTTTGACAAAAGTCTGAACTTCAGGCAGTGAAGCTAGTTCTTTCTGGAAGAAAATCGACAGAGCCGAAATCTGGACCTTGATGGACCCCAATTTGAGGCCCAACGTCACCCCTGCTTGCAGGAAGTGTAGGAATCGACCCAGTTGAAATTCCTCCTTCGGGGCCTTCATGGCCTCACACCAAGCAACACATTTCCGCCAAATGTGGTAATAATGTCTTGCGGTGACATCCTTCCTGGCTTTGATCAGGGTAGGGATGACTTCCTCCGGAATACCCTTTTCCTTTAGGATCCGGTGTTCAACCGCCATGCCGTCAAACGCAGCCGCGGTAAGTCTTGGAACAGACAGGGTCCCTGCTGCAGCAGGTCTTGTCTGAGCGGCAGAGGCCAAGGGTCCTCTGCCAGCATCTCTTGAAGTTCCGGGTACCAAGCTCTTCTTGGCCAATCCGGAACCATGAGTATGGTTTTCACTCCTCGCATTCTTATTATTCTCAGCACCCTGGGTATGAGAGGTAGAGGAGGAAACACATAAACCGACTGGTACACCCACGGTGTCACTAGAGCGTCCACAGCGATCGCCTGAGGGTCCCTTGACCTGGCGCAATATCTTTTCAACTTTTTGTTGAGGCGGGACGCCATCATGTCCACCCGTGGTCATTCCCAACGGTTTACCCGCATTTGGAAAACTTCTGGAAGAAGTCCCCATTCTCCCGGGTGTAGGTCGCCCATCGGAGAATCCATGTGGCTTCTGCCATCGCCATCCTGCTTCTTGTGCCGCCCTGTCTGTTTACATGGGCGACCGCCGTGATGTTGTCTGAATGGATCAGTACCGGCTGGTTCTGAAGCAGGGGCCTTGCTTGGCTTAGGGCATTGTAAATGGCCCTTAGCTCCAGAATAATTATGTGAAGCGAAATCTCCTTGGAAATTTCTTCCCTGTGTGACTGCACCCCAGCCCCGAAGGCTGGCCTCCGTGGTCACCAGGACCCAGTCCTGTATTCCGAATCTGCGGCCCTCTAGTAGATGAGCCCTCTGCAGCCACCACAGCAGCGACACCCTGTTTCTTGCCGACAGGGTTATCCGCTGTTGTATCTGTAGATGGGACCCGGACCATTTGTCCCACAGGTCCCACTGGAACGTCCTTGCGTGGAACCTTCCGAATGGAATTCTGCTTCGTACGAAGCTACCATTTTTTCCAGGACTCGTGTGCTTCCACTGGAAGAAACACTCTTTTCTGGTCTGTGTCCAGAATCATTCCCAGGAACAGAAGACGTGTCGTCGGGACCAGCTGTGACTTTGGAATATTGAGAATCCAGTCGTGCTGTTGTAGCACTTCCCGAGAGAGTGCTACCCCTACTACCAACTGTTCTTTGGACCTCGCCTTTATCAGGAGATCGTCCAAGTACGGGATAATAAAAACTTCCTTCTTGCGAAGGAGTATCATCATTTCGGCCGTTACCTTGGTAAAGACCTTCGGTGCCGTGGAAAACTCCAACGGCAGCGTCTGGAACTGATAGTGACAGTCCTGTACCACACATCTGAGGTACTCCTGGTGAGGAGGGTAAATGGGGACATGCAGGTACGCATCCTTGATGTCCAGGGAGACCCTGTAATCCCCCTCGTCCAGGCTCGTAATAACCGCCCTGAGCGATTCCATCTCGAACTTGAATCTTCTGATATAAAAGTTCAAGTATTTTAATTTTAAGATGGGTCTCACCGAACCGTTCTGTTTCGGTACCACAACCATTGTGGAATAGTAACCCCTTCCTTGCTGAAGGAGGGGCACCTTGACAATCACTTGTTGTGATTATAGTGTTGAATAGCCACCAACGCCGCCTCCCTGGCAGAGGGAGGTGCCGGTAAGGCAGATTTTAGGAAACGGCGGGGGGAAGAACGTCTCGAACTCCAGCCTGTACCCCTGAGATACTACTTGAAGGACCCAGGGATCCATGTGAGAGAGCCCACTGGGCGCTGAAATTTCTGAGACAGGCCCCCACCGTACCCGGGTCCGCCTGAGCAGCCCCAGCGTCATGCTGTGGACTTATCGGACGCAGGGAGGACTTCTGCTCTTGGGAACTAGCTGTGTTGCAGCTTTTTCCTCTACCTTTGCCTCTCGGCAGAAAGGATGAGCCTCTAGCCCTCTTGCTTTTCTGGGGCCGAAAGGACTGTACTTGATGATACGGTGCTTTCCTTTGTTGTGGGGTAGCCTGTGGCAAAAAAGTCGATTTCCCAGCAGTAGCTGTGGAAACGAGGTCTGAAAGACCATCCCCAAACAGTTTTACCCCCTTATAGGGCAAAACTTCCATGTGCCGATTCGAGTCGGCATCGCCTGACCATTGCCGAGTCCATAACCCCCGTCTGGCGGCAATGGACCTAGCGCTTATTTTTGATGCCAGCCGGCAAATATCCCTCTGTGCATCACGCATGTATAAGACCACGTCTTTTATATGCTCTATTGTCAGCAAAATATTGTCCCTATCCATAGTTATTTTCTGACAGGGAATCTGACCACGCAGCGGGAGCACTGCACATCCATGCCGAAGCAATGGCTGGTCGCAATATAATGCCCGAGTGTGTGACTATATCTTTCAGGGTAACCCCCTGCTTTTTATCAGCAGGTTCCTTCAGGGCGGCCGTATCCGGAGACGGTAGTGCCACCTTTTCTGATAAGCGTGTAAGCGCTGTATCTACCCTATGGGGTGTTTCCCAACGTGACCTATCCTCTGGAATTATCAATTTCTTACCGGGGGAAGACCACGCTTCCTCACACACCTCATTTAATTTCTCAGATGCAGGAAAAACTACTGGTAGTTTTCTGTCACCAAACATAATACCCTTTTATGTGGTACCTGGGGTATTATCATAAATGTGTAATACATTTTTCATTGCCTCAATCATGTAACGGGTGGACCTATTTGGAGGGTACACTAGTCTCATCGTCGTCGACACTGGAGTCGGTATCCGTGTCGACATCTGTTTCTGCCATCTGAGGTAGCGGGCGTTTTTAGAGCCCCCCATGACATTTGAGACGCTGGAACAGGCACAAGCTGAGTAGCCGGCTGTTCTGTGTCGTCGACCTTTTGTGTAAGGAGTTGACACTTTTACGTAATCCTTCCATAAGTCCAACCACACCGGTGTCGATCCCGCAGGGGGTGACATCACATTTACAGGCATTCGCTCCGCCTCCACATCATTATCCTCCTCATACATGTCGACACAGCCGTACCGACACACAGCATACACACAGGGAATGCTCTGACAGAGGACAGGACCCCACAAAGCCCTTTGGGGAGACAGAGGGAGAGTATGCCAGCACACACCAGGGCGCTATATATTACAGGGATATCACATATAAAGAGTGTTTTCCCTTATAGCTGCCTATATATATTGTATACTGCGCCTAAATTGTGCTCCCCCTCTCTTTTTAACCCTTTCTGTAGTGTATTGACTGCAGGGGAGAGCCAGGGAGCTTCCCTCCAACGGAGCTGTGAGGGAAAAATGGCGCCAGTGTGCTGAAGGAGATAGCTCCGCCCCTTTTTCGCTGACTTTCTCCCTCATTTTTATTGATTCTGGCAGGGGTTAAAAAGCACCTATATAGCCTCTGGGGCTATATATGGTGCCAGTTTGCCAGCCAAGGTGTCAGTATTGCTGCTCAGGGCGCCCCCCCCAGCGCCCTGCACCCATCAGTGACCGGAGTGTGAGGTGTGCATGAGGAGCAATGGCGCACAGCTGCAGTGCTGTGCGCTACCTTGGAGAAGACAGAAGTCTTCAGCCGCCGATTTTCCGGACCACCTTCTTGCTTCTGGCTCTGTAAGGGGGACGGCGGCGCGGCTCCGGGAACGGACGACGAGGTCGGGTCCTGTGTTCGATCCCTCTGGAGCTAATGGTGTCCAGTAGCCTAAGAAGCCCAAGCTTACCACCACTTAGGTAGGTTCGCTTCTTCTCCCCTTAGTCCCTCGATGCAGTGAGCCTGTTGCCAGCAGGTCTCACTGAAAATAAAAAACCTAAAAAACACTTTCTTCCTAGGAGCTCAGGAGAGCCCCTAGTGTGCATCCAGCTCAGCCGGGCACAGAAATCTAACTGAGGCTTGGAGGAGGGTCATAGGGGGAGGAGCCAGTGCACACCAGATAGTCCTAAATCTTTCTTTAGATGTGCCCAGTCTCCTGCGGAGCCGTCTATTCCCCATGGTCCTTACGGAGTCCCCAGCATCCACTAGGACGTCAGAGAAAGGGTACACTGCAGAGAGCTCTCCTGAGTTTTCTCTGACGTCCTAGTGGATGCTGGGAACTCCGTATGGACCATGGGGAATAGCGGCTCCGCAGGAGACTGGGCACAACTAAAGAAAGCTTTAGGACTACCTGGTGTGCACTGGCTCCTCCCACTATGACCCTCCTCCAGACCTCAGTTAGAATCTTGTGCCCGGCTGAGCTGGATGCACACTAGGGGCTCTCCTGAGCTCCTAGAAAGAAAGTATATTTTAGGTTTTTTATTTTACAGTGAGATCTGCTGGCAACAGACTCACTGCAGCGAGGGACTAAGGGGAGAAGAAGCGAACCTACCTGACTGGAGATAGTTTGGGCTTCTTAGGCTACTGGACACCATTAGCTCCAGAGGGATCGAACACAGGACCCGACCTCGATGGTTCGGTCCCGGAGCCGCGCCGCCGTCTCCCTTACAGAGCCAGAAGCAAGAAGTGGTCCGGAAAATCGGCGGCAGAAGACCTCGGTCTTCAACAAGGTAGCGCACAGCACTGCAGCTGTGCGCCATTGCTCCTTATGCACACCTCACACTCCGGTCACTGATGGGTGCAGGGCGCTGGGGGGGGGGGGCGCCCTGAGCAGCAATATAAACACCTTGGCTGGCAAATCATCACAATATATAGTCCCAGGGCTATATATGTGATAAAATACCCCTGCCAGAATTCCTAAAAAAAGCGGGAGAAAAGTCCGCCGAAAAAGGGGCGGGGCTATCTTCCTCAGTAAACTGGCACCATTTTTTCTTCACAGTGCAGCTGGAAGACAGCTCCCCAGGCTCTCCCCTGTAGTTTTCAGGCTCAAAGGGTTAAAAAGAGAGGGGGGGCACCAAATTTATGCGCAATATTGTGTATACAAGCAGCTATTGGGGGGAAAATCATTCAGTTATAGTGTTAATCCCTGCATTATATAGCGCTCTGGTGTGTGTTGGCATACTCTCTCTCTGTCTCCCCAAAGGACTTTGTGGGATCCTGTCCTCAGTCAGAGCATTCCCTGTGTGTGTCGGTACGGCTGTGTCGACATGTTTGAGGATACGCGGAGGCGGAGCAGAGGCCGATAAATGTGATGTCGCCCCCTGTGGGGCCGACACCAGTGTGGATGGATAAGTGGAAGGTATTAACCGACAGTGTCAACTCCTTATGTAAAGGGCTGGATGACGTAACAGCTATGGGACAGCCGGCTTCTCAGCCCGCGCCTGCCCAGGCGTCTCAAAGGCCAGCAGGGGCTCAAAAACGCCCGCTACCTCAGATGGCAGACACAGATGCCGACACGGAGTCTGACTCCAGTGTCGACGAGGTTGAGACATATACACAATCCACTAGGAACATCCGTTGCACTTGGAAATGAAAAATGTGTTACACATTTCTGACATTAACCCAAATACCACAAAAAAGGGGTTTTATGTTTGGGGAGAAAAAGCAGCCAGTGTTTTGTTCCACCATCAGATGAGTGAATGAAGCGTGGGTTCCCCCGATAAGAAACTGGTAATTTCTAGAAAGTTACTAATGGCGTACCCTTTCCCGCCAGAGGATAGGTCACGTTGGGAGATATCCCCTAGGGTGGATAAGGCGCTCACACGTTTGTCAAAAAAGGTGGCACTGCCGTCTTAGGATACGGCCACTTTGAAGGAGCCTGCTGTTAAAAAGCAGAAGGCTATCCTGAAGTCTGTATATACACACTCAGGTACTATACTGAGACCTGCAATTGCCTCAGCATGGATAGTGCTGCTGCAGCGTGGTCTGATACCCTGTCGGATAATATTGATACCCTATACAGGGATACTATTTGGCTAACCATAGAGCATATTAAAGACGTCGTCTTATATATGAGGGATGCACAGAGGGATATTTGACGGCTGGCATCCAAAAGTTAATGCAATATCCATTCTGCCAGGAGGGTATTAGGGACCCGGCAGTGGACAGGTGATGCTGACTTTAAAAGGCACATGGAGATTCTGCCTTATGAGGGTGAGGAATTGTTTGGGGATGGTCTCTGGGACCTCGTATCCACAGCAACAGCTGGGAAGAATTTTTTTTACCTCAGGTTCCTCACAGCCCAAGAAAGCACCGTATTATCAGGTACAGTCCTTTCGGCTGCAGAAAAGCGAGCGGGTCAAAGGCGCTTCCTTTCTGCACAGAGACCAGGGAAGAGGGAAAAAGCTGCACCAGACAGCCAGTTCCCAGGATCAAAATTCTTCCCCCGCTTCATCTGAGTCCACCGCATGACGCTGGGGCTCCACAGGTGGAGCCAGGTGCGGTGGGGGCGCGTCTCGGGAACTTCAGCGACCAGTGGGCTCGCTCACAAGTGGATCCCTGGGTTCTGCAAGTAGTATCACAGGGATACAAGCTGGAGTTCGAGGCGACTCCCCCTCGCCGTTACCTTAAATCAGCCTTGCCTGCTGCCCTCGAGGAGAGGTAGTACTGGCGGCAATTCACAAGCTGTACTTCCAGCAGGTGATAATCAAGGTACCCCTCCTTCAACAAGGCCGGGGTTACTATTCCACAATATTTGTGGTACCGAAACCAGACGGTTCGGTGAGACCCATTCTAAAATTGAAATCCTTGAACACTTATATACGAAGGTTCAAGTTCAAAATGGAATCGCTCAGGGCGGTTATTACAAGCCTGGACGAAGGGGATTACATGGTATCACTGGACATCAATGATACTTACCTGCATGTCCCCATTTACCCTCCTCCCCAGGAGTACCTCAAAATTGTGGTACAGGATTGTCATTACCAATTCCAGACGTTGCCGTTGGTCTTTCCACGGCACCGAGGGTATTTACCAAGGTAATGGCCGAAATGATGATACTCCTTCGAAAAAAGGGAGTTTTAATTATCCCGTACTTGCACGATCTCCTTATAAAGGCGAGGTCCAGGGAGCAGTTGTTCGTCGGAGTAGCACTATCTCGGGAAGTGCTACAACAGCACGGCTGGATTCTGAATAGTCCAAAGTCGCAGCTGGTTCCTACGACGCGTCTACTGTTCCTGGGTATGGTTCTGGACACAAAACAGGAAAAAGGAGGAGAAGGCCAAGGAGTTGTCATCTCTAGTCAGAGACCTCCTAATACAAATACAGGTGTCGGTGCATCAATGCACGCGAGTCCTGGGAAAGATGGTAGCT
This sequence comes from Pseudophryne corroboree, assembly GCF_028390025.1. Classification (NCBI taxonomy): domain Eukaryota; kingdom Metazoa; phylum Chordata; class Amphibia; order Anura; family Myobatrachidae; genus Pseudophryne; species Pseudophryne corroboree. The sequence continues at coordinate 187,644,686 of NC_086452.1, read as the reverse complement.
TCTTACGAAGAAATTCCATTCGGTAGGTTCCATGCAAGGATCTTCCAGTGGGATCTGTTGGACAAGAGGTCCGGGTCGCATCTTCAGATGCATTGGCTGATAACCCTGTCTCCAAGGGCCTGGGTGTCGCTGTTGTGGTGGCTGCAGAGTGCTCATCTTCTAGAGGGCCGCAGATTCGGCATACAGGACTGGGTCCTGGTGACCACGGATGCCAGCCTTCGAGGCTGGGGGGCAGTCACACAGGGAAGAAACTTCCAAGGGCTATGGTCAAGTCAGGAGACTTCCCTACACATAAATATTCTGGGACTAAGGGCCATTCACAATGCCCTAAGTCAGGCTATACCCCTGCTTCAACACCAGCCGGTGCTGATCCAGTCGGACAACATCACGGCGGTCGCCCATGTAAACCAGCAGGGCGGCACAAGAAGCAGGATGGTGATGGCAGAAGCCACAAGGATTTTCCAATGGGCGAAAAATCATGTGTTAGCACTGTTAGCAGTGTTCATTCCCGGAGTGGACAACTGGGAAGCAGACTTTCTCAGCAGGCACGACCTCCACTCGGGAAAGTGGGGACTTCATCCAGAAGTCTTCAAAATGATTGTACACCGTTGAGAAAGGCCACAGGTGACGTGATGGCGTCACGCCTCAACAAAAAGCTAAAAAGGCGATAGCTGTGGACTCTCTGGTAACACCGTGGGTGTACCAGTCGGTGTATGTGTTCCTTCCTTTGCCTCTCATACCCAAGGTATTGAGAATACTAAGAAGGAGAAGAGTAAGAACTATACTCGTGGTTCCGGATTGGCCAAGAAGAGCCTAGTACCCAGAACTTCAAGAAATGATCTCAGAGGACCCATGGCCTCTGCCTCTCAGACAGGACCTGCTGCAGCAGGGGCCCTGCCTGTTCCGAGACTTACCACGGCTGTGTTTGACGGCATGGCGGTTGAACACCGGATCCTAAAGGAAAAAGGCATTCCGGAGGAAGTCATTCCTACGCTGATTAAGGCTAGGAAAGATGTGATAGCAAAATATTATCACCGCATATGGCAAAAATATGTTGCTTGGTGTGAGGCCAGGAAGGCCCCAACGGAGGAATTTCAACTGGGTCGATTTCTGCACTTCCTACAGTCAGGAGTGACTACGGGCCTAAAATTGGGTTACGTTAAGGTCCAGATTTCGGCTCTGTACATTTTCTTCCAAAAAGAACTGGCTTCACTGCCTGAAGTTCAGACTTTTGTTAAGGGAGTGCTGCATATTCAGCCCCCGTTTGTGCCTCTAGTGGCACCGTGGGATCTCAACGTGGTGTTGGATTTCCTGAAGTCGCATTGGGTTGAGCCACTTAAATCCGTAGAGCTAAAATACCTCACGTGGAAAGTGGTCATGCGGTTGGCCTTGGCGTCGGCCAGGCGTGTATCAGAATTGGCGGTTTTGTCATGCAAAATCCCTTATCTGGTTTTCATATGGATAGGGCGGAATTGAGGACTCGTTTCCAATTCCTTCCTAAGGTGGTATCAGCTTTTCATGTGAACCAACCTATTATGGCCTGCGGCTACTTGGAACTTGGAGGACTCCAAGTTACTGGACGTAGTCAGGGCCCTGAAAATAGATGTTTCCAGGACGTCTGGAGTCAGGAAAACTGACTCGCTATTTATCCTGTATGCACCCAACAAGCTGGGTGCTCCTGCTTCTAAGCAGACTATTGCTCGCTGGATCTGTAGCACGATTCAACTTGCACATTCTGCGGCTGGACTGCCGCACCCTAAATCTGTGAAAGCCCATTCCACGAGGAAAGTGGGCTCTTCTTGGGCGGCTGCCCGAGGGGTCTCGGCTTTACAACTTTGCCGAGCTGTTACTTGGTCGGGTTCAAACAATTTTGAAAAAGTCTGCAAGTTTGATACCCTGGCTGAGGAGGACCTTGAGTTTGCTCATTCGGTGCTGCAGAGTCATCCGCACTCTCCCGCCCGTTTGGGAGCTTTGGTATAATCCCCATGGTCCTTACGGAGTTCCCAGCATCCACTAGGACGTCAGAGAAAATAAGATTTTACTCACCGGTTAATCTATTTCTCTTAGTCCGTAGTGGATGCTGGGCGCCCATCCCAAGTGCGGATTGTCTGCAATACTTGTATATAGTTATTGCCTAACTAAAGGGTTATTATTATGAGCCATCTGTTAGTGAGGCTCAGTTATATTTCATACTGTTAACTGGGTATAATATCACGAGTTATACGGTGTGATTGGTGTGGCTGGTATGAGTCTTACCCGGGATTCAAAATCCTTCCTTATTGTGTCAGCTCTTCCGGGCACAGTATCCTAACTGAGGTCTGGAGGAGGGTCATAGTGGGAGGAGCCAGTGCACACCAGGTAGTCCTAAAGCTTTCTTTAGTTGTGCCCAGTCTCCTGCGGAGCCGCTATTCCCCATGGTCCTTACGGAGTTCCCAGCATCCACTACGGACTACGAGAAATAGATTTACCGGTGAGTAAAATCTTATTTTCTGTAGAAAAAGAATTTTGTTAGGTTTTTTTATTTTCAGGGAGTCCTGCTGGCAACAGGCTCCCTGCATCGTGGGACTGAGGGGAGAGAAGCAGACCTGCTTATCTGATAGGCTCTGCTTCTTAGGCTACTGGACACCATTAGCTCCAGAGGGAGTCGGAACACAGGTCTCACCCTGGGGTTCGTCCCGGAGCCGCGCCGCCGTCTTCTTCACAGATGCCGGAAGATAGAAGCCGGGTGAGTATGAGAAGATAGAAGACATCTCAGGCGGCAGAAGACTTCAGATCTTCATGCTCCCAGACACAACACACAGAGGCAGCACTGATGGGCGCAGGGGGGGGCGCCCTGGGCAGCAATAATCCTCAGTTTTGGGCTATAGAGTATGATTAGGCTGCGGAGGCAGTAAATCACAGATCCCCCGCCATTTTATTACAATTACACTGGGACCGAAGCACGCCGTTGGGGGGGCGGAGCTTGATCCTCAGCACTAACCAGCGCCATTTTCTCCACAGAAGCTGCATGAGAACGCTGGCTCCCCGGTCTCTCCCCTGCTGAACGCTTCACAGGCTGGAAAAAGAGGAGGGGGGCCCATTGGTAACGCAGTGAGTGGGAATTGTGTGTGTGTGTGTAATATATAAATATAAATATATATATATATATATATATATATATATATATATATATATATATATATATATATATATATATATATATATATATATATATATAATAAGCGCTATCTGGTCATTTTTTTTTTCCCAGTGTTATTTGAGCGCTGGGTGTGTGCTGGCATACTCTCTCTCTCTGTCTCTCCTAAGGACCTGGTTGGGGTTTTGTCCCCTTATAGGTTTATCCCTGTGTGTGTGGGGTGTCGGTACGTACGTGTTGACATGTCTGAGGCGGAAGGCTTCTCCAAGGAGGAGGTGGAGCAAATGAGTGGTGTGTCCCCGTCGGTTGTGCCGACTCAGGAATGGATGGACATGTGGCATATGTGGAATGCAAGTGTGGCATCTTTACATAAGAGGCTTGATAAGGCTGAATCGAGGGAGGCATCAGGGGGTCAATCCTCGGATTGAACTGACTCACAGGGCCCGTCGGGGTCTCAAAGTCCCTTGGCACAAATTGTGGACACTACTACCGACACGGACTCTGATTCCAGTGTCGACTATGATGAAGTAAAATTGCACCCTAAGGTGACAAAAAGCATTCAGTGTATGATTGTAGCAATAAGGGATGTGTTGCATATTGCTGATGAACCCTCTGTTCCAGACACGAGGGTACACATGTTTAAGGGAAAGAAACAGATTATAAATTTTCCCACATCTCATGAACTAAATGAGTTCTTTGAAAAGGCTTGGGAGACTCCGGAAAAGAGACCGCAGATCCCCAAAAGAATTTATATGGCATACCCCTTCCCTAAACAGGACAGGGTGCGTTGGGAATCACCTCCCACTGTGGACAAGGCCTTAACGCGCCTGTCCAAGAAAGTGGCGCTACCGTCTCCAGACACAGCGACCCTCAAGGATCCTGCGGATCGCAGGCAGGAGACTACTTTAAAGTCTATTTATTCGCATACTGGAGCTGTGCTAAGACCGACAATTGCGTCGGCATGGGTATGTAGCGCATTTTCAGCATGGACAGATGATCTGACGGCTGAAATTGATACCATGGATAGAGATACTGTATTGTTAATCCTAGCCCATATTAAAGATGCAGTCTTATTTATGAGAGATGCTCAAAGGGATATTGGATTGCTGGCTTCCAGAGCCAATGCCATGTCTATCTCAGCGAGACGATCCTTATGGACTCGCCAGTGGACGGGTGATGCGGACTCAAAGAAGCATATGGAAGTCCTGCCCTATAAGGAAGACGTATTGTTTGGGGATGGGCTGACGGACCTGGTTTCCACAGCTACCGCAGGTAAATCAAATTTTTTACCATTTATTCCCCAACAGCAAAAGAAAATACCACTGTATCAGATGCAGTCCTTTCGGTCGCAAAAGTCCAGAAGAGGTCGGGGGTCCTCCTTCCTTGCCAGAGTTAAGGCTAGAGGGAAAAGAGCACCCGCTTCGACCGGTGCCCAGGAACAAAAGTCCTCCCCGGCTACTACAAAAATCCTCAGCATGATGCTGGGGCTCCCCTGCGGGACTCCGCACCGGTGGGGGCATGTCTTCGACTTTTCAGCCAGGCCTGGGTCAGCTCAGGCCTGAATCCTTGGGTGTTGGAAATAGTCTCCCAGGGTTACAAACTGGAATTCGAAAAGGTGCCCCCGCGCCGATTTTTCAAGTCGGCATTACCAGCTTCTACACCAGAACGGAATGTAGTGTTAGCTGCAATTCAAACGCTGTGTCTACAGCGAGTAATTATCAGGGTTCCCTTGAACCAGCAGGGAAGAGGCTACTACTCAACCCTCTTTGTGGTCCCGAAACCGGACGGTTCGGTAAGACCTATATTGAATCTAAAATCTCTAAACCTGTACATGAAAAGATTCAAATTCAAGATGGAATCGCTCAGGGCGATTATAACCAGTATGGAGGAGGGGGAGTTTATGGTGTCACTGGACATAAAGGATGCGTACCTTCATGTCCCTATAGATCCCTCCCATCAGGAGTACCTGAGATTCGCTGTACAGGATTGTCATTACCAATTTCAGACGTTGCCGTTTGGGTCTTTCCACGGCCCCAAGGATTTTCACCAAGATAATGGCGGAAATGATGGTGGTCCTGCGCAAGCATGGAGTCACAATTATCCCATACTTGGACGATCTCCTGATAAAGGCGAGATCAAGAGAGAAATTGCTGAGCAGTGTAACGCTCTCTCTGAGAGTGCTCCAGCAACACGGTTGGATTCTGAATCTACCGAAGTCACAGTTGATTCCGACAACTCTACTAACGTTCCTAGGTATGATACTGGATACGGAACAAATGAAGGTTTTTCTCCCGTTGGAAAAAGCCCAGGACATCCAGAACATGGTCAGAGACCTGCTAAAACCGAAAAGGGTGTCAGTTCATCAATGCACTTGAGTTCGGGGAAAAATGGTGGCGGCCTACGAGGCCATCCCCTTCGGCAGGTTCCATGCGAGGACGTTTCAATGGGACCTTCTGGACAAATGGTCCGGGTCGCATCTGCAGTTACATCGGAAAATAACTCCCCAGGGGCCAGGGTCTCTCCTATGGTGGCTGCAAAGTGCTCACCTGCTGGAGGGTCGCAGGTTCGGAATTCAGGACTGGATCCTGGTAACCACGGACGCGAGCCTCCGAGGGTGGGGAGCAGTCACCCAAGGAAGAAGTTTTCAGGGACTGTGGTCAGACCAGGAGTCCTGTCTACACATCAATGTGTTGGAACTCAGAGCCATATACAACGGCCTTCGACAAGCGGAGAGTCTTCTTCGAAACCTACCAGTTCTGATTCAATCAGACAATGTCACAGCAGTGGCTCATGTGAACCGCCAAGGCGGGACAAGAAGCAGAGTCGCGATGGCGGAAGCCACAAGGATTCTTCGCTGGGCGGAAAATCACGTAAGTGCTCTGACGGCTGTCTTCATTCCGGGAGTGGACAACTGGAAAGCAGACTTCCTCAGCAGACACGATCTCCATCCAGGAGAGTGGGGACTTCATCAAGAAGTCTTTGCAGACATAACACGTCTTTGGGGAATTCCTCAAATAGACATGATGACGTCACGCCTCAACAAAAAGCTTCGGAGGTATTGTGCCTGGTCTCGGGACCCTCAGGCAGTAGCAGTAGACGCCCTGGTAACGCCGTGGGTGTTCCACTCGGTCTACGTGTTTCCTCCTCTTCCTCGCATCACAAAAGTGTTGAGGATCATAAGGCGAAGAAGAGTACAGACGATACTCGTTGTTCCAGACTGGCCTCGAAGGGCCTGGTACTCAGATCTTCAAGAGATGTTCACAGGAGATCCCTGGCCTCTCCCTCTGAGGGAGGACCTGTTGCAACAGGGGCCCTGTACATTCCAAGACTTAACCGCGGTTACGTTTGACGGCATGGCGGTTGAACGCCGAATCCTAGCGGAGAATGGGATTCCAGAGGAGGTCATCCCTACTTTAATAAAGGCTAGGAAGGAGGTGACGGTGAAACATTATCACCGTATCTGGCGAAAGTATGTGTCTTGGTGTGAAACCAAGAAAGCGCCTACGGAAGATTTTCATCTGGGGCGTTTTCTACACTTCCTGCAAACAGGAGTGGATATGGGACTGAAATTAGGTTCTGTTAAGGTGCAAATTTCGGCCCTTTCGATTTTCTTTCAGAAGGAATTGGCTTCTCTTCCAGAAGTCCAGACGTTTGTAAAGGGAGTGCTGCACATCCAGCCTCCTTATGTGCCTCCAGTGGCACCGTGGGACCTGAACGTGGTGTTGCAGTTCCTAAAATCACACTGGTTTGAGCCACTTAACAAGGTTGAGTTGAAATTTCTTACCTGGAAGGTGGTTATGTTGTTGGCCTTGGCATCGGCAAGGCGAGTGTCAGAATTGGCGGCCTAGTCTCACAAGAGCCCCTACTTGATTTTTCATGTGGCTAGAGCGGAATTGAGGACACGCCCTCAATTTTTGCCTAAGGTGGTTTCTTCATTCCATTTGAACCAACCTATCGTAGTGCCTGTGGCTACGAGTGACTTGGAGGATTCCAGGTCCCTGGACGTAGTCAGGGCTTTGAAAATTTATATAGCCATAACGGCTAGACTTAGGAAAACAGAAGCACTGTTTGTCCTGTATGCTGCTAATAAGATTGGCGCACCTGCTTCAAAGCAGACTATTGCTCGCTGGATCTGTAATACGATATAGCAGGCTCATTCTACGGCTGGATTGCCGGTTCCAAGTTCGGTTAAGGCCCATTCCACTAGGAAGGTGGGCTCTTCTTGGGCGGCTGCCCGAGGCGTCTCGGCATTACAGCTTTGCCGAGCGGCTACTTGGTCGGGTCAAACACTTTTGCTAAATTCTACAAGTTTGATACCCTGGCTGACGAGGACCTAGCTTTTGCTCAGTCGGTGCTGCAGAGTCATTCGCACTCTCCCGCCCGATTGGGAGCTTTGGTATAAACCCCATGGTCCTTACGGAGTCCGCAGCATCCTCTAGGACGTAAGAGAAAATAAGATTTTAAACCTACCGGTAAATCTATTTCTCCTAGTCCGTAGAGGATTCTGGGCGCCCGTCCCAGTGCGGAAACTCTGCAAGACTTGTATATAGTTGTTGCTTACATAAGGGTTATGTTACAGTTGGAGTCGGTCTTGGACCGTCACTGTTTGTTGTTCATACGGTTAACTGATTATGTATGTTCCAGGTTACATGGTATGATTGGTGTGGGCTGGTATGGATCTTGCCCTTGGATTTTTAAATCCTGCCTTGTATTGTACATCTCCTCTGGGCACAGTTCTCTAACTGAGGTCTGGAGGAGGGGCATAGAGGGAGGAGCCAGTGCACACCCATAGGAAAAGTACTTTTTAGGTGCCCATGTCTCCTGCGGAGCCCGTCTATACCCCATGGTCCTTAAGGAGTCCCCAGCATCCTCTACGGACTAGGAGAAATAGATTTACCGGTAGGTTTAAAATCTTATTTTTATTCAACTTGCACAATATAGAGGTACACAGTAAGGGGCATGCGTAATAGGGTCTGAATTTGCCGGAGGTGCGACATACTGGACGATCTCTGATTTTTTTTGATTTTTTTTTTAAAGCGGCAATCATTCACAAGGCATGGTTTTACCTTGTAAATGATTGCCGCTTTAAAAAAAAAAAGCCTCCGAGATCAGCTGGCATCCCGCACCTTCAGCATCGACAGCATCTCAGTTTGTCTGAAACAAGCCAGTGGTGATCAGAGCAGAGTAATGCAATACAGCAGAAAACTGTGCATCCTAGACTTCTAAGGGGAGAATTAAATAGTTTTTTGGTGTCTGTAAGTAATGTTCACCCGACAGGCAATATTCATTTGTATTGCCAATGGCCGCCCAGTTATTCTGTTCATACCCTTTGTCATAGTTTAATATCTGCCAGTATTATAAGAACATGCAGATGTGAACAGATGTGTTGGTACCTTTACAGCTTATTGAAACAATGCCTCACTGCTCCTGAAAAGTGATGAATTTAAAAGCTATTGGGGCAGATGTATTAACCTGGAGAAGACATATGGAAGTGATAAACCAGTGATAAGTGTAAGGTGATAACGCACCAGCCAATCAGCTCCAATATGCAAATTTACAGTTAAGAGCTGACTGACTGGTGCGTTTATCACCTTGAACTTATCACAGGTTATTCACTTCCTTATGCCTTCTCCAGGTTAATACATCTGTCCCATTGTTTCATGTATACCTGCATGCCTTTACTATTTCTATAGAATAAAGCAAAGAAACAGGTACTGTACTTAGTGGCACAGATGTATTAAGCCTTAAAAAGTGATAAATGACCAGTCAATCAGCTTCCTAACTGCCATGTAACAGGCTGTTAGTTTAAAAAATGACAGGAGCTGGTTGGCTGGTCATTTATCACTCTTTATCCGTATCCACTTAATCTGTTAAAGCATAATACATTGGGCCATAATAATTCCCTGTTCTCCAAAGATGTTCTAAAATGGATTGTACACATTTGTTGGTACCCATTAGAAAAAATAAATAATTGGATTATAGTGATATTTCAAACTAATTTCTTTCTTGAATTAGCATCACACAAGTCTTCTACCTTCTAATCTAATCAGTCATTCAGCCTATTTAAATGGAGAAAAGTAGTAACTCTGATGCTTGGCCTTACTTATTTCACAGAGGGATTGCTTGTGATGAGAAGCTTTCACATTTTTTTCACATTACTGAACATGGACCAGAGAAAGCAGAAGAGACTGAGGAGATCAGAAAGAAAATTGTAGAAAAGCACATTAAAGTTAACGGTTAGAAGACCATGTCCAGCTTGATGTTCCTGTGACCACAGTGCAAATTTTATTAAGAAGTTAAAAGTCCATGGTACTGTATCCAAACTCTCTGGTTACGGCCTCGAGAGGAAAATTGACCTCATATTAAACCGAAGAATAGTGCATGGTTAAAAACAACTGCCAATTTAAACTTCAAAGAGGTACAAGCTGAACTCCAATAACAAGGTGTGTCCATATCTGATTGTACTATCCAATGCTGTTTAAGTGGCAGTGGGCTCCATGGAAGAAGACCCAGGAGGACTCCACTTTGAAAAAAACATAAAAATACGAACTGGACAGATGAGTCAAAACTGGAGCTTTTTGGCAAGTCACATTAGCTCTATGTTCACAGATGAAAATTAAGTTGTAAAAGAAAAGAACACCATACCTACTGTGAGACATGAAGGAGGCTTGTTATGTTTTCTGGCTGCTATCCAGGCATTATAGAGTAAAACATACTGTCCAAGGTCAGAAAGCTCGTGTTTCAGGTGCAGGTTAGGAGTTCTCCAACAATCTAATGGCCTAAAGCACACAGCTAAAAACACCAAAGAATAGATAAGAACAGAACATTGGACTATTCTGAAATGGCCTCCTATAAACCCCCTGATATGAATCCTATTGAACATATACAGTGGGGCAAAAAAGTATTTGCACAGCCACTGATTGTGCAAGTTGACCCACTTAAAAAGATGAGAGGTCTGTAATTTCCATCATAGGTACACTTCAACTGCGAGAGGCAGAATCTGAAGAAAAAAAACAGTAAATCACATTGTATGATTTTTAAACAATTTACTTGTATATTCTTGTGGAAAATAAATATTTGGACACCTACCAAGCAGCAAGATTTCTGGCTCTCACAGACCTGTTACTACTTCTTTAAGAAGCTCTTCTATCCTCCACTCGTTACCTGTATTAATGGCACCTGTTTGAACTGGTTATCTGTATAAAAGACACCTGTCCACACCCTCAAACAGTCAGACTGCTACCTCTCCACCATGGCCAAGACCAGAGAGCTGTCTAAGGACACCATGGACAAAATTGTAGATCTGTACAAGGCTGGGATGAGCTACTCGACAATAGGCAAGCAGATTGGTGAGAAGAGATCAACTGTTGGCGCAATTATTAAAAAATGAAAAATACAAGATCACTGACCATCTCCGTCAACCTGGGGCTCCATGCAAGATCTCACCTCGTGGGGTATCAATGATCTTGAGAAGGTGAGGCATCAGCCCAAAACTACACGGGGGGACCTGGTCAATTACCTCAAGAGAGCTGGGACCACAGTCACAAAGGTTACCATTAGTAACACACTACGTCGTCATGGATTGAAATCCTGCAGCACCCGAAAGGTCCCCCTGCTTAAGCCAGCACATGTCCAGGCCCGTCTAAAGTTTGCCAGTGACTATCTGGATGATCCAGAGAAGGATTGGGAGAACGTAATATGGTCAGATGAGAGCAAAATCTAACTTTTTGGTATAAACTCCACTCGCCATGTTTGGAGGGAGAAGAATGATGAATGGAATCCCAAGAACACTATACCCACTGTGAAGCATGGGGGTGGAAACTTCGCGCTTTGGGGCTGCTTTTCTGCAAAGCGGACAGAACGACTGATCCGTATTAAGGAGAGGATGAATGGGGCCATGTATCGTGAGATTTTGGGCAAAAACCTCCTTTCCTCAGTAAGAGCATTGAAGATGGAACGTGTCTGGGTCTTCCAGCATGACAATGACCCCAAAACAGACCGTCTGGGCAACTAAGGACTGGCTCAGTAAGAAGCATATAAAGTTTCTGTAGTGGCCTAGCCAGTCTCCAGATCTCAACCCAACAGAAAATCTGTGGAGGGAGTTGAAAGTCCGTGTTGCCCGGCGACAGCCCCAAAACATGACCGATCTAGAGAAGATCTGCATGGAAGAGTGGGCCAAAATACAAGCTACAGTGTGTGCAAACCTGGTCAAGAACTACAGGAAACGTTTGACCTCTGTAATTGCCAACCGAGGTTATATTACAAAGTATTGAGTTAAACTTTTTGATTGTCCAAATATTTATTTTATGCAAGAATAAACAAATAAATTGTTTAAAAATCATACAATGGGATTTCCTAGATTTTTTTTTTTCAGATTCTGTCTCTAATGGGCCCTACACATTGGCCGAGCTGCCCGACAGCGGATATGGCCGGCGGGCGACCCGGCGGCGGGGAGGCAGTGACGGGGAAAGGGAAGTTACTTCACTCCCCCACGTCACACCACTCCATAGAACTGCAGGCAAGTATGGACGAGCCAGCGGGGCCAGCATGCACAGCCGAAGGGGCACCAGCGATGAATGAGTGCGGGGCTGTGCATCGTTCATCGCTGGTGTCTCCACACTGCACGATATAAACGTTATCTCGTTCATTAATGAACGAGATCGTTCATATCGTGCAGTGATGTTGGCCAGTGTGTAGGGCCTATTACAGTTGAAGTGTACCTATGATGGGCATTACAGACCTCTCTCATCTTTTTAAGTGGGTCAACTTGCACAATCGGTGGCTGTGCAAATACTTTTTTGCCCCACTGTATGAAAAGAGCTAAAACGGGTAGTTTGGCAAAGGCATCTATCAAACCTGACACAGAATGGGACAAACAACTTGTTGATAGGTACACACGTCTAATTGGGACCTTCAGAAATTGCTTGATTGCAGTGACTGCCTCTAAAGATCGTGCAGCAAAATATTAGGTTGAAGGGGGAATTTAATTACCCAGGGTAATTTACTGTGGGTGAAAAATGGAGGTAGCCTTGGGCTTTTAATGTCCGTGGCTATTCAGCTGCACTGCCTTTTTCACCCAAGACCCTTCTTAACACTCCGCTAACTTAATGTACTAATGGGCATTAACGCACAATCTGTGGAAGTACACAGATTTGTGTTGGATAATTGTGAAGATACTGTAGTGTGCCACGCTAGTGTGTATGTGCAGCAGCTCAGTAATAAAACAATAGTAAATGATCATGCAGCATAAGACTGCAGCAAAGCGCGAGTTAAGTGTTTTGCTTGGGAGAAAATAAACAAAAATTTCTAAAAATAAATGTAAATAAAAATAAGAAGAAAATAAGACAAAAATTAAAGGAAGGAAAGAGGAGAAGAAAGAATACATCCACAACCAGCAAAACTACAATTAAATATATAAAAAACAATAATTTGGTCAAGTTACCGCCTTTTACGATAATTGATGAGCCAGTATAGACAGGTGTTGGAGATGTTGCTCTCAGTCTGTTGAAACAAGTTCAGTCATAGTAGGAGCAGTGCTTGACTAACCCTAACTCAGCTTGATGCTTCAGTCTGGTGGTGGTAATGTTGTGGCTGTGCAATGCTGGGGTGGGTTCTGATGACGTCAGGCACTGGAAATGGTGCACTGTTGCGATCCCATTATCCTGCAGTTTGTCCCCCTGGGTTGACTCTTATAGTTGCCAACACATTTCAAATTGCCAAGATTCTTTTTCAAGGATCTTGAAAAAGAATCCTTGTGATTTGAAACGCGACAGGACTGGGAACGCGACTGTGCACCATTCCGATGCTTCCAGTTCCTGACATCATCATAACCTGCCACTGCCACAACCACACCATCGTTAACACCAGCAGACTGGAGAATCAAGCTGCGTTAGGGTAAGTCAGGGACAGCTCCTACTACGGCTGAACTTGTTTTAACAGACTGAGGGCCTAATTCAGACCTGATCGCAGCAGCAAATTTGTTAGCTAATTGGCAAAACCACGTGCACTGCAGGTGGGGCAGATGTAACGTGCAGAGAGGGTTAGATTTTGGTGGGTTATATTTTTGTGCAGGGTAAATACTGGCTGCTTTAACTTTAAACTGCAATTTAGATTTCAGTCTGAACACACCCCACCCAAATCTAACTCTCTCTGCACATGTTACATCTGCCTCCCCCCCCCCCCCCCCCCCCTCCCCCCGTCAGTGCACATGGTTTTGCTGCTGCGATCAAGTCTGAATTAGGCCCTGAGAGTGGACACCTCCAGATGCCCTGTCTATACTGGCTCATCAATTATCGTAAAAGGCTATAAACATTGAGGTCACTTGACCAATTATTGTTTTTACATATTTAATTGTTTTTTTGTTTGTTTTATTGTGAGTGCATTCCCATCTTTATTCTCCTCTTTCCTTCCTTTCATTTTTTTTCTTTTCTCTAACGTCCTAGTGGATGCTGGGGACTCCGTAAGGACCATGGGGATAGACGGGCTCCGCAGGAGACATGGGCACTTTAAGAAAGAATTTAGGTTCTGGTGTACACTGGCTCCTCCCTCTATCCCCCTCCTCCAGACCTCAGTTTGATACTGTGCCCAGACGAGCTGGGTGCTTTTCAGTGAGCTCTCCTGAGTTCGCTGAGAGAAAATAAGATTTTACTCACCGGTAAATCTATTTCTCGTAGTCCGTAGTGGATGCTGGGAACTCCGTAAGGACCATGGGGAATAGCGGCTCCGCAGGAGACTGGGCACAACTAAAGAAAGCTTTAGGACTACCTGGTGTGCACTGGCTCCTCCCTCTATGACCCTCCTCCAGACCTCAGTTAGGATACTGTGCCCGGAAGAGCTGACACAATAAGGAAAGGATTTGGAATCCCGGGTAAGACTCATACCAGCCACACCAATCACACCGTATAACTCGTGATACTATACCCAGTTAACAGTATGAAATATGACTGAGCCTCCCAACAGATGGCTCAACAATAACCCTTTAGTTAAACAATAACTATATACAAGTATTGCAGACAATCCGCACTTGGGACGGGCGCCCAGCATCCACTACGGACTACGAGAAATAGATTTACCGGTGAGTAAAATCTTATTTTCTCTGACGTCCTAGTGGATGCTGGGAACTCCGTAAGGACCATGGGGATTATACCAAAGCTCCCAAACGGGCGGGAGAGTTTGGATGACTCTGCAGCACCGAATGAGCGAACTCTAGGTCCTCCTCAGCCAGGGTATCAAACTTGTAGAATTTAGCAAATGTGTTTGACCCCGACCAAGTAGTGCTCGGCAAAGTTGTAAAGCTGAGACCCCTCGGGCAGCCGCCCAAGAAGAGCCCACCTTCCTCGTGGAATGGGCTTTTACAGATTTAGGATGCGGCAGTCCAGCCGCAGAATGTGCAAGTTGAATCGCGCTACAGATCCAGCGAGCAATAGTCTGCTATGAAGCAGGCGCACCCAACTTGTTGGGTGCATGCAGGATAAATAGCGAGTCCAGTCTTTCTGACTCCAGCTGTCCTGGAAACATAGATTTTTAGGGCCCGGACTACGTCCAGCAACTTGGAATCCTCCAAGTCACGCGTAGCCGCAGGCACCACAATAGGCTGGTTCAACTGAAAAGCTGAAACCACCTTTGGGAGAAATTGGGAACGAGTCCTCAATTCCGCCCTATCCTTATGAAAAATCAGATAAGGGCATTTGTATGACAAAGCCGCCAATTCTGATACACGCCTGGCCGACGCCAAGGCCAACAGCATGACCACTGTCCACGTGAGGTATTTTAGCTCCACGGATTTAAGTGGTTCAAAACAATGCGACTTCAGGAAATCCAACACCACGTTGAGATCCCACGGTGCCACTGGAGGCACAAACGGGGGCTGAATATGCAGCCCTCCCTTAACAAAAGTCTGAACTTCAGGCCATGAAGCCAGTTCTTTTTGGAAGAAATTGGACAGAGCCGAAAACTGGACCTTACTGGAACCCATTTTAGGCCCATAGTCACTCCTGACTGTAGGAAGTGCAGAAATCGACCGAGTTGAAATTCCTCCGTTGGGGCCTTCCTGGCCTCACACCAAGCAACATATTTTCGCCATATGCGGTGATAATATTTTGCGGTCACATCTTTCCTAGCCGTAATCAGCGTAGGAATGACTTTATCCGGAATGCCCTTTTCCTTTAGGATCCGGTGTTCAACCGCCATGCCGTCAAACGCAGCGGCGGTAAGTCTTGGAACAGACAGGGCCCCTGCTGGCAACAGACTCCCTGCATCGTGGGACAGAGGGGAGAGAAGCAGCCCTACTCTCTGAAGCTAGGTCCTGCTTCTTAGGCTACTGGACACCATTAGCTCCAGAGGGATCGTACGCAGGATCTCACCCTCGCCGTCCGATCCCAGAGCCGCGCCGCCGTCCCCCTCGCAAAGCCGGAAGACAGAAGCCGGGTGAGTATGAGAAGCAAGAAGACTTCAAACCGGCGGCAGAAGACTCCGTTCTTCACTGAGGCAACGCACAGCACTGCAGCTGTGCGCCATTGCTCCCACACACCTCACATACTCCGGTCACTGTAAGGGCGCAGGGGGGGGGGCGCCCTGGGCAGCATTTGGAACCTCTTTTTGGCAAAAGTAAACATATATACAGCTGGGCACTGTATATATGTATGAGCCCCCGCCAAGAAAATGCATATTTAAGCAGGACAGAAGCCCGCCGTCGAGGGGGCGGGGCTTCTTCCTCAGCACTCACCAGCGCCATTTTTTCTCCACAGCTCCGCTGAGAGGAAGCTCCCCAGGCTCTCCCCTGCAGATTCACGGTAGAAGAGGGTAAAAAGAGAGGGGGGGGCACATAAATTAGGCGCAAAAACACAATATATACAGCAGCTACTGGGTTAACATTAAGTTACTGTGTTTTAGCGCTGGGATGTGTGCTGGCATACTCTCTCTCTGTCTCTCCAAAGGGCCTTGTGGGGGAACGGTCTTCAAAAAGGGCATTCCCTGTGTGTGTGGTGTGTCGGTACGCTTGTGTCGACATGTCTGATGAGGAAGGCGATGTGGAAGCAGAGCGGGAGCAAATGAATGTGGTGTCTCCGCCGACGGCGCCGTCACCTGATTGGATGGATATGTGGAAGGTTTTAAATGATAATGTTAATTCCTTACATAAAAGGTTAGAAAAAGCTGAAGCCTCAGGACAGTCAGGGTCCCAACCCATGCCTGATCCTATGTCGCAGAGGCCGACAGGATCTCAGAAGCGCCCACTATCCCAAATTGTTGACACGGATACCGACATGGACTCTGACTCCAGTGTCGATTACGATGATGCAAAGTTACAGCCAAAATTGGCTAAATCCATCCGTTATATGATTATAGCAATTAAGGATGTGTTGCACATGACAGAGGAAATCCCAGTTCCTGACAGGAGGGTTCATATGTATGGGGAAAAGAAGCCGCAGGTAACTTTCCCCACCTCACACGAGCTAAACGAGTTATGTGAAAAGGCTTGGGAATCTCCAGATAAAAAACTGCAGATTTCCAAAAGGATTCTTATGGCGTATCCTTTCCTGCCAACGGACAGGCTACGCTGGAATCCTCCCCTAGGGTGGACATGGCTTTAACACGCTTATCCAAGAAGGTAGCCCTGCCGTCACAGGATACGGCTACACTCAAAGATGCTGCGGATAGAAAACAGGAGGGTACCCTGAAGTCCATTTATACACATTCAGGTACCTTACGGAGGCCGGCAATCGCGTCGGCCTGGGTGTGTAGTGCTGTAGCAGCGTGGACGGATACCTTATCTGAGGAACTTGATACCTTAGACAAGGATACTTTATTATGGACCCTGGGGCATATAAAAGACGCAGTCCTATATATGAGAGATGCCCAAAGACACATTAGTCTACTGGGTTCTAGAATAAATGCTTTGTCGATTTCTGCCAGAAGGGTTCTGTGGACTCTGCAATGGACAGGTGATGCCGACTCAAAAAGGCATATGGAGGTTTTACCTTACAAGGGTGAGGAATTGTTTGGGGAGGGTCTCTCGGACCTGGTCTCCACAGCTACTGCTGGAAAGTCAAATTTTTTGCCATATATTTCCTCACAGCCTAAGAAAGCACCGTATTATCAGATGCAGTCCTTTCGATCTCAGAAAAACAAGAAAGTCCAAGGTGCGTCCTTTCTTGCCAGAGGCAGGGGCAGAGGAAAGAAGCTGCACAACACAGCTAGTTCCCAAGAACAGAAGTCCTCCCCGGCCTCTACAAAAACCACCGCATGACACTGGGGCGCCACAGGCGGAGCTAGGCCCAGTGGGGGCGCGTCTTCGAAATTTCAGCCACAAGTGGGTTCACTCCCAGTTGGATCCCTGGGCAATAGATATTGTGTCTCAGGGATACAAGCTGGAATTCGAGGAGATGCCCCCTCACCGATAACTCAAATCGGCCCTGCCAGCTTCCCCCCCACGAGAGGGAAATAGTGTTAACTGCAATTCACAAATTGTATCTTCAACAGGTGGTGGTCAAGGTTCCCTTCCTTCAACAAGGAAGGGGTTATTATTCGACCATGTTTGTAGTCCCGAAACCGGACGGTTCGGTCAGACCCATATTGAATTTAAAATCCCTGAACATATACCTGAAAAGGTTCCAGTTCAAGATGGAATCGCTGAGAGCGGTCATCGCAAGCCTGGAAGGGGGGGATTTTATGGTGTCTCTGGACATAAAGGATGCATACCTTCATGTCCCCATTTATCCACCTCATCAGGCGTACCTCAGATTTGTGGTACAGGATTGTCATTACCAATTTCAGACGTTGCCGTTTGGTCTCTCCACGGCACCGAGAATATTTACCATGGTAATGGCGGAAATGATGGTACTCCTGCGGAAGCAAGGGGTCACAATTATCCCATACTTGGACGATCTCCTCATAAAAGCGAGATCAAGAGAGCAGTTGCTGATCAGCGTAGCACTTTCTCTCGAAGTGTTACGGCAACACTGCTGGATTCTAAATATTCCAAAGTTGCAGTTGGTTCCTCCTACGACTCGTCTGCCTTTCCTGGGCATGATTCTGGACACAGACCAGAAAAGGGTTTATCTCCCGATAGAGAAGGCTCAGGAACTCATGACACTGGCCAGGAACCTATTAAAACCGAAACAGGTGTCAGTGCATCACTGCACTCGAGTCCTGGGAAAGATGGTGGCATCATACGAGGCCATTCCCTTCGGCAGGTTCCATGCGAGGACCTTCCAATGGGACTTACTGGACAAGTGGTCAGGATCACATCTTCAGATGCATCGGTTAATCACCCTATCCCCCAGGGCCAGGGTGTCACTCCTGTGGTGGCTGCAGAGTGCTCACCTTCTCGAGGGCTGCAGATTTGGCATTCAGGACTGGGTCCTGGTGACCACGGATGCAAGCCTCCGAGGGTGGGGAGCAGTCACACAGGGAAGAAATTTCCAAGGTCTTTGGTCAAGTCAAGAGACTTGCCTTCACATCAACATCCTTGAACTAAGGGCCGTATACAGCGCCCTACGTCAAGCGGAGCACTTGCTTCGCGACCAACCGCTTCTGATTCAGTCAGACAACAACACCGCAGTGGCTCATGTGAACCGCCAAGGCGGCACAAGGAGCAGAGTGGCAAGGGCAGAAGCCACCAGAATTCTTCGCTGGGCGGAGAATCACGTAAGCGCTCTGTCAGCAGTGTTCATCCCGGCAGTGGACAACTGGGAAGCAGACTTCCTCAGCAGACACGACCTCCACCCGGGAGAGTGGGGACTTCATCAGGAAGTCTTCACACAGATCACATATCGGTGGGAACTGCCACAGGTGGACATGATGGCATCCTGCCTCAACAAAAAAACTACAGAGGTAGTGCGCCAGGTCAAGAGACCCTCAAGCAATAGCGGTAGACACCCTGGTGACACCGTGTGTGTTCCAGTCTGTCTATGTATTTCCTCCTCTTCCTCTCATACCAAGGTGCTGAGGCTAATAAGAAAAAGAGGAGTGAGAACAATCCTCATTGTTCCAGATTGGCCACGAAGGACCTGGTATCCAGATCTGCAAGAAATGCTCACAGAGGACCCGTGGCCTCTTCCTCTAAGACAGGACCTGTTGCAACAGGGGCCCTGTCTGTTCCAAGACTTACCGCGGCTGCATTTGACGGCATGGCGGTTGAACGCCGGATCCTAGCAGAAAAGGGCATTTCGTACGAGGTCATTCCTACGCTGATAAAGGCTAGGAAGGACGCGACGGCTAAACATTATCACCGTATATGGCGAAAATATGTTTCTTGGTGTGAGTCCAGGAATGCTCCTACAGAGGAATTCCAGCTGGGCTGTTTCCTCCACTTCCTACAGTCGGGAGTGAATTTGGGCCTGAAATTGGGCTCCATTAAGGTCCGGATTTCGGCCCTATCCATTTTCTTTCAAAAAGCGTTGGCTTCTCTACCAGAAGTTCAGACGTTTGTAAAGGGAGTGCTGCATATTCAGCCTCCTTTTGTGCCTCCAGTGGCACCTTGGGATCTTAACGTGGTGTTAAGTTTCCTGAAATCACACTGGTTTGAACCACTTAAAACGGTGGAGTTAAAATATCTCACGTGGAAGGTGGTCATACTGTTAGCCTTGGCTTCGGCTAGGCGTGGGTCAGAATTAGCGGCTTTGTCACATAAAAGCCCCCTATCTGGTTTTCCATATGGATAGAGCAGAATTGCGGACCCATCCACAATTTCTGCCAAAAGTGGTGTCATCTTTTCATATGAACCAACCTATTGTGGTGCCTGTGGCTACACGTGACTTGGAGGATTCCGAGTTACTGGATGTGGTCAGGGCTTTGAAGGTTTATGTAGCCAGAACAGCTAGACTCAGGAAAACGGAGTCGCTGTTTATCCTGTATGCATCCAACAAGCTGGGTGCTTCTGCTTCAAAGCAAACTATTGCTCGCTGGATCTGTAACACGATTCGGCAGGCTCATACTGCGGCTGGTTTGCCGCTGCCAAAATCAGTTAAAGCCCATTCCACTAGGAACGTGGGCTCTTCTTGGGCGGCTGCTCGAGGGGTCTCGGCATTACAACTATGCCGAGCTGATACTTGGTCAGGTTCAAACACTTTTGCAAAGTTCTACAAGTTTGATACCCTGCTGATGAGGACCTGTTGTTGCTCAATCGGTGCTGCAGAGTCTTCCGCACTGTTCCGCCCGTTTTGGGAGCTTTGGTATAATCCCCATGGTCCTTACGGAGTCCCCAGCATCCACTAGGACGTTAGAGAAAATAAGATTTTACTTACCGGTAAATCTATTTCTCGTAGTCCGTAGTGGATGCTGGGCGCCCGTCCCAAGTGCGGACTTCTTCTGCAATACTTGTATATAGTTATTGCTGCAATAAGGGCTATGTTATTGTTGCATCAGGGTTGAACTGATGTTCTGTTGTTGTTCATACTGTTGACTGGGTAAGTTTATCACAAGTTATACGGTGTGATTGGTGTGGCTGGTATGTATCTTGCCCTGGATTACCAAAATCCTTTCCTTTCCGGTGGCCGGACACAGTCTAAAGCCAATCCCGGGAATCCCGGGGTTGACCATTTTTCAATCCCGATACCCGGGATTGAAAAAAATGGCCTGGGATTGGCTTTCCTAATACATACATACATACATACATACATACATACATACATACATACATACATACATACATACATACATACATACAGTATAATATGTGTGTTCATTCTAGCACCCTGCACCTGTCACAGCCTGTGCAGGTTCCTCTTTCCTGCCTGGAGTGTCACTCTCTGCTCTGCTGCTTATAGCACACTCTGATATGTATCTCGGTACTGAGATAAAGACCATAGTATAATAGATGCACCAGAGTAGACAGCGACACCCTAGGCAAGAAAGAGGAACTGCACAGGCTGTGACAGGTACAGGGTGCTAGAATGAACACTATACATATATACAGATGGGTCCATGTTCATCTTGACCTTTAATAGGATTAAGTGAGACTGGGCAGTCGGACTTAATCCCCTGCTGTAATGACTTAATCCCCTGCTGTGTTCTCTGTATTGTATTGCAGCTGAGAAGAATAGATGAAGGGTTTATGTTAATAAACCATGTTGTGCCTAGGCGCAGCAAACTAGCCAAGATAACCGTGGACCCATCTGTATATAAAAAAAAGAAAAAAAGACAAAGACTTCCGGGTTTGTGGTGAAGTGCCGGTATCCCATTCTGCCGCATACCGATCCACTGCGACTACTGTATGTGTGTGTGTATTATATATATATATATATATATATATATATATATATATATATATATATATATATATATGCTAGTAGTGGTGGTAAATGGCGCTGAGTCCTTCTTATAACGACCTATCCTTTCCGCAGTGATAAATTTCCAGTGTCTAGAGTACACTCCCCCAATATTCTATTTCGTGGGGTGGCAGCCCTTTTCTCCAGTGGTTAGCTGTTCAAGCCAACCAGTTGTAAGTCTGGAAAATAAAAAGTGAGAATAGGCGCCTCCTAGTGTAGTATTAAATGTATGATATGACCATCACCCTTAGTCTCACCCTGTAAAGTGGAACTATACCGTATATGGTGGAATTCCAACCACCTTTAAAATAGCATAGGGTCACAATCTGAGCGACGTCATCAGTGATGTTCTGTTAGTGTTCCTCCTTGTTGTTACTCACATGGTCAAAATAAAAGTAGAAAAAAGGACCGATAGTGTAATACTTTTTACACAACAATATACATTTATTTGGAACTAGTCCGACAGTAAAAACATTGCCCGTACCATATAATAAATTAAAAACAGCTTATCTGTATTTTAAGTCGTCCATACGTGTAAACACTCAACGCGTTTCGTCCTCCGCAATCAGCCTGGACTTCCTCATGAGTGTGATGATAGTGAATGTGTGGACACATATTTATACCCCCTCTTAATTAATTCAATTACACATGGAATTGGTGTTTTTCCTAGTTTACCGGAAGTGACGTCATTTCCGTCCGGAAAATTTGTCTAATAATATTATTTCAAAGTGCATATTGAGCCCAACACATGACTCTCCAGTTCATGTGTTTTACCAAGTTATGTGCTGCCTATTTGGAGCGTTTATTATGCCCCCGTCCGCCGCGACTGCCGGAAGTCACGGACAAACCGGAGCAGTAATGTCCGCCCTGTCTCAAACTGGCTTCGCGGAGCCCAGTGCGCATGCGCCTGCCAGGTCAGTCACAGTGCTGACCGTCGCCGCCGCGTCTAGGCTCTTTCCTTCAGTGAGATCTGTCTATTGTACGGCGCCATCTTACCAAAGACTGTATACTATTGTGATACCTGATACTAGTAACAGATAAATAATAATGTAAAACAGGGATTATAGATATGTGTCCCGTGCTACTGGTTAGTCATGGGGAAAGATTAAAGAGCATTGTGAATGGAAAATCTTTACCTTTTCATGTGAACGGAATACCGCAATTTATATAAGTGCAATATTCAAAGTGCTTGTGCAAGATGCATATACTTTTTTTTTTTTTTTTAAATATAGTGCACAGTTTTATAATATTCAAAGTGCTTGTGCAGTGAGATTTGTGCATACTTAGATTAATTGTCCAATGTGCATATATTAGAGACATAGTGAGCATATTATTTGTGAATTTAAAGTGACAGTGCAGATTAAAATGAACAATCTTTAAAAATTATTAAAACAATGGATTTAGAGAAAAGGTGCTATTTCATAATTATCATTAAGACCTCTTGGGGCCAAGGTTTTTAATTCATATATCCAGTGCATTTCCCGCTGTGAGAGTTTCTTCTCTCGATCGCCTCCTCTTCGTCCCATATGGACTATTTCAAGTGTTCTGATTGTGAGACCTTTTGGATCAGATCCATGACATAATTTAAAATGCTTGGGTACCGAATGATGTTCCTGTTTATTCTTTATGCTTCTGATATGCTCTTGGATACGTAATTTTAATTGTCTCTTGGTTTTCCCTATGTACCTGAGTTTACAAGGGCATTCGAGCATGTATATTACCCAAGATGTGTTGCATGTTGCTCGATCCTTTGAAAAGTATGTTTTAGAACCATCTGTATTAGAGAGATTTTGTATGAGGGTTCACAAATTGACAGATATTGCAGTGCTGACATTTGACAAGTCCCTTTATATCCAAAAAGTTATTTCTATCTTTTTCATGTTGGATAGGAAGCAGCATGCTTGGTGCAAGATGGTCTTTTAAATTCTTTGCATTTCTAAAAACCACCTGTGGTTTATCTGGTAAGATTGAGCTTAAAATGGTGTCTGTATGTAGGATCCCCCAATGTTTGTTTAAAATGCTCCGAATTTTCTTGTCCTGACAGTTAAAAGATGTAATAAAATTCAGCCCTTGGTTTTGTTTGTCTTTGACCCTGTATTCCAAAAGATCCTGTCTGTCTGTAGCGTAAGTCCTGATTTGTGCTTCTTCCACTAGAGTTTTGGGATAACCCCTCTCTAAAAAGCGTTCTCCATATAGAGTAAGTTGTTCCTCCGTATCTTCTAATTTCGTACAGTTTCTTTTTATTCTACAAAATTGTGAATATGGAGTGTTCGTCTTCCATTTAGTTGCATGTCCGCTTTTATAGTGTATATATGAATTGGTGTCTACCTGTTTGATGTAATTCTTTGTTATTACTTCAGTATCTTTACTGCTTAAAATCAAGTCCAAATATTCAATTTCTGTTGCACTCACTTTGTAGGTAAAGGATAAATTGTAATCGTTCCTTTCCAAATGTGTCATAAAATCAATAAAGCATTCCCTAGTTCCATCCCAAACTAGAAGTATGTCGTCTATATAACGTTTGTACACAACAATATGTTTAAAATAAGGATTATTACTGTATACATACTTCTGTTCCCAGCTCCCCATGTGCAGATTGGCGAAGCTGGGTGCGAAAACAGTGCCCATCGCTGTCCCGCGAATTTGTAAATAAAATTTCTCTAAAAATTTAAAATAATTGTGTTTAAGTATAAAATCCATGAAATTACATATAAGTTCTTTGTGTGTACTGTCCAAGGTATCATCCTTATCCGAAAATTCTTTGCAAGATTCTATCCCTTTTTCCTGTGATATGGATGTATACAGGGATTGGACATCGATTGTTATCCATAGATATTGTTTCCATTTAAAAGTTTCTAAAAATTGTAGCAGTGATGTTGTGTCTTTGACATACGAGTCTAACTTTGGAACATATTTTTTAAGAAATACCTCAACATATTCAGATAAATTCGCAGTTAATGAACCTATGCCTGCCACAATTGGCCTACCTGGAGGATCAATCAACCGTTTATGTATTTTGGGCAAATAATAAAAAATAGATAAAATAGGATGGTTGGTTATTAAAAATTGATATTCATCTTTCGTTTCGTTCAAGAAACCATAACGAAAGATGAATATCAATTTTTAATAACCAACAATCCTATTTTATCTATTTTATCTATTTTTTATTATTTGCCCAAAATACATAAACGGTTGATTGATCCTCCAGGTAGGCCAATTGTGGCAGGCATAGGTTCATTAACTGCGAATTTATCTGAATATGTTGAGGTATTTCTTAAAAAATATGTTCCAAAGTTAGACTCGTATGTCAAAGACACAACATCACTGCTACAATTTTTAGAAACTTTTAAATGGAAACAAGAATATCTATGGATAACAATCGATGTCCAATCCCTGTATACATCCATATCACAGGAAAAAGGGATAGAATCTTGCAAAGAATTTTTGGATAAGGATGATACCTTGGACAGTACACACAAAGAACTTATATGTAATTTCATGGATTTTATACTTAAACACAATTATTTTAAATTTTTAGAGAAATTTTATTTACAAATTCGCGGGACAGCGATGGGCACTGTTTTCGCACCCAGCTTCGCCAATCTGCACATGGGGAGCTGGGAACAGAAGTATGTATACAGTAATAATCCTTATTTTAAACATATTGTTGTGTACAAACGTTATATAGACGACATACTTCTAGTTTGGGATGGAACTAGGGAATGCTTTATTGATTTTATGACACATTTGGAAAGGAACGATTACAATTTATCCTTTACCTACAAAGTGAGTGCAACAGAAATTGAATATTTGGACTTGATTTTAAGCAGTAAAGATACTGAAGTAATAACAAAGAATTACATCAAACAGGTAGACACCAATTCATATATACACTATAAAAGCGGACATGCAACTAAATGGAAGACGAACACTCCATATTCACAATTTTGTAGAATAAAAAGAAACTGTACGAAATTAGAAGATACGGAGGAACAACTTACTCTATATGGAGAACGCTTTTTAGAGAGGGGTTATCCCAAAACTCTAGTGGAAGAAGCACAAATCAGGACTTACGCTACAGACAGACAGGATCTTTTGGAATACAGGGTCAAAGACAAACAAAACCAAGGGCTGAATTTTATTACATCTTTTAACTGTCAGGACAAGAAAATTCGGAGCATTTTAAACAAACATTGGGGGATCCTACATACAGACACCATTTTAAGCTCAATCTTACCAGATAAACCACAGGTGGTTTTTAGAAAAGCAAAGAATTTAAAAGACCATCTTGCACCAAGCATGCTGCTTCCTATCCAACATGAAAAAGATAGAAATAACTTTTTGGATATAAAGGGACTTGTCAAATGTCAGCACTGCAATATCTGTCAATTTGTGAACCCTCATACAAAATCTTTCTCTAATACAGATGGTTCTAAAACATACTTTTCAAAGGATCGAGCAACATGCAACACATCTTGGGTAATATACATGCTCGAATGCCCTTGTAAACTCAGGTACATAGGGAAAACCAAGAGACAATTAAAATTACGTATCCAAGAGCATATCAGAAGCATAAAGAATAAACAGGAACATCATTCGGTACCCAAGCATTTTAAATTATGTCATGGATCTGATCCAAAAGGTCTCACAATCAGAACACTTGAAATAGTCCATATGGGACGAAGAGGAGGCGATCGAGAGAAGAAACTCTCACAGCGGGAAATGCACTGGATATATGAATTAAAAACCTTGGCCCCAAGAGGTCTTAATGATAATTATGAAATAGCACCTTTTCTCTAAATCCATTGTTTTAATAATTTTTAAAGATTGTTCATTTTAATCTGCACTGTCACTTTAAATTCACAAATAATATGCTCACTATGTCTCTAATATATGCACATTGGACAATTAATCTAAGTATGCACAAATCTCACTGCACAAGCACTTTGAATATTATAAAACTGTGCACTATATTTAAAAAAAAAAAAAAGTATATGCATCTTGCACAAGCACTTTGAATATTGCACTTATATAAATTGCGGTATTCCGTTCACATGAAAAGGTAAAGATTTTCCATTCACAATGCTCTTTAATCTTTCCCCATGACTAACCAGTAGCACGGGACACATATCTATAATCCCTGTTTTACATTATTATTTATCTGTTACTAGTATCAGGTATCACAATAGTATACAGTCTTTGGTAAGATGGCGCCGTACAATAGACAGATCTCACTGACGGAAAGAGCCTAGACGCGGCGGCGACGGGCAGCACTGTGACTGACCTGGCAGGCGCATGCGCACTGGGCTCCGCGAAGCCAGTTTGAGACAGGGCGGACATTACTGCTCCGGTTTGTCCGTGACTTCCGGCAGTCGCGGCGGACGGGGGCATAATAAACGCTCCAAATAGGCAGCACATAACTTGGTAAAACACATGAACTGGAGAGTCATGTGTTGGGCTCAATATGCACTTTGAAATAATATTATTAGACAAATTTTCCGGACGGAAATGACGTCACTTCCGGTAAACTAGGAAAAACACCAATTCCATGTGTAATTGAATTAATTAAGAGGGGGTATAAATATGTGTCCACACATTCACTATCATCACACTCATGAGGAAGTCCAGGCTGATTGCGGAGGACGAAACGCGTTGAGTGTTTACACGTATGGACGACTTAAAATACAGATAAGCTGTTTTTAATTTATTATATGGTACGGGCAATGTTTTTACTGTCGGACTAGTTCCAAATAAATGTATATTGTTGTGTAAAAAGTATTACACTATCGGTCCTTTTTTCTACTTTTATTTTGACCATGTGAGTAACAACAAGGAGGAACACTAACAGAACATCACTGATGACGTCGCTCAGATTGTGACCCTATGCTATTTTAAAGGTGGTTGGAATTCCACCATATACGGTATAGTTCCACTTTACAGGGTGAGACTAAGGGTGATGGTCATATCATACATTTAATACTACACTAGGAGGCGCCTATTCTCACTTTTTATTTTCCATATATATATATATATATATATATTATAAAGAAGATGATCTGGCGGCACTCAGGAGACTTTCACAACCAATGTAAATCTTTATTGGAACAACATCCAACAATTGTTTCGGGCCTCCGCCCGTCGTCAGGGATGCATAACACACTTTAGACATACTTTTTATACCCCCATATGGACCTCCCACCACATATAAAACATACACATTAATCAGTCTCACCTGCAGGCCCACTCTCCGTGACTAACGCCACACTGCAAGCCGACGCCACTCTCCCTCCCTGCAGGTGAGACTGATTAATGTGTATGTTTTATATGTGGTGGGAGGTCCATATGGGGGTATAAAAAGTATGTCTAAAGTGTGTTATGCATCCCTGACGACGGGCGGAGGCCCGAAACAATTGTTGGATGTTGTTCCAATAAAGATTTACATTGGTTGTGAAAGTCTCCTGAGTGCCGCCAGATCTTCTTCTTTATGATTGGATGTCTACATCTCATGGAGGGCACCGGAGCAGATTCTGCACCTGCAAGGGGAGTGCCGGCCACTTTGCTTCTTTATATATATATATATATATATATATATATTATATTATATTATATTCTGCTGCGGGGTTCACTGGGCTCCACAAGGATTAACATCAGTGTGTAGAGTAGGATCCGAAGCACCAACAGGCTCAAAACTTTTGACTGTTCCCAAGATGCACAGCGCCGCCTCCTCTATAACCCCGCCTCCGTGCGCAGCAGCTCAGTTTGTAAGTTGGTGCCATGCAGTAAGCAGGCACTTAAGAGGAGGGCTGCCATTGGCAGCCTATAGATAGCTTTTTTTTGAAGAAAAAACAGAAGAATTCTTCTAACAAGACTTCAGAGCTGCAGCGTGTAAAGTCTCATAGACTTTTCTGACTGCAGCTCTATCACCCTCAGCGGCGCTGTATACTCCTGCGCCCTGGTTGCCGGGTCACTGCAGCGGAGGCTCCGGATCCTTCCAGCGTCAGTCACACACACGGCTGTCCTCCCGCATCGTGGGGCCGCAGGAATGGGGGAGGTAAGGGGTCCCTTTGGCCACACTTTACCGCGATCCAGCGCGGCTGTGGGAGGCGGGCTGCGCGCGCTGGCGTGGACACTGTTATTGGGCAGCCACTCCATTAGCAGGGACAATAACTGGGCACAGGTCTGTTTAAAAAAAAAAATATATAAATAACCCCGTTTTTCAAAGCCCGCAGTGCCCGGTGGGGATGCCAGCAGGGGGAGCAGGTCTGACCTGTGGCCCCTCCCCCAGGGCGCCATTTCTGCAAATTTTCCCACCCTGGAGCTGCATTTCACTCCTTCACTGCCTGACAGCAGCCATCACAGACAGAGGTGAGCTGTTTCTGGGAATGCTGGGGCAAATTCTCCTCTGTAAAGCCGCCTGATCGTAAGGCGCTGTGCTTCTTACAGGACACTTAAGTATTCTACCTGTCACTGGGACAGTGTTAGTTAAGAAAGAGTGCATACATTCAGGGTTGTGTGGTACAAACTCCCTGTGATATACATCCAGTATCTACTGTGCTTTGTTATATGTGTTGTTGACACATATAGCCATACTGAGTATTACTTTGTATTGCTAGTCCAGTGCAGTTTTATGGTACATAACTTCTGCATGGTACATTTGTGACTATATATGTGTGTGTGCATGTAGCTGCTGCGTGGCTGCCTTATTGGGTATTTCATTCAGCGTGCTACTCCTATATTACTGTACCTGAGGGGGCTAAGTGTATCAGGTTTTTCTGTATAATATAGGATTGGTCTCACAAGGTAAACTTACTGTGTATTTTTACTTGTGATCTATAGTCACTCTATATATCTCTAGAACGTCCGGTCTGTGCTGTCATAGCCTTCACTGGGTGTTCTTGCTAGGTATATCGCTGCTAAGACTTGTACCAGGTTGCCCGATATTGTGCACATTAGTATGTCAGCTACACGTGGTAACGGAGCTGGGGCTTCTCCCACATTGTGTGGTGGTGATGCCACAGACGCATTGGAGGAAAATATGGCAGATGAGAGTTCAGGTTCAGGGGGTTCCTTACCTCCCAGTGGGTCTGTAGCACCGGGAGCATCACAGGACCCACCTTGGGCTACATTTTCCACACTGTTAAACACGCTTGTAACTAAATTGGCGCCCCCTGCGGGACCACCTGTGCCACTGCAGCAGTTTATGGTACCTACTATTAATCCGCCATGGGCAGATCAAATCTCCACTCAGTTACAGCATTTGAACCGGTCATTGATTAAATCTAAGTGTCACTCTCGCCCTCCTAAGACTAAGTCGTCTTCTAAACGGGCCATTACCTCCTCCCAATCCACTGCTATCCCAGACACGTCCTCTGAGGAGGATGGTGCATATACTGATCCCATAGACACTGACACAGATGTTTCTGATGGGGAAGGGAAGTCATTGGTGGATGTCCTGGATTTGTTTGAAGCAGTTAGGCTCATTCTTCAAGTGTCTGATGAGCCTGAGTCTGTCTCTAAGAAACCGGATAGGTTTAAACGTAGAAGGTGGTTAAACAAGTTTTACCTCATTCTGAACACCTGGTTGACATACGTCAGGAATCCTGGTAAAATCCGGGGACAAAATTCACACCGAATGAGAGACTGTTGGCTCGCTATCCTCTCTCTACGGAGATATGTAAGAATTGGGAAACTCCTCCGCCCGTAGATTCTCATGTGGCGCGTATGGTAGTTTCCTCTGCTCTGCCAGTAACTACCGTCACCTCTCTGAAGGAACCGCCTGATAGACGTGTGGAGGGTTGTTTGAAAGCGATTTACACCCTAACGGGGGCTGTGCATAGGCAACCATTGCAGCAACATGGCTGCTGAAGCTGTTGAGGCGTGGGCTCAGGAGCTTGAAGTGGAACTGCCTTCCAGCGCATCTGAACATGCTCGACAATGTCTCTCGTATATTACCACGGCTTCTCTGTACCTTAAGGAGGCGGCCTTTGGTTGAGATCTGGTCGGTGGATATGGATTACAAGAAAACCCTGGAGGTGCTTCCTTTCAAGGAAGATATTCTCTTTTGAGAAGACCTCAATAAGATTGTGGCTGAACTGGCTACTGCTAAAACAGCTTGCCTACCTAGTACGGCTCCTTCCGCTCAGAAGGCTAAAAGTACTTTCCCTCGGCCCTTTCGTCCTCCAGGTAAAGCAAAAGGTCAGGCGTACCCAAAGCAAGCTCGTGCTTCCAGACCTGCAAAGCCCAGACTGAAGCGTGCCTGGGCTGCCCGTCAGCCTGCCCCATGACGGGGCGGGCCTTCCTCTTGGGGATCCCAGGGTTGGTGGCCGACTTCTAGGTTTTGCCCAGGAATGGTTGAAGACCACTTCGGATACCTGGGTGAGGGAAGTCGTCACTCGCGGATACGCCATATCCTTCAAAAATCGTCGCCCCTCATCGATTTTGCCTTACAGACGTCCCTACGTTTCATGTGAAGGCAAAAACTCTTCATTTGGTGGTACAGTTCCTCCTGGACACAGGAGTGGTAGTACAGGTGCAACTGGCTCAGAGAGGCAAGGGGTACTATTCACCGCTGTTCCTAGTCCCGAAACCGAATGGGTCCTCTCGGCTCATATTCAACCTCAAGTCCTTGAACAAATTTGTGAGAGTCTCCAAGTTTCGTATGGAAACTCTTCGCTCTATTGTTCTGGCCTTGGAGCCCTGGGATTATATGGTCTCCCTGGACATACAGGATGCTTACCTGTGACATTGCAATAGGAATATGCATCAGCAGTACCTGAGGTTTGCTGTGGACAACCTCCATTATCAATTTCGGGCTTTACCTTTTGGTTTGACCATGGCCCCGCGTGTCTTCACAAAGGTCATGGCGGTAGTGACGGCTGTACTTCGCCATCAAGGGGTCAGGATCCTCCCGTATCTGGACGACTTGCTGATCCTGGCAAATTCCCCAGAAATTCTCCTACGTCATCTGGATATGACACTCCAGTTTCTGCAAGCCCACGGGTGGCTCATCAACTGGAAGAAGTCTTCCCTGGTCCCTGCTCAGAGCATGGTGCACCTAGGGGCATTGTTGGTCACTCACAACCAGAGGTTGTTCCTGTCTCAGGAGAAGGTCCTGAAACTTCAGGACAGGATTCGATGCTTCCTATCTCGTCCGCAAGTGTCGCTACACTCGGCGATGCAAGTACTAGGTCTCATGGTGTCTGCTTTCGACATGGTGGAGTACGCAAAATTCCATTCCCACCCTCTACAGAAACTGATTCTAGCCAAGTGGGACAGCCTGCCTCACCAGATCAGGTCTCACATGATCTCCGTGTCTCCGGAGGTCCGTCTGTCACTGAGTTGGTTGCTGCAGGACCAACGATTGAGCAGTGGTTGTCCCTATTGGATCTCCAACTGGGTTCTCCTGACGACAGATGCCAGTCTGAGAGGTTGGGGTGCGGCGTTGGAGCAACACTCCCTTCATGGTCGGTGGACCAAGGAGGAGTCTCTCCTCCGATTAAACATTCTGGAACTGCGGGCGGTGTTTAATGCCCTGAACCTGGCCCAGCATTTAATACAGAACAGGCCTATTAAGGTACAGTCGGACAACGCCACCACAGTGGCGTAGATAAATCATCAAGGCAGCACTCGAAGCCGCATGACAATGAGGGAAGTATCAAGGATACTTCAGTGGGCGGAACGCCATCTGCCGGCCATATTGGCAGTGTTCATTCCGGGGGTCCTCAACTGGGAAGCAGACTTCCTCAGTCGTCAGGACGTACACGCCGGAGAGTGGAGAATCTATCCAGAAGTATTTCACCTCCTAGTGGACAAGTGGGGTCTCCCAGATGTAGACTTGATGGTGTCTCGACACATTTACAAGGTTCCGGTCTTCGGAGCAAGGACAAGGGATCCTCAAGCAGCGTTCGTGGACGCACTGGCATTTCCATGGAACTTTTGGCTGCCATACGTGTTCCCTCCGGTGTCACTTTTGTCCAGGGTAATAAGGAAGTTCAAGCAAGGAGGAGGACTCCTGCTTCTGATTGCCCCAGCGTGGCCCAGACAGCATTGGTTCTCAGACCTTCAGGGTCTATCGATAGAGCGTCCCCTCCTCCACCTTCAGGGCCCTTGTGTATATCAGGCCCGATTTGCTTTGACGGCGTGGCTCTTGAAGCTTCGGTTCTGAGGGTCAAAGGATTTTCTGAGGCGGTCATTCAAACCATGTTGTAGGCCCGGAAATCAGCTTCGGCTCGGATTTACCATAGTGTCTGAAATTCCTACTTTGCTTTGTGCGCGGATAACAATCGTGACGCATACAAGTTTAGTACGACCAAACGTTTGGCCTTTCTACAACAGGGCCTGGACTTAGGCCTTCATCTTTCTGCTTTGTCGGTTTAGTTTCAGAGAAAAATTGCGACTCTGCCTGATGATCATACATTCACTCAGGGTGTGTTACTGATTCAACCTCCTTACGTCCCACCTGTGGCTCCTTGGGATTTGTCGGTTGTTCTGGAGGCATTGCAAGGGTCTCCGTTTGAGCTTCTTGAATCTGCAGAACTTAAGTGGCTTTCTCTTAAGGTACTGTTTCTGCTGGCTATTGCCTCTGCTTTACGGGTATCGGATTTGGGTGCCACGTTGCACCACAGACTGTTCAGGAGTTGGCGGATGCTTTAGTCCAGGTCTGGGAGGAGATCCCTCGGGAGACCATCCGCCACCTCATCAGGAGCATGCCCAGGCGTTGTAGGGGGTCATACAGGCACGTGGAGGCCACACACTACTGAGCCTCATTTTGACTTGTTTTAAGGACATTACATCAAAGTTGGATCAGCCTGTAGTGTGTTTTTCCACTTTAATTTTGAGTGTGACTCCAAATCCAGACCTCCATGGGTTAATAAATTTGATTTCCATTGATAATTTTTGTGTGATTTTGTTGTCAGCACATTCAGCTATATAAAGAACAAAGTCTTTAATAAGAATATTTCATTCATTCAGATCTAGGATGTGTTGTTTAAGTGTTCCCTTTATTTTTTTGAGCAGTGTATATATATCCCTTGATAAAGCCTCTGAAGGGGGCCAAGCGTGTTGAAACGGTGGTCTTAATGCTTCTGAATTTCCATACTGCATCATAGACACACATACACAGATTTTATCTTTATTTTGGTAATTATACTTGTGTGTACAAATTTCTGTAATTAACGTACTGCACTATGGAGGTGTATTTTATCCATATGTAAATATCCTGTGACTAGGAATGTGAAAGCATATAAACAGAAGGTCCACCCCAACTGACCATAGAAGCTGGTAACCAGTGGGATCACAGTTACTGTTTTTTTGTGACGTACCAAGACACTACTACGACACGCATAATATATTATCTTGCGTGAACGCACATGTACTAAGAAGTTACTTTCACAGTCAGAGAATATATACAGATGGAGCCACGTTAATCGTGGCTTCGTCTGTGCCTGGGTGCCAGGAGCAAATGGGGTGCACGTGCATCGTAGACACTCACCTGCACCGTTCAAAGTGAATGGGAGCGTCTGTGTACGCTGTTTAAGCCTGACTGTATCCATATCAGTCTATCTTGCTCTCTCCCTAGATGATTCAATGACTGTAGATGGATAAACGCCTCCCCTAGGGTGTTATTGTCTGGTTATTGCAGGATATAATTATAAAAAGGGCACATTGTAAGAGCTCAACACTGTAAAACAAGGGTGCCCCATAGTGTGTAGGTGCCAGGATTGGGTTTAGCAATTTTACGTGGCTAAACACCACACTTCTGGGCGTGATCATCTTAATAAACAATGGGCTCCCAAACAATTGCATACTGCCACGTCCGAAGTGACGGAGGAAATGCAATTATGGCCACCCATTAAACAATTGAATTGCCCTTGTTAAATACAGCGTCAATACCACACATAAACAGAAGTAAACGGTTCCAGTTGCCGTTGTAGGAGTCTGAGTGAAGTGGTTACATATGCCACTTTAGGAGCCCAGTGGAACAAACAGTGCCAGTGTAGGACCCTTTTGTTAGCAGGGAGTTACATTTCTGTTATGTGATGGGAAGAGTCAGTAACAGATGGCTATTGATTGTGAGAGGGAATCCCTGTACACCAGGAACGGCAATGTTGGAGTAGAATTACTGTACCCCAATCTTGGCAGATGAAGGTCCTATGATCACAGTGCTCCTCAATTTATTTCAAATTACACTACAGAGGATGAGTTCTTCAATGACTTGGGCACTGGATGTGTTTAGGAATTTATGGGTGGTGATCTCTATAGCAGCTTTTTGTGCAACTCAAACTACTTTGCTGATTTTGGTAATTTGGTAAAACTCAATTTTTCTATAAAAACACTGACTAAATGGGTTACAGTGTTTCCTCTTGGCAAGTCTCCTTGGGGTCGATTCAGTTGAACACGAATTGAATAGCACCAGGAAGGAGCTCCCGGAGCTATTCAATTCAGTGCAATGCTGTCCCCGACTAGTGTATTCTCTTCCTTCTGGGGGAGTTGCAGGAAGAAATATGGCTAAAGTAGATCCGTAATGCTAATTTGTGCCCTAGTGACATGCAAACAACAGCGCAGCGTGGCACTTTAGTGTTTAGACGCGAGTACTGACATTCTCTGACTTAGCATCGTGTTGAATTGAATAGCTTCGGGAGCTCCCTCCTGGCTCTGTTCAATTTGCTCTGAATTGAATCGATTCCCTTGTTTGTCTTCATACAGGTTTATTTATTATAATGTCACTGCTTGGTGCAGGTTGTTTAAGAGGCCCAGAGCTTACCTACTGAAAACCCAGCTTAGCTGTTTTTTGTATCATCTTTATAAAGCTATTTTAAGCCCTATTATGTAGTGTTCACTCTAGGATTTTTTTTATGGCAGGGTGCTGAGCATTGAAGAGGGCACATTTTTATTTTGAAGGGCACATTTTTGATGTGACGCTTTACGCACAAAGCATAGCGCATATGTTTATAGTTTTTGTACATACATTTTGCCCTTAGTAAATCATATACCCATGCATACATATGACACCTAACATCTGTACTGAGAAACATACTGTATATGTCCAGTCTTCTTGAAAGATCGGCTGTAGCATATACATAAGCAGATAATTACAAATGTCTTTTCCAGTGCTGAAGTAGTTATAATCCGTATGGGTTATAAAACAGAAAAGTTAAACAATGGGTTAAAATATATAGGAAATATATAAGTCTGTTCTACTAGGGAAATACTGTAAGCAATACATGCTCACTGCTTACCCTGTTTTTTCCCTCTTTATCAGAGTGCTATGTAATTTACAGTGCCTCCTCTGCCATCCAGTTGGCTAAGGATAGAAATTGTGTTCCAGTTTCAGAGGTGGGCAAGGAGTAGACGACAACATTGTAGCATGCACTTTGACTGTTGCATTCTGTATACAAGGGGCTGATTTATGGTCCTGCAGGGTGCACTGAAAAAGGGCAGGGTGCTTTTTCACATTTCAAAAATGGGCAGGATGCAGCACCCTGCTGAAACAGCCTAGAAGGAACACTACTATTATGTGATACCTATTATTCAGCTAACACATCTCCGAGTATGCATGACGGCTTGATGGAAGTCCTGTCATTCTCACTTTGGAGTGTTCAAGATTTCCATTCTTTTATATAGGCTATTATGAAAATCCTTGCATTACATTACTTACCTTCAAGAGGTTGGAACCGTTTTACTCAGTACATTAAAATGATATTTGGATCAGTTGAGAACAAAAGATGTCTTTAAAAATGATGGAATAATAATGAATGCTAGAAAACCCAGGTGAATTATCTACTGCAGTAAGTATAATACACAAAGAGGACTCTTCTGAGTCTACGGTACATTCAGTCTCAGAACTTGGTGTACGCAGAGAACAAGCACGGTAACAGAGGATCATTGTACCTTTACAAAGAAAGTACTAAACTTAAATACAAAAGTTCAGAGTGAACGCTGGATGGATGTGCAGCATGATTTTGTTCTGTTCAGTGTCCCCCAAGTTTTCTACAGATGCTACGTTTTTCATAAGGTTCGAAGTTGGCATATATAGCCTTAGAGAGGCAGACAACAGAGCATGAAGTCCTCTGCAGCCCACCATCCCTGTTCCATCATCATCATCTTTGACAAGACAACCATATGCACACTACAAGCTTCTTCCCATAGAGATCAAATATTAGATGGAGGTCGCTCTGTTTTAACTTACAAAAACATATAATAGGAAAGCAAATGTATTATCCCTCTTGTGCAGGGATCGAAAAATCCTGGTCGACCAAGATTTTTCCAAACTGGCGACTGGATTTTGTGGTAGTGAGAAAAACCCTCAATAGCCCCAGTGGTCCCGGCAACAAATTCAGCAATCCCTGGGTGGTGTCAGGTCCCAAGCTCTAGCGGTGAACCAGAGCAGTGGCAGACAACAAACACTGAAACACACGTTGCTTCTGGCTGCACATTCACATAGCAGCACCTTCCCCCAAACACATCCATACTGCATTAGTCTCCTGCTGTGCCTTATTGTGCACCCGGTCTGCTGCGCTACGGCTTGTTCAGCTGCCACCCCAAAACCTAGCAGTTATGTGGTATTCCACTTACAACTGTGTGTGAAACGGACATCACACTGAGTTCCAGTGCATCTCTGCTGGACCACAAGTCTATTTAGTCAAAATGAGTATATTACCGTATATTATTATTATTATTATTATTATTATTATCACCATCATTATTATTATCCTTTATTTATATGGTGCCACATGGGACCGACAGCGCCTAGTTACAAGAGTATGTAAACAAATAAGCAAAAAAAAAAAAAGTGGCTTACAGTTAAAGACAATATAGGACAAGTACTGGGTATATAAATATAGCTGCGTCATCAGACAACACTGAAAGAAATATCAGAGCGGCAGAAAACTGGGGTATTAGGTGCCGTCGAAGGGAGTGTTGAAAAAGCACATGAGGGAAGAGGGCCCTGTTCGTGAAAGCATACATTCTAAAGGGGAGGGGTATGTGTATATATGTGCGTGTGTATATTTTTATGTAAATGGGAGCTCACTGGATCTGATCTTCACTCACCGTTGTGATATATCTGATTTTTCCAACTCCCCATTTCCCCTCTGACCACCACCTGCTCTCCTTTAACCTATCTCTCTCTGCTTCCCCATCTCTACCTCCTAAGGCTGCCATCACTAAGCGTAACATTGAGGCCATTGACACCACATTCCTTTCCTCCCTGTTTGACTCACTTCTCTCTCCTATTCTTTCTCATGCCCTGAACAAGCCACTTCCATATACATTGCATCCCTCACTTCTGCTCTGGACTCTGTTGCTCCACCAACCACTATTCACCCTCGCAAATTAACACTTCAACCTTGGCACACCAAATGCACCAGATATCTGCAAAAATGCTCACGTACTGCTGAGCGACTGAGGAAATCACACTCTAAGGCAGAATTCCTCCATTTCAGACTTATGCTCTCATCCTTCAGTGCTGCCCTTTCTCTTGCTAAACAGTCATACTTCAAGAACCTCATCTCCTCCCAGTCTTCCAACCCCCGGCAACTCTTTGCCATTCTCAACTCACTCCTGTGCCCACCTCCGCCTCGTCTCCCTTCCTCACTCTCTGCTCTTGACTTTGCCACTTACTTCACATCCAAAATCGACTCCATACGTCAGGACATCACATCACACCAGACCATCAGCAACCAGCCTCCTCCCATCCCTTACCACCCCTCTCCATCCCTCTCACCAACTCTGACATCTTTCTCCCATGCATCTGGTGAGGAAGTCATGGCCCTCATTCGTTCCTGTCCCCTCACCACCTCCCCACTTGACCCTATCCCCTCCCGCCTCCTCCGCTACCTCTCTCCTTCTGCCTGTTCCCATCTTTCCCACCTTCTCAATCTCTCCCTCTCATCAGGCACTGTCCCCTCTGCCTTCAAGCATGCATTCATCTCTCCTATTCTTAAAAAACCTACCCTTGATCCAAACACTCTCTCCAACTACCGACCCATCTCTCTCCTCCCTTTTGCCTCCAAACTCCTTGAGCGTATTGTCTACAACCGCCTTACTTCCTTTCTTTCCTCACACTCACTGCCTGACCCATTCCAGTCTGGCTTCCATCTTCTCCACTCCACTGAAACTGCGCTTACAAAAGTATGCAGTGACCTCTATGCTGCTAAATCTAAGGGACACTGCTCTCTACTTATTCTTCTTGATCTCTGTGCTGCTTTTGACACTGTGGACCACCCTCTCCTACTGCAAATCCTTCACTCCATTGGTCTCCGTGATACTGCCCTCTCTTGGCTGTCTTCCTACCTCTGTGACCGTTCATTCTCTGTCTCCTCTCAGGACTCCACCTCCCCCTCACTTCCACTAACTGTAGGTGTACCCCAAGGTTCTGCCCTTGGTCCTCTTCTTTTCTCTCTCTGTACGTCCTCACTAGGTAAGCTCATTTGTTCTTTTGGTTTCCAATATCATCTCTATGCTGATGACACTCAAATCTATTTTTCTCTGACGTCCTAGTGGATGCTGGGGACTCCGTAAGGACCATGGGGAATAGACGGCTCCGCAGGAGACTGGGCACATCTAAAGAAAGATTTAGGACTATCTGGTGTGCACTGGCTCCTCCCCCTATGACCCTCCTCCAAGCCTCGGTTAGATTTCTGTGCCCGGCTGAGCTGGATGCACACTAGGGGCTCTCCTGAGCTCCTAGAAGAAAGTATAGTTTAGGTTTTTTATTTTCAGCGAGACCTGCTGGCAACAGGCTCACTGCAACGAGGGACTAAGGGGAGAAGAAGCGAACCTACCCAAGTGGTGGTAGCTTGGGCTTCTTAGGCTACTGGACACCATTAGCTCCAGAGGGATCGAACACAGGACCCGACCTCGTCGTCCGTTCCCGGAGCCGCGCCGCCGTCCCCCTTACAGAGCCAGAAACAAGAAGGTGGTCCGGAAAATCGGCGGCTGAAGACTTCTGTCTTCTCCAAGGTAGCGCACAGCACTGCAGCTGTGCGCCATTGCTCCTCATGCACACCACACACTGCGGTCACTGATGGGTGCAGGGCGCTGGGGGGGGGGGCCCTGAGCAGCAATAATAACACCTTGGCTGGCAAAACTAACACCATATATAGCCCCAGAGGCTATATAGGTGTATATTAACCCCTGCCAGAAACGATAAAATAGCGGGAGAAAGCCCGCCGAAAAAGGGGCGGAGCCAACTCCCTCAGCACACTGGCGCCATTATTCCCTCACAGCTTCGCTGGAAGGAAGCTCCCTGGCTCTTCCCTGCAGTCCTGCACTACAGAAAGGGTAAAAAAGAGAGGGGGGGCACAATTTAGGCGCAATATATATATATTATAGGCAGCTATAGGGGAAAACACTCTGTATAGTGATATGCCTGTGTTATATAGCGCCCTGGTTTGTGCTGGCATACTCTCCCTCTGTCTCCCCAAAGGGCTTTGTGGGGTCCTGTCCTCTGTAAGAGCATTCCCTGTGTGTCTGCTGTGTGTCGGTACTGCTGTGTCGACATGTATGATGAGGATAATGATGTGGAGGCGGAGCAAATGCCTGTGAATGTGATGTCACCCCCTGCGGGGTCGACACCAGTGTGGATGGACTTATGGAAGGAATTACGTGACAGTGTCAGCTCCTTACATAAAAGGTTTGACGACATAGGACAGCCGGCTACTCAGCTTGTGCCTGTCCAAGCGTCTCAAATGTTATCAGGGGCTCTAAAACGCCCGCTACCTCAGATGACAGATACAGATGTCGACACGGATACCGACTCCAGTGTCGACGATGATGAGACGAGTGTACCCTCCAATAGATCCACCCGTTATATGATTGAGGCTATGAAAAATGTTTTACACATTTCTGATGATACCCCAGATACCACAAAAAAGGGTATTATGTTTGGTGAGAAAAAACTACCAGTAGTTTTTCCTGCATCTGACGAATTAAATGAGGTGTGTGAGGAAGCGTGGACTTCCCCAGATAAGAAATTGATCATTTCTAAACGGTTAATGGCTGCGTACCCTTTCCCGCCAGAGGATAGGTCACGCTGGGAAACACCCCCTAGGGTAGATAAAGCATTGACACGCTTATCAAAGAAGGTGGCACTACCGTCTCCGGATACGGCCGCCCTAAAAGAACCTGCTGATAGAAAGCTGGAAAGTACCCTAAAAGCTATATACACACACACTGGCATTATATTGAGACCCGCTATTGCATCAGCTTGGATGTGCAGTGCTGCTGCTGCGTGGTCAGACTCCCTGTCGGAAAACATTGATACCATGGATAGGGACAATATTTTGCTAACGATTGACCATATAAAAGACGCGGTCTTATACATGCGTGATGCACAGAGGGATATTTGCCGGCTGGCATCAAAAATAAGCGCTATGTCCATTGCCGCCAGACGGGGGTTATGGACTAGGCAATGGTCAGGTGATGCCGACTCCAAGCGGCACATGGAAGTTTTACCCTATAAAGGGGTGGAACTTTTTGGGGAAGGTCTTTCAGACCTCGTTTCCACAGCTACTGCTGGGAAATCGACTTTTTTTCCACAGGCTACCCCACAGCAAAAGAAAGCACCGTATTATCAGGTACAGTCCTTTCGGCCCCAGAAAAATAAGCGGGCTAGAGGCTCATCCTTTCTGCCGAGGGGCAGAGGAAGGGGGAAAAAGCTGCAGCACACAGCTAGTTCCCAGGAGCAGAAGTCCTCCCCTGCGTCCGGTAAGTCCACAGCATGACGCTGGGGCTGCTCAGGCGGAATCGGGAACGGTGGGGGCACGTTTCAGGTTTTTCAGCACACAGTGGGCTCTCTCACAAGTGGATCCCTGGGTCCTTCAAGTAGTATCTCAGGGGTACAGGCTGGAATTCGAGACGTTTCCCCCCCCCCCGCCGTTTCCTAAAATCTGCCTTGCCGGCAACTCCCTCTGCCAGGGAGGCAGTGTTGGTGGCTATTCAAAAACTGTATTCACAGAAAGTGATCGTCAAGGTACCCCTCCTTCAACAAGGAAAGGGTTACTATTCCACAATGTTTGTGGTACCGAAACCGGACGGTTCGGTGAGACCCATCTTAAATTTAAAAACCTTGAACACTTATATCAAAAGGTTCAAGTTCAAGATGGAATCGCTCAGGGCGGTTATTGCGAGCCTGGAGGAGGGGGATTACATGGTATCCCTGGACATCAAGGATGCGTACCTGCATGTCCCCATTTACCCTCCGCACCAGGAGTACCTCAGATTTGTGGTACAGGACTGTCACTATCAGTTCCAGACGCTGCCGTTCGGGTTATCCACGGCACCGAGGGTCTTTACCAAGGTAATGGCCGAAATGATGATACTCCTTCGCAAGAAGGGAGTTTTAATTATCCCGTACTTGGACGATCTCCTGATAAAGGCGAGGTCCAAAGAACAGTTGATAGTGGGGGTGGCACTTTCTCAGGAAGTGCTACAACAGCACGGCTGGATTCTAAACATTCCAAAGTCCACAGCTGGTCCCGACGACACGTCTTCTGTTCCTGGGAATGATTCTGGACACAGACCAGAAAAGAGTGTTTCTTCCACTGGAAAAAGCCGAGGAATTGTCATCTCTGGTCAGAGACATCCTAAAACCAGGAAAAGTGTCGGTACATCAATGCACACGAGTCCTGGGAAAAATGGTAGCTTCGTACGAAGCAATTCCATTCGGAAGGTTCCACGCAAGGACGTTCCAGTGGGACCTGTTGGACAAATGGTCCGGGTCCCATCTCCAGATGCAACAGCGGATAACCCTATCGGCCAGAACCAGGGTGTCGCTGCTGTGGTGGCTGCAGAGGGCTCATCTACTAGAGGGCCGCAGATTCGGAATACAGGACTGGGTCCTGGTGACCACGGATGCCAGCCTTCGGGGCTGGGGGGCAGTCACAAAGGGAAGAAATTTCCAAGGACTGTGGTCAAATCAGGAGATTTATCTTCACATAAATATCCTGGAGCTAAGGGCCATTTACAATGCCCTAAGCCAGGCAAGACCCCTGCTTCAAAACCAGCCGGTACTGATCCAGTCAGACAACATCACGGCGGTCGCCCATGTAAACAGACAGGGCGGCACGAGAAGCAGGATGGCGATGGCAGAAGCCACAAGGATTCTCAGATGGGCAGAGAATCATGTGTTAGCACTGACGGCAGTGTTCATTCCGGGAGTGGACAACTGGGAAGCAGACTTCCTCAGCAGGCACGACCTCCACCCGGGAGAATGGGGACTTCATCCAGAAGTCTTCCAAATGCTGGTCAACCAGTGGGAAAAACCACAGGTAGACATGATGGCGTCCCGCCTCAACAAGAAGTTGAAAAGATATTGCGCCCGGTCAAGAGACCCTCAGGCGATAGCGGTGGACGCTCTAGCGACACCATGGGTGTACCAGTCGGTTTATGTGTTTCCTCCTCTACCTCTCATACCCAAGGTACTGAGAATAATAAGAAGGCGAGGAGTGAAAACCATACTCCTGGTTCCGGATTGGCCAAGAAGAGCTTGGTACCCGGAACTTCAAGAGATGCTTACAGAGGACCCTTGGCCTCTGCCGCTCAGACAAGACCTGCTGCAGCAGGGACCCTGTCTGTTCCAAGACTTACCGCGGCTGCGTTTGACGGCATGGCGGTTGAACACCGGATCCTGAAGGAAAAGGGTATTCCGGAGGAAGTCATCCCTACCCTGATCAAAGCCAGGAAGGATGTCACCGCAAGACATTATCACCGC
Source organism: Pseudophryne corroboree (assembly GCF_028390025.1). Lineage (NCBI taxonomy): Eukaryota > Metazoa > Chordata > Amphibia > Anura > Myobatrachidae > Pseudophryne > Pseudophryne corroboree. Next base: position 187,601,572 of record NC_086452.1, on the reverse strand, counting down.
ATTTGGCGAAAATATGTTGCTTGGTTTGAGGCCATGAAGGCCCCGACGGAGGAATTTCAACTGGGTCGATTCCTGCACTTCCTGCAAGCAGGGGTGACGTTGGGCCTCAAATTGGGGTCCATAAAGGTCCAGATTTCGGCTCTGTCCATTTTCTTCCAAAAAGAACTGGCTTCACTGCCCGAAGTTCAGACTTTTGTCAAAGGAGTACTGCATATTCAGCCTCCTTTTGTGCCCCCAGTGGCACCTTGGGATCTCAATGTGGTTTTGGCATTCCTGAAATCACATTGGTTCGAACCACTTAAGACTGTGGATTTAAAATATCTCACGTGGAAAGTGGTCATGCTGTTGGCATTGGCGTCGGCCAGGCGGGTTTCAGAATTAGCGGCTTTGTCTTGTAAAAGCCCTTATCTGATTTTCCATATGGATAGGGCAGAATTGAGGACTCGTCCTCAGTTTCTCCCAAAGGTGGTCTCAGCTTTTCACTTGAACCAACCTATTGTGGTGCCTGCAGCTACTAGGGACTTGGAGGATTCCAAGTTGCTGGACGTAGTCAGGGCCCTAAAAATTTATATTTCCAGGACGGCTGGAGTCAGAAAGACTGACTCGCTGTTTATCCTGTATGCACCCAACAAGCTGGGTGCTCCTGCTTCTAAGCAGTCTATTGCGCGCTGGATTTGTAGCACTATTCAGCTGGCGCATTCTGCGGTAGGCTTACCGCAGCCTAAATCTGTAAAAGCCCATTCCACACGGAAGGTGGGCTCATCTTGGGCGGCTGCCCGAGGGGTCTCGGCTTTACAACTTTGCCGAGCAGCTACTTGGTCGGGGGCAAACACGTTTGCAAAATTCTACAAATTTGATACCCTGGCTGAGGAGGACCTGGAATTCTCTCATTCGGTGCTGCAGAGTCATCCGCACTCTCCCGCCCGTTTGGGAGCTTTGGTATAATCCCCATGGTCCTTACGGAGTCCCCAGCATCCACTAGGACGTCAGAGAAAATAAGAATTTACTCACCGGTAATTCTATTTCTCGTAGTCCGTAGTGGATGCTGGGCGCCCATCCCAAGTGCGGATTGTCTGCAATACCTGTACTTAGTTATTGTTACAAAAATCGGGTTTTGTTGTGAGCCATCTCTTCAGAGGCTCCATTTGTTATCATACTGTTAACCGGGGTTCCTATCATGTGTTATATGGTGTGATTGGTGTGGCTGGTATGAGTCTTACCCGGGATTCAAAAATCCTTCCTTATTGTGTCAGCTCTTCCGGGCACAGTTCCTAACTGAGGCTTGGAGGAGGGTCATAGAGGGAGGAGCCAGTGCACACCAGATAGTCCTAAATCTTTCTTTAGATGTGCCCAGTCTCCTGCGGAGCCGTCTATTCCCCATGGTCCTTACGGAGTCCCCAGCATCCACTACGGACTACGAGAAATAGAATTACCGGTGAGTAAATTCTTATTTTTCTCTCCAGACCTCTCCCCTGCTCTCCTCACTCGTATCTCCAACTGTCTCTCTGCTATCTCCGTTTGGATGTCCCAGCGCTTTCATAAACTTAACATGTCTAAGACCGAGCTGATCATCTTTCCTCCCTCCCGCATAACCTCACCTCCTACTATCTCATTATCTATTGATGGCACTACTATCTCCTATAGCCCCCAAGTGCGCTGTCTTGGAGTAATCCTCGACGACTCCCTCTCCTTCAAACCACACATTCAGCACCTCTCGCAAACCTGCCGTTTTCATCTAAAAAATATTTCCAGGATCAGACGCTTTCTGACCCAGGATGCTACTAAGACTCTTATCCACTCACTGGTCATCTCCAGACTGGACTACTGTAATCTCCTCCTGACTGTCATTCCTGACATACCTCTCTCCACTCCAATCTATCCTCAATGCTGCTGCCCGGCTCATTTTCATCACCAAACGCACTACGTCTACCTCTCCTTCACTGGCTCCCCTTCCCCTTTAGAATCCAGTTCAAGCTTCACACACTCGCTTATGCTGCTTTCACATCGCAAATGCCGGATCTTACCCGGTAAGAGAAACGTGTACTTACCGGGTGGGATCCGGCATTTGCGCTCCGTTGCTGGCTTTCCGACCCGGCAATATACCGGGTCGGTTGCCATAGCAGCGGAGGGCGCAGCAGGGGCGGGGGTGGAGGCGGCGCCGGGAGATGAGCTCATCTCCTGCGCCGCCTCTGCCTATACTGTGAATGGGAGCCGTGTCGCATCGGAACGGCTCCCATTCACACTGCGCCTGACCCGGTAATCAACCCGGTAATAACCTTTCTTTTTTACCAGGTTGAATTACCGGGTCAGACGACCCGCTAATTCACCAAAGGACATTTCACATCGCACACGGACCCGTTTCGACACGGCAATATGCCGTTTCGATACCGGGTTTTTAGTGCGATGTGAAAGGGGTATTACAAAGCCCTCACCCACTCCTCTCCCATCTACATCTCTGACCTTATCTCCCTTTACACTCCCAACCGTCCTCTTTGCTCTGCTAATGCACGCCGACTCTCCTGCCTACTGATTACTTCCTCCCACTCCTACCTCCATGATTTTTCACGTACTTCTCCATTTCTCTGGAATTCCCTACCTCTCCCCCTCAGACTCTCCACCTCTCTACAGAACGTCAAACGGGCTCTCAAGGGATGTGGATCATCAAATCGACAGTGTCTAGGTTGACAGTCACTAGGTCGACAGGGTTTCTAGGTCGACATGTGCTAGGTCGACATGAGGGGTTTGGGGGTGGGGGGTTGGGTGTCCATTTTCTGCGTACAGCGACGGGAAGCCGAATTAGTACACAGTGTCCCCTCGCATGGCACGCTTCGCTCACCATGCTTCGGGCAAGGTTCCAATCGTAGTCCACAAGGATCGTTAAGTATGAAAAAGTATAAAAAAAAGAATGAAAAACTCATGTCGACTTTTTGACCTGTCGACCTAGAAACCCTGTCGACCTAGTAACTGTCGATCTTCAGACCGGATCTCCTCTCAAGACCCACTTCTTCACCAAACCCAGCCAAATCTCATCCTAACTCTCTGTTCCACGCTCTCTATGTACCCCGTCTGTGTCACCCCCGTCTGTCTACCCCTCCCCTTAAGAAAGTAAGCTCTCACGAGTAGGGGACACTTCCCTCATGTGCTTATCCTTTTTCTTACTTTAATAATCTTCAACTGCACCAAATCCAGTAGTCTTCTGCCATCTGATACTTATTCCAGTGTCATCTGCTGATGTAGCAATGTTTTATTTACCCTGTACTTGTCCTATATTGTTGTCAACTGTAAGTTGCTGTTTTCCTGTTTTATTTGTTTATGTACTCTGCAATTGGGCGCTGTGGAACCCTTGTGGCGCCATATAAATAAAGGATAATAATGATAAAATAATAATTTACTGTCGACAGGGTCAAAAAGTCATCAGTTAAATGGTGGACATGGGCTTAGGTCGACAGGGTTCAAAGTCGACATGCAAATGGTCAACACAATAGGTAGACACATCTTTTACCCTAACAGTCCTCTTCAGCAACTTAACCCTCCCCAAAATGACTAACCCTAACCTTAAAACCTTGAAAAAAAATGTGTCAACTATTTAACTGTCGACCATCTGGTGTTGACTTATTTGACTGTCTATTTATTTACTGTCTATCTTCCATCCAGATACCCTAAATCAGGGATGGACAAACAGTCGATTGCAATCACGTTGGCCCATCCAGCAGCATTCAGTAAGAATTAGTGAAATTCTTAATGAATGCTGCGCTGACATTATCGGTGGATGCAGCGCCGCTGCTGGCCACCATATTTCTTTGGTCCAGTGTTCTTCAGCAGCCAATAGGAATCAAGGTGATTCTTATTGGCTAAAGCAGTCAGATGATATAGCCACAGTGGCTGTGTAGTGTGCCTGCATCAGCGGTACTGCCCGCCATTTACTAGTAACGCTGACAGAGAGCAGATGTGTTAGGAGAGCTCTCCATGTGTCGCCTTCTTGGGGGGGGGAAAAAATTATTCTGGTGTGGTTCTGGAGGCTTAATTGAATAGCAGCTGTAGCTGCAGAAATCCTGTACCTGCTTTAACATTTATCTGCAAAACTGCAGAGTGCTGTGTACTGTTTAGCAGCATTAAATTCATTGTCCTGTGCCTGTTTAATTTAATATCTATCCAAAAAAAGCAGGGTGCTGTTTGCCATTTTAAAAGTAGCATTGATGTTTAGTACATTTTATTTGTTCAATGCCTCTTAGCCCCCTAAAAAGTATTGCATTATGATGATTTTGTACTATGGCAGCGCACAAAACATTTTTGAATTCTAGAGTAGATCCCCAAGTCCGAAAGTCTGGCCACCACTGCCCTAAATAGTACGCTGTTTGCATATTACAGTATAGTGTCAACCAAAATGGAAAGATTATACTTTGCAATGAGCATGTTCCTCTCTTTCAGTACATTGTGGACAGGAATGTCATTTCTGATATTAGCCTGATGACCGCTGTAGACAAGTTTCCGTATTGGACGAAGAGGTTTTCACGCTGTTCACTGGCCAAACCATGAATAGTTCAAAATTCTCAGCGCAGTATTCTCCCTATGAAATTATTATCAGAGCCCTACTATATTGCATACTATTAACTGGGGCTCTGCTGTGTGGCATACGAATTGGGAGTACCATGGTATAGCATGCATAATGTATTTGGGTTGTATACTATGAGTTAGGGGTACTACGGTGGATCATGCTGCGAATTGGTAGCCTTAGGCATGACTTACTATGTATTAAGTGTCCTGCTGTGTGGCATGCTATAAAATGGTAGCACTAGGATGTGCTATTCTATAAATTGGGTGCCAGAGATAGCCATGTGGCTGGGTCTGGTAGGAGCTGGAGAGGAATAAGTGCTGGTCTACTGGCATGTGGGGGAGGTCTGAGGGGTGCTGATTAGTCTTTACAAGTTGTCAGATTTTGGTTGATGACAATAGTCTGCTACTAAACATTTAAGCTGGCCTCTAGATTTTAGAAGAACATGTACATATAGCCCTATGTGGAGGTAGTCAAACAGATCTTAATCAGCAGCATTGATAGTAGCTATTAATTAATAATACCACTGCCATACAATGAAATGTATCTAACAGAAAATCTATTTTGTATAAGAGTATAAACACATTCTCGTCTCTTTATGGTCTTCTAAAAGGGTTGAACAATTTATGAAAACACAGCTGAAGAATATACAAACTTTGGCAAAAAATTATATTGTATATTTACTTGTTCTTTAACCACTTGACAGACAAAAAAAAAAAATTGCTCAGTAATTGTAACATTTATTTAAAACTCATCCCACACTGTTTTATATAATAAAAAAAAATTGAAGAAAAAAAATAATTTATTTATAAAATTTTTTTTTCAATTTATTGTGGCGAGAGGGCTTGTGTATCACCACAATTGCCAGCTCCCTCTAAGGGAGAAGAGAACAAGGCCTGCCCATTATGCACCAGTAGTGGAAGTTTATAATTCCAGGCTTTCTAAATTGCACAGCTGCAGAAACAGGTTCAGGTTTTCCAGCTCACCCAGAGACAGCAGGAAGTCAGGTGCAGAAGATCGGTTTATAAATCCCATTCACCAACAATTCATTGTGCTGAGGCCAGTTAGCAGGGCCCAATTTATAGCGCCAGGTACTGTGGACATTGGCCGTGCCGGGAGAGCATGGCATGTGTGGCTGCAAGTCACTGCAGCAGAATGACTTTTGAGCATGGGAAGTACTAGGACTTTTTAAGTTCATGTTTTAATTTCTGTAAGAACCTGTGTGACCAGGCCCAAGCCTGTGTATGCTGTGCTACAGTGTCTGATGCCAGAAAAGACACTGTGGGTGTAACTGGAAAACCTGCCTGCGTGTGTGTGTGTGTGTGTGTGTGTGTGTGTGTGTGTGTGTGTATATATATATATATATATATATATATATAATAAAAATGGCGGCACTCTAAAGTTTGTATATAAATAAACCGTTTTAAAATTGCCCTTGGCGCCGAAACCCTTGTTACGCCCCTGATTGTATGTATTAATACACTATGATAAAAATGTTTTATGTCTAATAGACTCAGTCTCAACTACTGTGTGGACTGTAGTGGCAGAGTTTAGGAACTTCTGCTTTAAAAAGCAATTAAGGCCACCACGTAACATTAATACAGTGTTGATAAAAAGTTTAAGCCTTTTAGAGTGTTTTAAATTTCTGCATATTTACAACCTTAACCCCTTTACTGGTGGGTTTTTCGAATTTGGTCACACCTCCCAGGGCAGGTTTTTAATTTTTTTTTTTTACCTGGGCGTTGCCAGGGCGTTCACGCGCTGTCATGCTTTTTGCGAGGTGTTTTTTGCTCTAGGATCCATGCTCGTTGCCAAGGGGTAGCTAGGGATGACCATCGATGATTCAAAATCGATGGTCTTTGACCGATGTTGAATACTTTTACCATTGATGGGGGAGAACCAGATGGTTTCCCGCCATCGATGGTTCAGTGCTATGGAATTTTTTTTTTTTTCTCTAAAAGTGCCAGGGCACGGAGCTTAGCGCCGCCACCTGACACCCACTAAGCCATGCCCCCATGTGTACTGTAAATGAGGGATGACCATCGATGGGTAAAACCATCGATTGATCCTTTCCAGATGGTTTTACACCAGCCGATGCCCATCCCCCTGGGCAGCATTTGCTGGCGGGCACTAGCACGCCAGCACGGACATCCTCTCCCCCCTCCTCCCTTGTACTCCGCTCGGCTGGCGGAGTTTTGCGGAATGACGTGATTGCGTCATGACGTCACGATGTGAACTCGTCATGCACTGGGCCGGCTGAGCGGAGTGTAATGGGGAGAGTGGGAGCAGTGGCATGCACGGAAATTTCCTCGATTGCCAGTCTGCACAGCGCAGCAGGCCTCGGAAATTTTCCGGGCATGCCATTGAAGAGGTTAAATGTGTTCAGATCTTCCTTTGAGTTATAAAAATATATAAACAATTGGGCGAAGAAGCGCTTATGAGGAATGTGTCTTATTTAGTTTTAAAATGCATAGACACTGGGGAACAATTGTTCTTGGGACATTCTCACATACTGTAGGAATTCATATATTAATGACCCTGGCACCTTCAATTGGGTCTCTGGACAAGCAACTTCTTTGAGAAGCAGTCAAGGGGAGTGTTTTTGTGTCTCAGACACACAGAGAATTTCCTGTTGAAGGTATTAAGGCTACGATTATGCTGAAATGGTTTTAGTCTAGATATGTGCAAGGGGGAAGGCAATTAAAATATACTTTATGGTAAGAACTTACCGTTGATAACGGTATTTCACCTAAGACCACAGATTCCACAGGATAACAATGGGATATGGTGGAGCGACAGCGGATTTGCACCAATCAGTCAAAGTTTTCCGGCCTCCCAGCATGCAACGGCCCGTCCATATATTCCCGCCCCCTGGCTCAGGCAAATCAGTTGTATTACAGAGCTCAAGGCAGGAGCATTTATATAGAACCCTAATCAGGCGAGAAGAACCCACATGCACACACTTCCGTACAAGAAGGAAGAGGTTAGTGAGTAAAAAGGATCCTCAAATCAGGTGCGTCAGGGTGGGATCCCTGTGGACTTAGGAGAAATACCGTTACCAACGGTAAGTTCTTACCATAATGTATATTTCTCCGGCAGGGTCCACAGGTTATCCACAGGATAACAATGGGATTTCCCAAAGCAGTTTAGTGGTTAGGACGCTCCTGATGCATAGGAAAATCCTTCGCCCGAGTTCAGCATTGTGAGAGGCAAAGGTATTCAAGGCATAATGTCTATTGAATGTGTAAACGGTAGACCATATGGCTGCCTTACAACCCTGTTCTGTTTAGGCACCACATTGTGCTGCCCAAAAAGGATCTACCTTACGGGTAGAATGAACAGAGACATTAGCCAGAATAGGTAGATCAGCTTAGAGAATATGCTTCTGAAATCGTCCTCTGAAGCTATCTTGCCAGCATCTGCTTACCAGCCTTCCATCCTCTCTTGTAAAATCCTATAGTGAATGAAGAGGGAAACTCTTTCCTGATGGCACTGGTATATTGCACTAGATCCCTTATGCATGAATCACGTCTAGTGATGAATCTCCCGCAGCGAGGCCCGGAACCTGAAGAACCGGGATAATATTTTCCTCGTTAAGGTGGAACTTAGTCATCACCTTGGAAATATACCCAACCCTAGTTCTGAGAACTGGTTTATGCGGATAAAGATCAGAAATGAGGAACAACATGACCATGCCCCTAAGTCTGATATTCCTCTAGCTGACACCTTAGTCAGTATAAAACACATTTATGATCCAATTTCACCAATGGTTCAAATTTTGCAACTTGAAGGGCTTTAAGGACTGACACCAGTCCCATGGCACTGTAGGAACAACCAGAGGCTGAATGCGCCGCATAACCTGGAAAAAAGTTACGCACATCCTGTAAGTTATTTAGTTTTGGAACCCTACAGTCAATACCGACCCTTGCTTTTCCAAGGGAGCCACCTTCAAAGTTTTATCCATTCGTGCCCGAAAGTAAGCTAAGACCCCAGAACTCTGAAAGATCTAAGATCCAACCTCCCTGTAAGCCTGAACATAGGCTGGCCATATTTGGTGATAAAGGCGAGCTAAGGAAGTATTGCTTGTTCTGACCTTTTGTTTAAATCACCTGCTGCAAACATCCTGTTACCTTCAGGATAAATGTATCAAGTCCATGCCATCAAGGATCGTAGATCCAGCTGTCTGTGATAACCAGGACCCTGCGTCAGTAGTTCTGGACCGTGGGATCAGCAGAAATGGAGTATCCGTTGCCTTTCTCTGCTGGTTTTCCTGTTTAGCTTTCTCACCACCCTGGCAATAGGGTGATTGGAGAAACCTCAAAATCAGAAGAAAGTCTAATCTCACTGATAAGACATCCACAAAGATCACTCTGGGATCCATTGTTTTTGACCACTATGTGAGCACTTTGTTGTTCCGACAAAAACTCCATGAGATATATCTTTGACAAACACCTGTAATTTCATCGAATCCTGACCCCTACGGGTGTAGAGCCCATTCATTTTCCTGAATGGTTTGTCAACTTGGGAATAGCGGACTCGGTTGAACGATGAAGTTCTGCCCATCTTAGTATGTGCTTTACCTTTTTCATCGCTTTTCGGCTGCGAGTTCCTTCCTGTTCTTGAGGTACTCGCATAATCCGCATGGCACTGGATTGGTTTTCCTTGAAGACTGTCCAGTGCCTACACCAGTGTCCTATGTGTGGCCCAAGGTTCCACCTTTAATTGGCATACAACCTACTTCTTTGGGAACACAACCTACCTGACACTGTTCCTCAATGTCAGAATTTTTCCAATCTGATATCCAAAAGGATTTCCCTTTGTCCAGCTGGGATGCCTGTTTCCACCAGGCTGACAACCTTCTTACTTTATCATAAGTACCATTCCGTTTTCATTATGTGAAGCCTTCCATAATTACGTACAGCACGTTGTATTCCCAGGTGGTTCCTCCAAGTACCAACCCGGACAACACTGCCCATCTTCCACGATCCAATGAGATTGGGCACATTTAGTGCGGTGTGACTGTAGATTCTATTTGGTAAAATGTAGACGCTGCAGAGCCATCGAGAGGAATTGTGCATACTTTGTTGATACAGATACCATCAAAACCATCACCCGCTTTGTTGCGTGAATGGATCCATTTGATTGTGTGACAAAAACTTGAATCCTAGACTACACCCTTGGTATTTTGTTGCAAGGTAAATTTTACTTCTTGCAGACCTGATCCAGTAAAGCCCCCAAGTGAATCATCCGATGTGACAGAACTGGAGACACTTAATGGTTCATTATTGATTCACTTGTGACTCTGCATACAGGTTATTGTCTGTTGCAGAGGACGTAAAGGTAATCTCTGCGTGCCAGGATCAAAAATTGTCTAGGTCTGAGAAAATTCTTAATTGCTGCTAGCGGAGATAAAATGTGCTCACCTTCATATGTTTGTTAAATAGTCAGGCTAACCAAAAAGGTAAGTCCTAAACTAAAAAATGCTGTTGGAAGATAGCAAACCCTTAAATAACACTGATGGACAGTGATATAGCACCTGAAGGTAAGCATCCTGTAGATCCAGGGTTAGCCTTGATCCCCTGGCTCTATGCCAAGCATAAGAAACATAACGATTGCAAGTGCAACCGAGGTTCCAAATTTTTGTTCAGCATTTTGAGATTGAGCATAGACCCAAACGACCTGTTTGTCTTCTGTTTTTACCAGGTTGGGGTTTTTCTTTGTCCTCGTTAGCAAGAGGAATTGGAATGACTATTCCTGCTGAACGAATTTCTGAACTGCTTCTTGCAAGCCTTGTCCTTCATCTCTACCCAAGATGGCTGTGAAATATACCTAGTACTGTGTCAGAACTGTATGCCTGAAGAAATCTACAAATCTGCCCCCTTCCCTTCCAGCCTGGGGTCCCCAGGCAGAGGCCTATACCATGCTACTGATGGCTTATCTTTCTACACCTGACCAGATGGTCTCGCATCTGAGTATCAACCAGGCTCAACACTGCTTATCTTCCCAACCCAGATGAGATTGGGCCTATCCAGTGTGATATAGCTGTAGATCCAACTGGACTTTTGGCAGTCCCATGCCTTATTAGTCCTCCTAGGAATCAAACCCAGGGGCCGAAACAGAACTTTAAGTTTAAAACTGTATGTGGAAGAAAGTTGACCTTTTTTGGAGTCTGCTCCTGACTTCAGAATATCTGTTAATTCTTTACCAAAGAAAAACTTTCCAGAAAGGACTATCCTGAACCTTTCCTAAATTCTGAATCGGCTTCCACCTTCCAGCCAAAAACTGCTCTGCGTGCAGATATGATTGAGGCTAATGCCCTGGAGGAAACAATGCCAATATATTGGTGTTTCTCTAGGATCATTGCAATGTATGAGAACTTTGCCGTTAATGAAAAGATTTTCCTTCAATTGCATTAGACCAGACAACCACTGTCTTTGCCATTTATGTCAAAACCAAGGCTTGGCCTTATGACTGCCCTAGACAGGGAAAGCAAAGATAAAGTAGATCACTTGAATATCTTTTTTAAACATCCCCAACTGGAAGAGGGTAATGACAATTCAATTTCTTAGGATTCCAACCTTTATTTAGGCACAACCCCAACCTCTTCCCTGATTTCTGTCAGCTGATCTGATTCGGGAAACTCAGGTTTTTAGGATGTTCAAATACATGTGCCTAGGTTTTTAACACTCTGGAGGACTGAGTCCTAGCCAGCATGCAAGCACACTTTGCCCTAAAATTGAAGTGGTCACATGATAATTTGAGAGACTCTCAATTCCTACTCAATATATTACCCTTTGATTATTAGATTTGTTGTAATCATTTTTAGACTATTTTTAATAAATGTATGAATAATTTTTTATTGATAAATTTGTTTCCATTCATTATTTGAAATTCAGCCGGCGCCAGTATCCTTTTTCCTGTATTCACTTTTCTAGGGACTAACCATCCCTATACAGGCTGCCGTTGACAGCGCACTCACTGATTGTTTTATTGTTCTTGTTATCCTGTTGATAACCTGTGGACCCTGCCGGAGAAATTCAAGTTATATTTAACATTTGTGAAGGAGACTGGTATGTCAGTGAAATTGTGTTTGGGAAAGCAAACTGATTTGGGCGATTCTCTGTGATGTACGGGACAGCTACACAAATTCAAATGACCTACTAATCCAAAATATCAAGATTTTAGTGGGCCTTAAATTTATAGGGTTTAGCATTGCTACCTAGTAGCTATATTTTCATATAACAACAATTTCTTAACAGATCAGTATAAAAGGAAAAACATTTTTTAAAGCGTGTGATTCATGGGATTTTATGTTCACTTTCTGGAGAATCACCCATATATGAATATATGAAAGGGGAGCAGGAAATTGCTTAATCCGGTTATTTAACTCCTTTGAAATGTAATATGTATGGTTTTTTTTAGATAATCTGATAGATTAGAGACCACAGGGCAGAACCACCACCCTGTGGGATTGTGTTTCGAGTAAGCTAAAAAGGAGGACTATGAGCCCAGAGTTGAAATACCTTCTGTCAAATCTAGAAGTGTTGAACTGCTGTGTTGAGAGTGGAAGGAGTCTTTTTTAAGACTTTGAGCCATAAACAACTTGCCTTGAAGACGAAGCAGGAATGCGGCACACAGCCCCGTTCTCCACCTGTTCTGGGCTGAGCCCAGCGTCTTCAAGCTCCCCCCTCTGTCAGCTACCGTGCAGGGCATAGTGTAGGTCAGTTACCAGTGCCAGTCAGGAGGTGGGACAGAAGCGTCTCCACGCTTATTCAGCAGCAAGCCGTTTCAAGTGCCGATGTAGGTGCCAGAGCGGAAATGTGGTTCCAGGTGCCGGTGGTAGGAGCCTGGTCGTGGCAGCAAAATACCCGCCCACAGTGCAGTGGGTGGAGTCTGTAACATACTGTTACTGATGGTAAGCGGGAATCCTCTATTTGCTAGGTCTCGCGAGACCCAAACCCAGTGTGTGATTGCTTGGCGTTGGCAGTGAGGTCCATCCGGTCACAGTGACCATATACTTTAATTGGCGTTATACCCTCGAGCATAAAACCTTTTCAATAATTATTGTTTAGTCCCACACATTAGGTTGGTGGACTTCCCTCTTTAAATAATTACTTATGCTAATAGCTATTGGTGGGCTTTCTTGCCTTAACACCTCTCCCTCATGTCCAGCCACAAAGGAGTGAATTCAATCGTTGTTCCATTCGGGCGCGAATGCAGCCGTGCGGGGGGGGGGGGGGGGGCGGGCTTTGTTCGTTGTGAGCATATCAGCTCTCAGGTTGAAATATGTTAAAACAATGTGGTTTGGGCGCTTACGCAGGAGTTTGAACAGCCAGATGGGTTTAGCTGCTTTTCTCTGACGTCCTAGTGGATGCTGGGAACTCCGAAAGGACCATGGGGAATAGCGGCTCCGCAGGAGACTGGGCACAACTAAAGAAAGCTTTTAGGTCACCTGGTGTGCACTGGCTCCTCCCACTATGACCCTCCTCCAAGCGTCAGTTAGATTTTGTGCCCGGCCGAGGTTGGATGCACACTAGGGGCTCTCCTGAGCTTCTAAAAAGAAAGTATATAATTAGGTTTTTTATTTTACAGTGAGACCTGCTGGCAACAGGCTCACTGCAGCGAGGGACTAAGGGGAGAAGAAGCGAACCTACCTGCTTGGGCTTCTTAGGCTACTGGACACCATTAGCTCCAGAGGGATCGACCGCATGGAACTGGCCTTGGTGTTCGGTACCGGAGCCGCGCCGCCGTCCCCCTTACAGAGCCAGAAGCAAGAAGAGGTCCGGAAAATCGGCGGCAGAAGACATCAGTCTTCACCAAGGTAGCGCACAACACTGCAGCTGTGCGCTATTGCTCCTCATACACACTTCACACTCCGGTCACTGAGGGTGCAGGGCGCTAGGGGGGGGGGCGCCCTGAGCAGCAATAAAAACACCTTGGCTGGTAAAAATACCACAATATATAGCCCCAGAGGCTATATATGTGATAATTACCCCTGCCAGAATCCATAAAAAAGCGGGAGAAAAGTCCGCGAAAAAGGGGCGGAGCTATCTCCTTCAGCACACTGGCGCCATTTCTCCCTCACAGCTCCGCTGGAAGGAAGCTCCCTGGCTCTCCCCTGCAGTCTACAACAGAAAAGGGTAAAAAAGAGAGGGGGGGCACTACAATTAGGCGCAGTATATATAACAGCAGCTATAGGGGACATAATTCAGTTAGTCCCTGCATTATATAGCGCTCTGGTGTGTGCTGGCGTACTCTCACTCTGTCTCCCCAAAGGGCTTTTGCGAGTCCTGTCCTCTGTTAGAACATTCCCTGTGTGTGTGCGGTGTGTCGGTACGGCTGTGTTGACATGTTTGATGAGGATAATGATGTGGAGGCGGAGCAGATGCCTATAGTAGGGATGTCACCCCTTGCGGGGCAGACACCTGAGTGGATGGACTTATGGAAGGAATTGCGTGCACGTGTCGACTCCTTACACAAAAAATTTGACGACAAGCCAAATGCGGGACAGCCGGCTTCTCAGCTCGTGCCTGTCCAGGCGTCTCAAAGGCCATCAGGGGCTCTAAAACGCCCGCTACCTCAGATGGCAGACGCGGATGTCGACACGGATACTGACACCAGTGTCGACGACGATGAGTCTAGTCTAATGTCCACTAAGGCCATTCGTTGCATGATTGAAGCAATGAAAGAGGTGTTACAAATTTCTGATATAAACCCAGGTACCACTAAAAAGGGTATTATGTTTGGGGAGAAAAAACTACCCGTAGTTTTTCCCCCATCAGAAGAATTAAATGAAGTGTGTGAAGAAGCGTGGGCTTTCCCTGATAAAAGATTGGTAATCTCTAAGAAGTTACTAATGGCGTTCCCTTTCCCGCCAGAGGATAGGTCACGTTGGGAGACACCCCCTAGGGTGGATAAAGCGCTCACACGTTTGTCTAAAAAGGTGGCACTACCGTCTCCGGATACGGCCGCCCTCAAGGAACCTGCTGATAGAAAGCAGGAGGCGATCCTGAAGTCTGTATATACACACTCAGGCATTATACTTAGACCAGCTATTGCGTCAGCATGGATGTGCAGTGCTGCCGCTGCGTGGTCAGATTCCCTGTCAGAAAATATTGACACCCTAGACAGGGACACTATTCTGCTAACCATAGAGCATATAAAAGACTCAGTCTTATACATGAGAGATGCACAGAGGGAGATCTGCCGGCTGGCATCTAAAATAAGTGCATTGTCCATTTCTGCTAGGAGAGGCTTATGGACTCGCCAGTGGACAGGGGATGCAGATTCAAAAAGGCACATGGAAGTTTTGCCTCATAAGGGTGAGGAGTTATTTGGGGATGGTCTCTCGGACCTAGTTTCCACAGCAACTGCTGGGAAGTCAGCATTTTTACCCCATGTTCCCTCACAGCCTAAAAAGGCGCCGTTTTATCAGGTACAGTCCTTTCGGACTCAGAAAAACAGGCGTGGAAAAGGCGGGTCCTTTCTGTCCAGAGGCAGAGGTAGGGGAAAAAGGCTGCAACAAACAGCAGGTTCCCAGGAGCAAAAGTCCTCCCCCGCTTCTTCCAAGTCCGCCGCATGACGATGGGGCTCCACAGGCGGAGCCAGGTACGGTGGGGGGCCGCCTCAAAAATTTCAGCGATCAGTGGGCTCGCTCACAGGTGGATCCCTGGATCCTGCAAATAGTATCTCAAGGGTACAAACTGGAATTCGAGGCGTCTCCACCCCACCGGTTCCTAAAATCTGCCTTGCCGATTACTCCTTCAGACAGGGAGGCTGTGCTAGCGGCAATTCACAAGCTGTATTCCCAGCAGGTGATAATCAAGGTGCCCCTACTTCAACAAGGACGGGGTTACTATTCCACACTGTGGTACCGAAACCGGACGGTTCGGTGAGACCCATTTTAAATTTGAAATCCTTGAACACATACATAAAAAAATTCAAGTTCAAGATGGAATCGCTCAGGGCGGTTATTGCAAGCCTGGACGAAGGGGATTACATGGTATCCCTGGACATCAAGGATGCTTACCTGCATGTCCCCATTTACTATCCTCACCAGGAGTACCTCAGATTTGTGGTACAGGATTGCCATTACCAATTCCAGACGCTGCCGTTTGGACTCTCCACGGCACCGAGGGTGTTTACCAAGGTAATGGCGGAAATGATGATACTCCTTCGAAGAAAGGGAGTTTTAATTATCCCGTACTTGGACGATCTCCTAATAAAGGCGAGGTCCAAGGAGCAGTTGTTGGTGGGAGTAGCACTATCTCAGGAGGTGCTACACCAGCACGGTTGGATTCTGAATATTCCAAAATCACAGCTGGTTCCGACGACACGTCTACTGTTCCTGGGTATGATTCTGGATACAGTCCAGAAAAAAGTGTTTCTCCTGGAGGAGAAAGCCAAGGAGCTGTCATCTCTAGTCAGAGACCTCCTGAAACCAAAACAGGTATCGGTGCATCACTGCACGCGGGTCCTGGGAAAGATGGTGGCTTCTTACGAAGCAATTCCTTTCGGCAGGTTCCATGCCAGAATCTTTCAGTGGGACCTGTTGGACCAATGGTCCGGATCGCATCTTCAGATGCATCGCCGTCTCCAAGAACCAGGGTGTCTCTGCTGTGGTGGCTGCAGAGTGCTCATCTTCTAGAGGGCCGCAGATTCGGCATACAGGACTGGGTCCTGGTGACCACGGATGCCAGCCTTCGAGGCTGGGGGGCAGTCACACAGGGAGGAAACTTCCAAGGACTATGGTCGAGTCAGGAGACTTCCCTACACATAAATATTCTGGAACTAAGGGCCATTTACAATGCCCTAAGTCAGGCAAAATCCCTGCTTCTACACCAGCCGGTACTGATCCAGTCAGACAACATCACGGCAGTCGCCCATGTAAATCGACAGGGCGGCACAAGAAGCAGGATGGCAATGGCAGAAGCCACAAGGATTCTCCGATGGGCGGAAAATCACGTACTAGCACTGTCAGCAGTGTTCATTCCGGGAGTGGACAACTGGGAAGCAGACTTTCTCAGCAGGCACGACCTCCACCCGGGAGAGTGGGGACTTCATCCAGAAGTCTTCACGCTGATTGTAAATCGATGGGAACGGCCACAGGTGGACATGATGGCGTCCCGCCTAAACAAAAAACTAGAGAGATATTGCGCCAGGTCAAGGGACCCTCAGGCGATAGCTGTGGACGCTCTAGTGACACCGTGGGTGTACCAGTCAGTTTGTGTTCCCTCCTCTGCCTCTCATACCAAGGGTACTGAGAATAATAAGAAAACGAGGAGTAAGAACAATACTCGTGGTTCCGGATTGGCCAAGACGAGCGTGGTACCCGGAACTTCAAGAGATGATCTCAGAGGACCCATGGCCTCTGCCGCTCAGACAGGACCTGCTGCAGCAGGGGCCCTGTCTGTTCCAAGACTTACCGCGGCTGCGTTTGACGGCATGGCGGTTGAACGCCGGATCCTGAAGGAAAAGGGCATTCCGGAGGAAGTCATTCCTACGCTGATTAAAGCCAGGAAAGATGTAACTGCAAAGCATTATCACCGCATATGGCGGAAATATGTTGCTTGGTGTGAGGCCAAAAAGGCCCCAACAGAGGAATTTCAACTAGGTCGATTTCTGCATTTCCTACAAGCAGGAGTGACTATGGGCCTGAAATTAGGCTCCATTAAGGTACAGATCTCGGCTCTGTCGATTATCTTACAGAAAGAACTAGCTTCACTACCTGAAGTTCAGACGTTTGTGAAAGGAGTGCTGCATATTCAGCCCCCGTTTGTGCCTCCAGTGGCACCTTGGGATCTCAACGTGGTGTTGAGTTTCTTAAAATCACATTGGTTTGAGCCACTTAAAACCGTGGATCTAAAATATCTCACGTGGAAAGTGGTCATGTTATCGGCCTTGGCTTCAGCCAGGCGTGTGTCAGAATTGGCAGCTTTGTCATGTAAAAGCCCTTATCTGATTTTCCATATGGATAGGGCGGAATTGAGGACTCGTCCCCAGTTTCTCCCTAAGGTGGTATCAGCTTTTCACTTGAACCAACCTATTGTGGTGCCTGCGGCTACTAGGGACTTGGAGGATTCCAAGTTACTGGACGTAGTCAGGGCCTTGAAAATTTATGTTTCCAGGACGGCTAGAGTCAGGAAAACTGACTCGCTATTTATCCTGTATGCACCCACCAAACTGGGTGCTCCTGCTTCTAAGCAGACTATTGCTCGCTGGATTTGTAGCACAATTCAGCTGGTGCATTCTGCGGCTGGACTGCCGCATCCTAAATCAGTAAAAGCCCATTCCACAAGGAAGGTGGGCTCATCTTGGGCGGCTGCCCGAGGGGTCTCGGCTTTACAACTTTGCCGAGCTGCTACTTGGTCAGGGGCAAACACGTTTGCAAAATTCTACAAATTTGATACCCTGGCTGAGGAGGACCTTGCGTTCTCTCATTCGGTGCTGCAGAGTCATCCGCACTCTCCCGCCCGTTTGGGAGCTTTGGTATAATCCCCATGGTCCTTTCGGAGTTCCCAGCATCCACTAGGACGTCAGAGAAAATAAGATTTTACTCACCGGTAAATCTATTTCTCGTAGTCCGTAGTGGATGCTGGGCGCCCATCCCAAGTGCGGATTGTCTGCAATACTTGTACATAGTTATTGTTAACTAAAGGGTTATTGTTGAGCCATCTGTTGAGAGGCTCAGTTGTTTTCATACTGTGAAACTGGGTATAGTATCACGAGTTATACGGTGTGATTGGTGTGGCTGGTAGGAGTCTTACCCGGGATTCAAAATCCTTCCTTATTATGTCAGCTCGTCCGGGCACAGTGTCCTAACTGAGGCTTGGAGGAGGGTCATAGTGGGAGGAGCCAGTGCACACCAGGTGACCTAAAAGCTTTCTTTAGTTGTGCCCAGTCTCCTGCGGAGCCGCTATTCCCCATGGTCCTTTCGGCGTTCCCAGCATCCACTACGGACTACGAGAAATAGATTTACCGGTGAGTAAAATCTTATTTTTTCTTCGAACCATTGATTTCTGAGTTTGGCCAGCATCCTGTGCGTTGGGCGAACTCTGTCTCCTTTACATCCCTCCCATTATCTTTGGTATAAAAAAAAAAAAAAAAAAAGAGATTTATATTTACTTGCTGAAAAATAGAAAGGCTTTAAAAAAGATGAGACCATGTGATCCTTACTTATGGAACTATGGGTTTAGATGTATTAGTATTTCTTAAATGTCTCTTTTGGCAGCCATAACACAGTCATAATGCAGATAGTAATAGATGCAGAGCCTTATTACCACCTGGCATATGGTTTTCCAGTAGCTTTTTAAGCGATATCATCCAACAGTGGGTTTTCTGGAGTAGGACTTGTAAGATGTACTAGAATTTACAAAAGCAATTACTGGATTTGAATGGTTTATGGTGAGCTAGATTTGCACAACCCAAGTTTATAGAATCGGTTAAACTGCCTATACACACACACAGGCTGATAGCCATCTCATGGATATGTACAACAAGGTATATGTCTAATATTGGTATTTAGGAGAGATGTACTGATCATTATGAAGTGTTCATTTATGTCCACCTGATTCCTTTTCTCCTCTGAGCTGTCAATGGTGGAATATTAATGCTGTGGACAATTACCAGGTCAGTAGCTATTGCATGCAGGAGTCTCCTGAAATTGGCACCTCTTCGTCTTACCTCTGCTGTATCTAGCACATTGGTCCTTTCACTTTTGATGAGCACATTTTCACCTTACAGTTTTCAGTGGGATGGAAGCATGTAAAGTTAGGAGGTATTGGTACTCATCAGTGGGATTGAGCATCTGAAAGTTAGGAGGTATTGGTACTCGTCAGTGTATTTAGACGTTTCTTGTGTTTAAAGCAAAACGTGTCCATGTAATATGGCCATAAACTCCAGGCACTGTTTGTTGCAGTGTTTGGGTGGTGGTTGGCATGTATTCTGCTGAAGTCTGCTTTGTAATTTAACATATGGAAATTAGAGAAATATGATGCTTGTTAGTTACAGTATATGGGCGATGGAGCATGTATTTCTCTAACGTCCTAGTGGATGCTGGGAACTCCGTAAGGACCATGGGGAATAGCGGGCTCCGAAGGAGGCTGGGCACTCTAGAAAGATCTTAGACTACCTGGTGTGCACTGGCTCCTCCTACTATGACCCTCCTCCAAGCCTTAGTTAGATTTCGTGCCCGGCCGAGGTTGGATGCACACTAGGGGCTCTCCTGAGCTCTTAGAAAGTTATAGTCTTAGAATTTGTTATTTTCAGTGAGACCTGCTGGCAACAGGCTCACTGCAGCGAGGGACTAAGGGGAGAAGAAGCGAACTCGCCTGCTTGCAGCCGGATTGGGCTTCTTAGGCTACTGGACACCATTAGCTCCAGAGGGATCGACCGCAGGCCCAGCCTTGATGTTCGGTCCCGGAGCCGCGCCGCCGTCCCCCTTACAGAGCCAGAAGCAAGAAGATGGTCCGGAAAATCGGCGGCATGAAGACTCTGTCTTCACCAAGGTAGCGCACAGCACTGCAGCTGTGCGCCATTGCTCCTCTCACACACTTCACACTCCGGTCACTGAGGGTGCAGGGCGCTGGGGGGGGCGCCCTGAGGCAGCAATAAAAACACCTTGGCTGGCTAAAATACCTCAATATATGGCCCCAGGGGCTATATATGAGGTAAATACCCCTGCCAGAATTCCATAAAAAACGGGAGAATAGGCCGCAAAAAAAGGGGCGGAGCCTATCTCCTCAGCACACTGGCGCCATTTTTCCCTCACAGCTCGGCTGGAGGGAAGCTCCCTGGCTCTTCCCTGCAATTCTACAGTACAGTAAGAGGGAAAAGAGAGGGGGGGGCATTAAAATTGGCACTGTATACAGTATATTATATAAAAGCTATTAGGGACATAACTCAGTTAGTCCCTGTATATATATAGCGCTCTGGTGTGTGCTGGCATACTCTTACTCTGTCCCCCCAAAGGGCTTTTGTGGGTCCTGTCCTCGTTTAGAGCATTCCCTGTGTGTCTGTGGTGTGTCGGTACGGCTGTGTCGACATGTTGAATGAGGAGGCTTATATGGTGACAGAACAGAGGCCGATATATGTGATGTCGCCCCCTGTGGGGCCGACACCAGAGTGGATGGATAGGTGAAAGGTATTAAACGACAGTGTCAACTCCTTACATAAAAGGGTGGATGACGTAATAGCTGTGGGACAGCCGGATTCGCAGCCCGCGCTTGCCCAGGCGTCTCAAAGGCCATCAGGGGCTCAAAAACGCCCGCTCTCTCAGATGGCAGACACAGATGTCGACACGGAGTCTGACTCCAGTGTCGACAAGGTGGAGACATATACACAATCCACTAGGAACATCCGTGACGTGATCCCGGCAATAAAAAATGTGTTATACATTTCTGACTTTAACCCAAGCACCTCTAAAAATGGGTTTTAGGTTTGGGGAGAAAAAACAGGCAGTGTTTTGTTCCCCCATCAGATGAATAAATGAAGTGTGTGAAAGCATGGGTTCCCCCGTTAAGAAACTGGTAATTTATAAAAAGTTACTGATGGCGTACCCTTTCCCGCCAGGTGGATAAGTTACGCTGGGAGATATCCCCTAGGGTGGATAAGGCGCTCACACGTTTGTCAAAAAAGGTGGCACTGCCGTCTTAGGATACGGCCACTTTAATAGGTACCTGTTGATAAAAAACAGGAGGCTATCCTGAAGTCTGTATTTACACACTCAGGTACTAGACTGAGACCTGCAGATAGTGCTGCTGCAGCGTGGTCGGTGACCCTGTCAAACAGGGATACTAGTTGGAAAACATAAAAACATATTAAAGACGTCGTCTTATATATGGGGGATGCACAGAGGGATATTTTGCCGGCTGGCATCCAAAATAAATGTAATGTCCATTCTGTCAGGAGGGTATTAGAGACCTGTCACTGGACAGGTGATGCTGACTTAAAAAGCGCATAGAGAGCCTTATAAGGGTGAGGAATTATTTGGGGATGGTCTCTGGGACCTCGTATCCACAGCAACTGCTGGGAAGAAATAATTTTACCTCAGGTTTCCTCACAGACAAAGGTACAGTCCTTTCGGCTTCAGAAAAGCAAGCTGGTCAAATGGCGCTTCCTTTCTGTACAGAGACAAGGGTAGAGGGAAAAAAGCTGCACCAGTCAGCCTGTTCCCAGAATCAAGATTCTTCCCCCGCCTCCTGTGAGGCCACACCATGACGCGGGTGCTCCACAGGTGTAGCCAGGTACGGTGGGGGGCCGTCTCAAAAATTTCAGCAATTAGTGGGCTCGCTCACAGGTGGATCCCTGTTTCTTTCAAGTAGTATTTCAGGGGTACAAGCTGGAATTCGAGATGTCTCCCCCCAGCCGTTTCCTAAAATATGCCTTGCTGACAACTCCCTCAGGCAGGAGGCTGTGCTAGAGGCAATTAATAAGCGGTATTCCCAACAGGTAATACTCAAGGTGCCCCTACTTCAACAAGGACGGGGTTACTATTCCACACGGGTTAGGGTACCGAAACCGCATGGTTCAGTGTGACCCATTTTATATTTAAAATCCTTGAACACAAAAATTCAAGTTCAAGATGGAATCGCTCAGGGCGGTTATTCCAAGCCTGGACGAGGGGGATTACATGGTATCCTGGGACATCAAGGATGCTTACCTGCATGTCCCCATTTACCATCCTCGCCAGGAGTACCTCAGATTTGTGGTACAGGATTACCATTACCAAGTCCAGACACTGCCGTTTGGACTGTACATGGCACCGAGGGTGTTTTATCAAGGTAATGGCCGAAATGTTGATACTCCTTCAAAAAAAAAGGGAGTTGTAATTATCCCGTACTTGGACAATCTCGTTATAAGGGCGAGGTCCAAGGAGCAGTTGGTAGTCGGGGTAGCACTATTTTGGAAAGTGCTACAACAGCATGGTTGGATTCTAAACAGTCCAAAGTCGCAGCTGGTTCCTATGACACGTCTACTGTTCCTGGGGATGGTTCTGGACATAAACCAGAAATAGTGTTTCTCCCGGAGGAGAAAGCCAAGGAGTTGTCATCTCTAGTCAGAGACCTCCTGAAGCCAAAATAGGTAGCGGTGCATCATTGCACGCGAGTCCTGGGAAAAATGGTAGCTTCCTACGAAGCAATCCCATTAGGCAGGTTCCATACAAGAACTTTTCAGAGGGACTTGTTGGACAAGTGGTCCGGATCGCATCTTCAGATGCATAGGCTGATAACCCTGTCTCCAAGGACCAGGGTATCTCTACGGTGGTGGCTGCAGAGTGCCCATCTTCAAGAGGGCCGCAGGTTCGGCATACAGGACTAGGTCCTAGTGACCATGGATTCCAGCCTTTGAGGCTGGGAGGCAGTCACACAGGGAAGAAATTTCCAGGGACTTTGGTCAAGTCAGGTTATTTCCCTACACATAAATATTCTGGACCTGAGGGCCATTTACAATGCCCTGAGGCCGGCAAGGCCTCTGCTTCAAAACCAGCCGGTACTGATCCAATCAGACAACATCACGGCAGTCGCCCATGTAAACCAACAGGGCGGCACAAGAAGCAGGATGGCGATGGCAGAAGCCACAAGGATTCTCCGATAGGCGGAAAATCATGTGTTAGCACTGTCAGCAGTGTTCATTCCCGGAGTGGACAACTGGGAAGCAGATCTTCTCAACAGACACGACCTCCACCCGGGAGAATGGGGACTTCCTCCAGAAGTCTTCCAATAGGATTGTACACCATTGGGAAAGGCCACAGGTGGACATGATGGCGTCCCGCCTCAACAAAAAGCTATAAAAGATATTGCACCGGGTCAAGGGACTCTCAGGCGATAGCTATGGACGCTCTGGTAACACCGTGGGTGTACCAGTCGGTTTATGTGTTCTCCCCTCTGCCTCTCATACCAAAGGTACTGAGAATAATAAGAAGGCGAGGAGTAAGAACGATACTCGTGGATGGCCAAGAAGAGCTTGGTACCCAGAACTTCAAGAATTTATATCAGAGGACCCATGGCCTCTGCCACTCAGACAGGACCTGCGGCAGCAGGGGCCCTGTCTGTTCCAAGACTTACCGCGGCTGCGTTTGTCGGCATGGCGGTTGAACGCCGGATCCTCAAGGAAAAGGGCATTCCGGAGGAAGTCATTCCTACGCTTACTAAAGCCAGGAAAGAGGTTACAGCAACTCATTATCACCGCATATGGCGAAAATATGTTGCATGGTGTGAGGCCGAAAGGGCCCCAACAGAGGAATTTCAACTAGGTCGATTTCTGCATTTCCTGCAAGCAGGAGTGACTATGGGCCTTAAATTGGGTTCCATTAAGGTACAGATCTCGGCTCTGTCGATTTTCTTTCAAAAAGAACTAGCTTCAGTACCTGAAGTTCAGACATTTATAAAAGGAGTGCTGCAGAGTCAGCCCCCGTTTGTGCCTCCTGTGGCACCTTGGGATCTCAACGTGGTGTTGAGTTTCTTAAAATCACATTGGTTTGAACCACTAAAAACCGTGGATCTGAAATATCTCACGTGGAAGGTGGTTATGTTATTGGCCTTGGCTTCTGCCAGGCGAGTATCAAAGTTGGCGGCTTTGTCTTGTAAAAGCCCTTATTTGATTTTCCATATGGATAGGGCAGAATTGAGGACTCGTCCCCAGTTTCTCCCAAAGGTGGTGTCAGCGTTTCACCTGAACCAGCCTATTGTGGTGCCTAGGCTACTAGGGACTTGGAGGACTCCAAGTTGCTAGACGTTGTCAGGGCACTGAAAATATATGTTTCCAGAACGGCTAGAGTCAGAAAATCTGACTCGCTGTTTATCCTATATGCATCTAACAAGCTGGGTGCTCCTGCTTCTAAGCAGACTATTGCTCGTTGGATTTGTAGTACAATTCAGCTTGCACATACTGTGGCAGGCCTGCCACAGCCAAAATCTGTCAATGCCCATTCCACAAGGAAGGTGGGCTCATCTTGGGCGGCTGCCCGAGAGGTCTCGGCTTTACAATTTTGCCGAGCAGCTACTTGGTCAGTGGCAAACACGTTTGCAAAAATTCTACAAATTTGATACCCTGGCTGAGGGGGACCTGGAGTTCTCTCATTCAGTGCTGCAGAGTCATCCGCACTCTCCCGCCCGTTTGGGAGCTTTGGTATAATCCCCATGGTCCTTACGGAGTTCCCAGCATCCACTAGGACGTTAGAGAAAATAAGAATTTACTCACCGGTAATTCTATTTCTCGTAGTCCGTAGTGGATGCTGGGCGCCCATCCCAAGTGCGGTTTATCTGCAATACTTGTACATAGTTATGGTTAACTAAATCGGGTTATTGTTGAGCCATCTGTTGAGAGGCTCTATTGTTTCATACTGTTAACTGTGTTTCATATCACGAGTTGTACGGTGTGATTGGTGTGGCTGGTATGAGTCTTACCCGGATTCAAAATCCTTCCTTATTGTGTACGCTCGTCCGGGCACAGTACCTAACTGAGGCTTGGAGGAGGGTCATAGTGGGAGGAGCCAGTGCACACCAGGTAGTCTAAGATCTTTCTAGAGTGCCCAGCCTCCTTCGGAGCCCGCTATTCCCCATGGTCCTTACGGAGTTCCCAGCATCCACTACGGACTACGAGAAATAGAATTACCGGTGAGTAAATTCTTATTTTAAGTTGTCTGGATGGAATGAGCATTTGTCCAAAGCTTTTAGTTTTGGTATTGAGAAACATTTGCACATGCTTGTTTCCCATTGGATGTCTAATATACATACAGTATTCTAGATAATTCTGATAAACAGATTTTAAATGTGCACTAAAGGTTTTTTAGATATTATTCTTTACTAAATGCCACTTTCACTCAATTTAATAATGAGCATTTATAGGCGATGCTTTGTAGGATAGCAATTTCTGCCTGAATGTCACTTGTATGTCACCAGCCTGCTTCTAGGGCAATTATTGTCCCTCTCTTCAGTAGTTACCTCCTTACGAATGTATATCATGACCTCTTACTGACCATTTGAATCTCTTTAGTCCTTGTTATAAACCTTAATCTTTTTTCAACAGTATGAATTCAAAGCAAAGAACATCAAGAAGAAGAAAGTGAACCTCTTTGTGTCTGTCGATGGAGTGAAGGTTGTCCTAAAGAAGAAAAAGAAGGTGATTGACGGTCTCCTTTTTATGAGATTATACTCTCGATTTGGGTCATAGTACTAGTGTTGCTAGATCCTCTTTCTGTTATAATAATGTCTAGAGGTAACAAAGGTAATGTATACGTATGTTACATGCCATATTAGATTAATAACCTGAAAATCTTCACTATTATGCAATTACAGAAGGTCCAGTTGGGACACAAATATGGCAGTGTGTGTTGAAATGATATCACCAAAAATGTTTTTTAATCTAAAAAATGTAAAAAAAATTCTAAAATAATTTTTGGTGTTTATAATTTGAACCATACACTTGTCCCTATGTTTATTAGTCTTTTGGCAAACTTCGGGCACCAGCAAAGTGCCCTTTTGCTAGCAGCTTCATTATATTTTCAATTAGCATCAGTGCTTTTTTTATTTCAGTAACTTTTACACACTCTGAAAATCTGTTTTATATATATATATATATATATATATATATATATATATATATAAATCTATCTCTCACGGGATTACAGGCGGCACTCATGGACTCACTCAGAAAACAACCGGGAACCCCAGGTCTGCTTACAACGTTTCGGAATTTATTTCCTTCGTCAGGTAACAATACAGTATTGTTACCTGACGAAGGAAATAAATTCCGAAACGTTGTAAGCAGACCTGGGGTTCCCGGTTGTTTTCTGAGTGAGTCCGTGAGTGCCGCC
Organism: Pseudophryne corroboree; assembly: GCF_028390025.1. Lineage (NCBI taxonomy): Eukaryota > Metazoa > Chordata > Amphibia > Anura > Myobatrachidae > Pseudophryne > Pseudophryne corroboree. The sequence continues at coordinate 187,575,206 of NC_086452.1, read as the reverse complement.
TGTAATCCCGTGATATGCTTCATTAACAAGAGGAGGGCACCCGGCATTGAGCTTGGTTGTTGTATTGGAGTGCCGGATATTGCTTGATATATATATATATATATATATATATATATATATATATATATATATATAAAATACATATTATACATACACACGTGTGTGTGTGTGTGTGTGTGTGTGTGTGTATATATATATATATATATATATATATATATATATATATTTATTTTGGTCTGGCACTCACATCTTGTATTTAGTCATCTATTGGGGTGCACTTTAGAATAATCACTTGTGAGTTTTTACCCACTTATATCCAAGCCATCTACTTGATAGTAGAAGGCACTCTCCACATTAGTAATCAAGAAGTTTTTAGTGTTTTATTGCATACAGGGTATCCTTAGCATACAGGGTAGCCGACGTAACGTTTCGATTCCTAAGTAGGAATCTTTATCAAGGCATGAATAATAAGTTAGAAATGCTTCTAGTCAAGCTGTCTGGGTCATCCTGCATGCTGCTGAGTTATGTCGGCTACCCTGTATGCAATACAACACTAAAAACTTCTTGATAACTAATTTGGAGAGTGCCTTTTTTTCTACTATCAAGTAGATGCCTTGGATAGAAGATATTAGATTTGCCAGGTGTAAACAAAGTCCAAGGCCACCAACGCGCTTCGTGTAGGCTGTTATTGGTTGTAAGACTTCATCAGGGTCATTCCCTCTTCATTCTATTTCAATGTACAAGTACACATATACACCCAAAAGTTTTTTCATATTTGTTATTATTGAAATGATACCAATTTCTCTTACGTCCTAGAGGATGCTGGGGTCCACATTAGTACCATGAGGTATAGACGGGTCCAGTAGGAGCCATTGGCACTTTAAGAGTTTGAGAGTGTGGGCTGGCTCCTCCCTTTATGCCCCTCCTACCAGACTCCGTTTAGACAATGTGCCCGGAGGAGCCAGTCACAGCTAGGGGAGCTCTACAGAGCTTCTTTAGTAAAAGTTATTTTAGAGTTTTTTATTTTACAGGGAGGCTGCTGGCAACAGCCTCCCTGTTTCGTGGGACTAAGGATGGGGGGTAGGTAGTGTACGCCCTGCGGGGTCTGAGCCACTATCTCCGCTGACAGGACACTGAGCTCCTGAGGGGGTAGAACGTTACCCGCCACAGGGGATCGCTCACCCCGGCAGCATGCTGCCACCCCCTTACAGAGCCAGAAGATCGGTGGCGAGTTAGTCACCGGCCCCCCTAGCAAGCGGGGAGCTGGTGTGAAGATGGCGGCAACACGGTATGGAGCGCAGTACTAACTGCGCTCCGGGGCTCATCGGTGCTTTGTGCGGCGCTGTGAGGGGCGCCCTGAGCCAGCGCCTATACCCTACACTGACCTCTCAAGCCTGTCAGGGTCCAGGGATCTCTGCCAGCATCAATCCTCAGGCCAGTATAATCCTATGAAGAGCGGGAAGACAGCGCCATTAAGAGGGCGGAGCTTCTCCTCAGAGTGGACCCAGCAGCGTTCAGCGCCATTTTCCTGCCTGCAGAAACGCTGTCAGTGATGTGCAGGCCCTCCAGAGCAACTCCAGCTATCTCTCATGGTACCAGGGGGTTGTAGAAGGGGGGAGGGGAGGCTGTTTAAAGACTGTGTAACCTATTAAAGTACACAGTCAGCGCTGGTTTAGGGTCTCCCTATACCTGAAAAGCGCTGTGTGTGGGTTTGCTCCAATCTCTGTCTCTCTCTTGGGGGTGAAACTCTGTCCTCCCTTGTGTGTGTGTGTGGAGTGTTTGTGGTCTCCATTAAGCTATGTGTCATATGCTGCAGAGGATATGTCCTCTCAGGATGATCTCATTCCATGTAATCAGGATTGCACTGTTTAGCACAGATAACAGCAAGGGAGCCTGAGTGTTTATCCTCTATCAAATCCATGATTTCTCAGATTTCTACTAGGGTTGCACAGAATGAATCTGCAACTCAGGTTTTACAGACCTCTATGGCAGTTTGGTCCGGTTCTGTTACCTCAGGGCCCCCCTCTGGAGGTTTCCATAAACTCTGACACTGCAGACGGTGATGGGGATGTGTTTAGGGGGCCGCATCTCTTGCTGAAGGGGTGCAGTTGATGATAGAGGCTATAAGGGATGTGTTGAATATTGCAGATACAACACCTGAGCAGATTGAGGAGGTTTATTACACTGACAATAAGAAAGCCTCGCTAACCTTCCCTGCGTCCAAGGAATTAAATGCTATATTTGAGAAAGCATGGAAAACCCGGAGAAAAAATTCTAGATCCCTAGAAGGGTTCTGGTTGCTTTTCCCTTTCCTGAGGAGGATAGGAAAAAATGGGAAAACCCACCCATAGTGGACACGTCTGTATCCAGAATCTCTAAAAGGGTGGTATTACCTGTTCCAGGATCTACCGCCTTAAAGGAGCCGACTGATCGCAAAATTGATACTACGCTCAAATCCATATACACGGCTTCAGGGGCGATACTACGTCCTACTATTGCCTGTGCATGGATTTCCAAAGCTATAGTAAAATGGTCAGGCACGTTACATGAGGATTTGGATACTATGGATAAAAGTGACGTTGAATTGTTTTTACGTAACATTCAGGATACTGCAGGATTTATGGTGGAATCCATGAAGGACCTGGATTCAATGGCTGCAGGAATTTCTTCCATGTCTGTCTCAGCTCGTCGAGGACTTTGGCTGCGCCAGTGGTCTGCCGACGCGGAATCCAGGAGAGGTGTGGAGACCCTACCCTACACAGGTCAGTCTCTCTTTGGGGAAGCGTTGGATGCGTGGATCTACACGGCTACAGTGGGTAAGTCACCCTTTCTTCCCTCAGCTGCACTTGCTGTGAAGAAATCTCTTCCTTCAACGGCATCACAGTCCTTTCGTGTTACTAAAACAAGAAAGGCCAAACCGTCCAACACCGTCTTTGGAGGTCGGCCAAAATCCAAGAAACCTGCTGCTGCAGGTTCCCAGGAACAGAATCCTGCTTCTAGTACACCAAAGTCCTCAGCATGACGGTGGACAGCGCGGCCTGGAGGTAGGGCCAGTGGGGGCGAGACTTAGACATTTCAGTCACGTCTGGGTGTCGTCCGGCCTGGTTCCCTGGGTACTAGATATTGTGTCCCATGGGTACCAGCTGTATTTTCAAGATCTCCCTCCTCACCAGTTCTTCAAATCAGGCTTGCCAACTTTGCCGGCAGACAGGTCTACCTTACAGGGAGCCATCGAGAAGCTGGTGGAGGCACAGGTTATTGTACCTGTTCCTTCCCAGATGCAAAACAAAGGTTACTATTCAAAACTTTTCGTGGTACCGAAGCCGGATGATTCGGTCAGGCCCATTCTGAACTTTAAAATCACTAAACCCCTTTCTCAGGGAGTTCAAGTTCAAAATGGAGCCTCTAAGGGCAGTGATATCAGGTCTTGAGGAGGGGGAATTCCTGGTATCCCTGGATATCAAGGATGCGTACCCCCACATTCCGATTTGGCTGCCGCATCAAGCTCATCTCAGATTCGCACTGTTGGACTGTCATTTTCCGTTCCACGCCCGGCCATTCGGCCTCTCCACAGCATCGAGGGTATTCACCAAGGTGATGGCGGAGATGATGGCTCTCCTCCGCAGACAGGCGGTGAACATAATTCCAAATCTGGATGATCTGCTGATAAAGGCATCGTCCAAGGAGAAGCTGTTATGCTCCATAGCTCTCACGACACAGCTTATCAGGGAACATGGTTGGATCCTGAATCTTCCAAACTCGCATTTGAAACCAACCAGGAGGTTGTCCTTTCAGGGAATGAACCTCGACATGGAAGTGCAGAGGGTGTTTCTTCCAGAGGAAAAATCGTTGGTGATTCAAACAAATGTCCATGATGTCCTGAAGCCATCCCGGGTTTCGGTTCATAAGTGCATTCGCCTTCTGGGGAAGATGGTGGCCTCTTGCGAGGCTCTGCAGTACGGGAGGTTTCATGCTCTGTCCTTCCAACTGGATCTCCTGGACAATTGGTCGGGATCCCATCTATACATGCACCAGAGAATACGTCTGTCGCCAAGGACCAGGATTTCACTCCTCTGGTGACTGCAATTACCTCAGTTTCGGGAGGGCCGCTGGTTCGGGATTCAGGACTGGATCCTTCTAACCACGGATGCAAGTCTCCGGGGCTGGGGCGCAGTCACTCAAGGGGAAACCTTCCTATGAAGGTGGTCAAGTCTGGAAGCCGGCCTGCCGATAAACATTCTGGAACTAAGCCGCATACAATGGTCTTCTCCAAGTGGCCCATCTTCTAAGAAATCAGGCCATTCAGGTACAGTCGGACAACGTAACGACAGTGGCTTACATAAACCGACAAGACGGAACGAAGAGCAGAGCTGCAATGTCAGAGGTAACAAGAATCATCCTCTGGGTAGAAAAACACGCGTTGGCGCTGTCGGCAATCTTCATTCCGGGAGTAGACCACTGGGAAGCGGACTTCCTCAGCAGACACGATCTCCACCTGGGGGAGTGGGGTCTCCATCCGGTGGTGTTCAAGGAGGTAACATATCGTTGGGGAGTACCCCAGATCGACATGATGGCCTCTCTGCTCAACAAGAAGCTTCGGCGGTATTGTTCAAGGTCGAGGGACTCGCAAGCAGTGGCGGTGGACGCCCTGGTGACCCCTCGTGGGTGTTCCAGTCGGTGTACGTGTTTCCTCCACTTCCACTCATTCCAAGAGTTCTCATACTCCTAAGGAGAACAAGAGTTCATGCTATCCTCATTGCTCCGGACTAGCCAAGTAGGGCTTGGTACGCAGATCTTCTGGATCTACTGCTAGAAGAGCCAAGTCTTCTTCCTCTTCGAGAGGACCTGCTGCAGCAGGGGCCGTTCACCTATCAAGACTTACCACGGCTACGTTAGACGGCATGGAGGTTGAACGCCAGATCTTAGCTCGGAAGGGCATTCCGAACAAGGTTATTCCTACCCTGATACAGGCTAGGAAAGTAATAACATCTAAACATTACCATCGTATTTGGAAAAAATATGTACTTGGTGGAGTCCAAGAAGTTTCCTGCGGTGGAGTTTCACCTGAGGTTAGGATCCATAAAGGTCCAAATTTCGGCCCTATCAATTTTCTTCCAGAACCAGTTGGCTGCCCTCCCTGAGGTTCAGACTTTTGTGAAGGGAGTTCTGCACATCCAACCTCCCTTTGTACCGCCGACGGCGCAATGGGATCTTAACGTGTGTTGTAGTTCCTCCAGTCGGACTGGTTTGAACCTCTACAGGAGGTTGAGGTAAAGTTTCTTACGTGGAAGGCTGTCACTTTATTGGCCTTAGCTTCTGCTAGACGTGTGTCAGAGTTGGGGGCTTTTTCATGTAAAACCCATACTTGATCTTCCATGAAGATAGAGCTGAGCTTGTGTTGGCATTTCATATCCACCAACCTATTGTGGTGCCATTTGCGACTGACTCCTCAATTTCATCAAAGTCCTTAGATGTTGTAAGGGCTCTAAAGATCTATGTGAGGAGGACTGCTTGTCACAGGAAATCGGACACTGTTTGTCCTGTATGATCCCAAGAAAATTGGGTGTCCTGCTTCTAAGCAGACCATATCTTGCTGGATCAGGTTCTCTATCCAGCATGCGTATTCTACGGCTGGCTTGCCGTGTCCTACGTCTGTTCAGGCGCACTGTACTTGTAAGGTGGGTTCTTCCAGGGCAGCTGCCCCGGGGTGTCTCTGCATTACAACTCTGCCGAGCAGATACTTGGTCGGGGTTGAACACGTTCACAAAGTTCTACAAGTTCGATACTTTGGCCTCTGAGGACCTTAAGTTTGGTCAATTGGTTCTTCAGGAGCCTCCGCCCTCTCCCTCCAGTTCTGGGAGCTTTGGTACATCTCCATGGTACTAATGTGGACCCCAGCATCCTCTAGGACGTAAGAGAAAATAGGATTTTAATTACCTACCGGTAAATCCTTTTCTCGTAGTCCGTAGAGAATGCTTGATGCCTGCCCAGCGCTTCGTGATCCTTTAGTTCAGTACTGCTTAGTTTTAGGTTAAGTACTGTTTTGTTGGTAAGTAATCTTGTTCAGCCGTTGCTGATGTTTCAAGCTAGTTAGCTTGGTTTGCCTTGTATGTGTGAGCTGGTATGAATCTCTGCACTATCTGTGTAAAATCCTTCTCTCGAAGATGTCCGTCTCCTCGGGCACAGTTTCTAGACTGAGTCTGGTAGGAGGGGCATAGAGGGAGGAGCCAGCCCACACTCTCAAACTCTTAAAGTGCCAATGGCTCCTGGTGGACCCTGTCTATACCCCATGGTTCTAATGTGGACCCCAGCATCCTCTACGGACTACGAGAAAAGGTTTTACCGGTAGGTAATTAACATCCTATTTTCAGTGTTTAAGTGGAATGTAAATGTACATTTCTCTTGCGTCCTTGGGGATACTGGGAATCCATTTAGTACCATGGGGTATAGACTGGTTCACTAGGAGCCTTGGGCACTTTTAGAATTTTATAGTGTGCGCTGGCTCCTCCCTCTATGCCCTCCTACCAGACTCAGTTTAGAAAATGTGCGTGGAGAAGCCGGTCACGTCGCTGGAAGCTCCTGAAGAGTTTTCTGCATTTATTTTGTGTATTTGTTATTTTCAGGCAGGACTGGATGGCACCAGCCTGCCTGCTTCGTGGGACTTAGTGGGAGGGAACAGCCCAACCTCTCTCCGGGTTAATGGTCCCGTTCCCCTCTGACAGGACACTAGCTACTGAGGGAACTATTCGCAAGCCCCACTACAGCGAGCGTACATTCCCGCAGCACGCCGCCACCCCTAACAGAGCCAGAAGAAAGAAGAGTGGTGAGTACTAAGCTGGCGTCCTGGTTAGCGGGTCGCTGGCCATTATGGCGGCATGAGAGTACGGAGATGCACCGCTTCTACATGGGGCAGCTATGTCTCCAGACTCAGTACACAGTGCAGATGCACTGCTTTTGAGGGAGCGAACGGAGTCTAAGTACACTACGTGTGTACACAGTACCCAGACTGGCAATAAAGACTTAAAAAGGGGCTGAGACTGAGGAATCTTATTTTAATATAAAAAATCCTCAGCCACTTTTCCTGTATCAAAGGAACTAAACACCCTGTTTGAAGAACCGTGGGTTAATCCTGATAGGAAATTTCAAATCCCTAAAAGGTTGATATTTTTTCTTTCTCATACGTCCTAGAGGATGCTGGGGATGCTTCAAGAACCATGGGGTATCCGCAGGAGACATGGGCACACTTTAAGACTTTGGATGAGAACTGGCTCCTCCCTCTATGCCCCTTCTCCAGACTCCAGTTTAGATTCTGTGCCCAGTGAGACTGGTTACACACAGGGGAGCTCTACTGAGTTTCAATGAAAAGACTTTGTTAGGTTTATTATTTTCAGGGAGCACTGCTGTCAACAGTCTCCCTGCATCGTGGGACTGAGGGGAGCGAAGCAGACCTACTTCTGTGAGTTTCAAGGCTCTGCTTCTTAGGCTACTTGACACCATTAGCTCCAGAGGGTCTGATCTCTAGGTACGCCTAGCAGATCCAGAAGTCAGAAGACAAATGAGTAGAAGAAGATCAGAAGACTTCAGTGCCGGCTTTGAGGTACCGCACAGCGGCCGCGCTGTGCGCCATGCTCCCACACACAGTGGCACTTTCGGGTGCAGGGGGGGGGGGGGGGGGCTGGCGCCCTGGGCAGCATATAAATCCTCAATAAGACTGGCAATAGACTATATAAGTGTCTGGGCACTATATTTAACCCCCGCCAGTATAAATATTGTAAGTAATAGCGGGGCTGAAGCGTGCCATTAAGGGGGCGGGGCTTCCCCCTCACAGCTCATTCCAGCGCCATTTTCTCCTCACAGACGCTGGTCCTTCCAAAGCACTGCTGTACAGATCAGAGTGTAAAACGATGGGGGGCACAGTTGTTTGGTGCATTATAAGTTAAAAATAAAAGCATTACTATATCATGAGCGCTGTGGAAATGAGCTGGTAAACTCCTTCTGTGTTTCCATGACAAAATATACTGGGGTCTATCCCTTATAGCCAGTGTAATGTCAGTGGGTGTTTGGTACACGTGTGTCGGCATATCTAAGGCTGAGTGCTCTGCCACAAAGGGAATGACTATGTCGGCGCTGTCGACTTCTAATAGTACTTGGTACATGTAAATAAATGTCAACATGTCAGTAGAGGTATATTTTTCCCAAGAGAAAACTATATGGGAGACACAGACGTGGGGGGTGACCCTGTCGGCACCAACAATATCTGACTGGGTGGATATTGACATGATAATGTGATTCATATCAGAAAAAGCTATACCTATATGTATATGTATATGTATGTATAGTAAGGTTACATAGGTTTGTGACACGATCACAGACGCGATAATATTTATGGAGGGAGTCATATTCATAGAATAGATTTTTGCGATCCTGAGGGGTCTGAGAGAAATGTTATTTTGCCCACTTACTACTCCCTGAGATCGACTCGAATAATCTTTCTTATGTCGACCATAATGTTTCCTGATCAGATCCACAAAATCGGCATTCAGCATCTGTTCATACACATTGGAACGTATTAACATTATTAGGGACCCTGCTGTTCCTGACAAAAGGATATATATATATATATATATGATAGATAGATAGATAGATAGATAGATATACTGTATAGAGATATATATATATATATATATATAGATATATATAGATATATAGATATATGTGTGTATAGGTGCATTTGAAAATATATATAGGAATATTTATAATGAATGCTGAGGTAAAGTTATTCCTTCTCATGGATAGAATGTGAGAGTCACCCCTGTTCTGCACGGGGCCCTGTCACAAAGGATCGTATGCAGGAAGAAGATATGTGATAGTCTAATTATGTGTCCGCATGTACGTTGATTATACTAGCATTACATGCGCATGGGGGAGTAGTTGTATGCAGGGTAATCCTGAAGTTGAGTCATGTCTATATCATTGCAGCATACTACCGTGCGACTACAAGGGATATAGGACTCTTGGGTTCGCGGGCCACTTCCATGGCGGTCTCGACTAGGAGGACGTTGTGGATTCACCAATGGAATGCTGAGGCTGACTCCGAGAAGTACTGGAGTATCTTCCATATGAAGGTGAAACCTGGTTTGGGGATGGCTTTGTTAAGTTGATCTCGGCAGATACCACTGGTAAGTCTACCTTCTTGACCTATGTTCCCTCACAACGGTTGGTGACGCATTTTTGTAGGATGCAGTCATTTTGACCGAATAGATACGGTTTTCCCTTTCTTTGCATGTAGAGGAAGGTGAAAAGGTAAGAGGTCAGCAGCCTTTTCGAGTTCGCAGAAGCAGAAATCATCCTCTGTTTCTACCACATCCAGCGCATGTCGCTGGGTCTATCTTGCGGGAGCCCTCACCGGTGGGACCACGTCTAATACTCTTCAGTCAGTCCTGGAATGGACATGGACCAGTGAGTTTAAGAATAGAGTCCCAAGGGGGACATATTGGAGTTTCCAGACGATTCCCCTCACTGATTTTTCAAATAGACCTTACCGATTCTCCTCTGGATGGGGAGGTAGTATGCAACGCCATACAGGAGTTGGGTCAGGATCAGGTCATTGTCCTGCTGTCCCGGTCACACACACACAAAAAAAAAAAAAAAGCTGTTAGTCAAGCTTTTTCGTGCTTCTGTGGCTGCTCGTCAGAACAGTCCCAAAACTTTCTACTTAAGAAGTTGAACTACAAGATGGAATCTCTCAGGGCAGGGATCTCCAATCTGTAAAAGGAGAAAGAGGGTCTAAGTACGGTTTCTTCCCCATTAGGCTTACCTGGCTTTGCTATTCAGAATTGTCATTGCCAATTCACAGGAGTGATGGCGGTATGATGGTTTTCCTTCAATAGTAAGGGTCATTATTATTCTGTACTGGGACGCTCTCCTGAGTACGGCGACGTAAAGAAACAAGTGGTGCAAAACGTTGTTTTCTCCCTGACAGTTCTTCAACAAAGTGATTGGCTCCTGAACTTGCCAAAATCACTGTTGATCCCAACAACGCGGTTGTCGGAGTTGGGAATAATGTTAGATACAGAACTGTTGAGAGTATGTTTCTTCCAGTGGAAAGAGCTCTGAGGATCCAGAGTCGGATCAGATCTGCAACAGTGTCAATCTATCAATACGTTCCGTTGATGAAGAAGATGGTTGCGGCCTACGAGGCCATTCAGTGAGCAGGTTAAATGCCAGAGTGGTTTTAGCGGGACAAGTTTGACATGTGGTCCGGGTCTCACCTGCACATGCACCGGAAAATAATCCTATCTTCCAGGACCAGAATCTCTCTCCTGTGGTGGCTGCACAGTTCTCACCACCTAGAGGGACGAAGGTTCGGGATCCAGGATTGGATCCTGGTGTCCATGGATGCAAGTCTCCGAGGCTGGGGAGCAGTCTTTCAGGGGGAAGAATTTCCAGGGAAAATGGTCAAGCCAGGAAGCTTGTCTGCACATAAACATTCTGGAATTTAGGTCCATTTACAACGGCCTTCTACAAGCGGAACATCTTCGCGTTCTGCCCGTCTTAATTCAGTCGGACAACTTAACAGCAGTGGCGTACGTAAACCGCCAGGGCGGAACGAAGAGCAGAGCGGCAAAGGCAGAAGCCACAAAAGTTTTCCGCTGGGCGGAAAGACATGTAAGCGCTCTGTCAGCGGTCTTCATTCTGGGTGTAGACAACTTGGAAGCAGACTTCCTCAGCAGACACGATCTCCATCCAGGAGAGTGGGGTCTTCATTAAGAAGTCTTTGCAGAAGTCACAAGTCGTTGGGGAATTCCTCAAATAGACATGATGGCATCTTGCCTCAACAAGAAACTTCAGAGATATTGTTCCAGGTCGAGGGACCCTCAAGCAATAGCGGTGGATGCCCTGGTGACACCGTGGGTGTTTGTCGATCTATGTGTTCCCTCCACTACCACTCTTTCCGAAGGTGATAAAGATCGTAAGAAGAACAAAGGTTCAGGCGATCCTCATTGTTCCGGACTGGCCAAGGAGGGCTTGGTATCCAGATCTTCAAGAATTACTCATAGAAGATCCCTGGCCTCTTCCTCTACGAGAGGACCTGTTACAGCAAGGACCGTGCGTGTATCAAGACTTACCGCGGCTGCGTTTGATGGCATGGCGGTTGAATGCCAAATATTAGCCCAAAAGGGTATTCCCAGTGAAGTCATTCCCACACTGCTTTAGGCTAGAAAGAAGTAACGGCGAAGCTTTACCACCGTATTTGGAGAAAATATGTGTCTTGGTGTGAATCCAAGAAGGCTCCTACGGAAAAATTTCAGCTGGGGAGTTTGTTCCATTTTTTGCAAGCAGGTGTGGATGCGGGCCTAAAGTTAGGCTCCATTAAAGTACAAATTTCGGCCTTATCTATTTTCTTTCAGAAAGAATTGGCCTCCCTTCCAGAAGTTCAGACCTTCGTGAAGGGCGTGCTGCACATCCAACCTCCCTTTGTTCCCCCAGTGGCACCATGGAATATTAATGTGGTGTTGCAGTTCCTGCAATCTCATTGGTTTGAACCTTTACGTAAGGTTGAGTTGAAATTCCTTACTTGGAAAGTGGTCATGCTGTTGGCCTTGGCATCCGCAAGGCGGGTGTCTGAGTTGGCGGCTTTGTCTCACAAAAGTCCTAGTTAATCTTCCTTGCAGATAGAGCGGAGTTGAGAACTCGTCAGCGATTTCTGCCAAAAGTGGTTTCATCGTTTCACGTAAACCAGCCTATTGTGGTGCCAGTGGCTACTGACGCCTTGGTGGAATCGAAGTCTCTTGATGTGGTCAGAGCTTTGAAAATCTATGTCGCCAGAACGGCTCAGATTAGGAAAACAGAGGCTCTGTTTGTTCAGTGGCCTCCCAACAAGATTGGGGCTCCTGCTTCCAAGCAGACTATTGCACGCTGAATCTGTACTACGATTCAGCAGGCTCATTCTATGGCAGGATTGCCGTTACCGAAATCGGTGAAAGCCCATTCTACCAGAAAGGTGGGCTCATACTGGGCGGCTGTCCGAGGGGTCTCGGCATTACAGCTTTACCGAGCTGCTACTTGGTCGGGATCAAACACCTTTGCGAAGTTTTACAAGTTTGATACCCTGGCTGATGAGGACCTCTTGTTTGGTCAGTCGGTGCTGCAGAGTCATCCGCACTCTCCCGCCTGTTCTAGAGCTTTGGTATAAACACCATGGTTCTTGAAGCATCCCCAGCATCCTCTAGGACGTATGAGAAAATAGGATTTTAATACCTACCGGTAAATCCTTTTCTCTTAGTCCGTAGAGGATGCTGGGCGCCCGTCCCAGTGCGTACTGTATCTGCAGTTATTGGGTATGTTTACACACATGGTGTCTTGCGTTTAAGTCAGCCTGTTGCTGACGATATTCATGCCATGGCATGCGTTATGCTGTTATTGGTTGTGTTTACAAACACAGGTTGTGTTACGCTTTGTCAGCGTATTGCTGCATATTCTTCATGCCGTCGGTTTGTGTTCTATTGAATGCCACGTTCTGCGGCATACCGGAGGTGTGAGCTGGTAAAATGCTCACCGTAGTTTATCAATAAATTCTTTCCTCGAAATGTCCGTCTCCCTGGGCACAGTTACTTAAACTGGAGTCTGGAGGAGGGGCATAGAGGGAGGAGGCAGTTCACACCCATTCAAAGTATTAAAGTTTGCCCATGTCTCCTGCAGATCCTGTCTATACCCCATGGTTCTTGAAGCATCCCCAGCATCCTCTACGGACTAAGAGAAAAGGATTTACCGGTAGGTATTAAAATCCTATTTCTCTGGCTGGGTCCACAGGTTATCCACAGGATAACGTAGGGATATGCTGGAGCTATAGCGGAAATGGCACCAAACGGTCACAAGCTTTCTGGCCTCCCAGGATGCATCGGGGCTTCACCATATAGTCCCGCCCACTGACTCAGTCAAATCAGTTTTTTGTTTGGTGCTGCAGGAGCCGGACCATGGTCACAGGGCTGCTGGTAATAGCAGCCTGAAGCTTTTATTATTTTATTTTTATAGTCTTACTATGTTTTCTGAGCGACTTTTCTTAACAGCGTCTTAAACGCATACTAGAAAGAGTCGCTCCAACAACTCCCCACCGGGTCGCAACAACGCTTACCTTCGCGGTACAGTGCTGTCTCGACGGGCGTCTGTGTCGGATGTTCTAGCAGGTCCAGCAGATGTAATCAGGCTGTGGCCAGAGCATGGGGGGAAGGCAAGTCTATGGATTTCCTCTTACTAGAGGGGACACAGCTACACTACTTTTGGTGGAGACTACAAACAGTGTGTTGATGCGCCGAACACTCTGGTGCGACAGCGCTACGCTCTAGGGATCATAGGCGCCAGGACTAGGTTGAGGCGGCGATTCTTAGAGTTTAAGTCAACAGGGGGATTCAGACGCCCTCCTGGCCGCCCCTCCCCCAAGTTCATGACCAGTTTCCGCGCGTCTCCCGTCCATGAACTGAATGACCTCACTTCCATCTCAGACGCTACCACGAGGGTACTCGGTCGCAGCTTAGACGCTGCGGTTGTGTACACTAGAGATCCCGCCTAGACCGTGTCGCAGGCCTTAGCGTCTGCATACACGTGGAAGTCGCGGACCGTCCGTGTCCGTCAGTGAGCGACTGTGTCTTTCATCAGTTATCAGGAGCGGTAGTGTACATCAGTAGCGTCTGAATCCACTCGGCGTCTTACGAACGTATTTGCTTGGATATGGAAGTGTGGTGAGTCTCCCTGTATCCCGCTCTATGGAGGAAGGGTAAACAGTACTAAAAATTCTCTCTACTTGTTAGTATGAATTGTTAATTTTAGTACATATTGCATATGAGACCTGTTTATTACTGTTGTTTCTGCATGTTATGTTTGAAAAAAAACAGTTAAAACAGAAGTACAATTTTACTACTTACTTGTAAGTTGTTATGGGGGTTGTATTCTCATATGACAATGTTTAATGCCTTAATATGTGACTGACTGCTAGTATGTGTGCGGACTTTTTTATGTCGTCAGTCCTGTTCTGACCCTCAATTCAGGTGCACGGTTGTGGTCAGATTGATCTCACTTCTATATATCCATATATAGGTGATTTTCAGTCACAAATTGTGTAGTCATTAACAGAATATTACCATGTCTGTGAGCGGCAAAAGTGACGAGGAAAATTTATCAGGCACTCCTACATCCCTAACATGTTTGTCTTGTAAGACAGAGTTAATTGAACAGTTGGTCACACATGAGGGGTTATGTGCGAACTGTTTTGCTTTTCAGCAAAGTAAATAACAGGATTTGGTTCAACAACCAATAGAACCACCATGGAGTATATTCGCAAAGACGTTGTCTTCAATAGCGGACAGGTTAACTCTGGCAGCACCACCCCAGGGGTTAGGTTACACTATTAACCCATACATGCAGCTCCCTCACTACGGCTTGGATCCAGGTAAGACTAAGACAGATGCGTCTATGTTGCAGGCTACACAAGATGATACAACAGATGATGATGCAGTATATTCAAATACTCTGTATGATGATCAGTCGCAGAGTTTTAGTTCAGAGGATGTAGATGAACTTATTGAGGCTGTGAAGGCTGTTCTCTCTTTGGAAGAGCCAACCAAAACAGTGTCGAAGTCTAAAGCACCTGTGTTTAAACGAACAAAAACCGTTTAAGCTGAATTCCCAGCGTCAGATGAGCTGACGGAAATGATGGCAGAATCTTGGGCGACGCCCAGTAAAAAGTATAAGGTTCCGAAAAGATGGAATTCTTATTATCCATTTCCAGCTGCGGATTGTTAGAAAAGAGAAGTTCCTCCAAAAGTAGATGCACATGTACTGCGACTTGTGCATAAATCTGCTTTACCACTGTCATCTACCTCACTAAATGATGTCACAGACAGAAGGGTAGATAGCTTCTTGAAAAAAATATTTTCTCTCGCAGGAGCAGTGGTAAGACCTGCTATGGCTTCGGCCTGGATAGCAAAGGCAATGGGCGAATGGATAGAGGAACTAGAGAATGACCTCTCTTCTCCTAATAGGGAGCAAGAGTATCATTTAAGCCGTTTAAGACAATCTGCCCAATACTTGGAAGAAGCGGCAATTGACATGGGTACAATCGCTTCTAGAGCATCAGCTTTGACGGTAGCCGCTCGTAGAGCAATTTGGCTGCGCACTTGGAAAGCGGATGCAGAATCCAAGAAGGAATTGGAAGCATTACCTTTTATTGGTAATATATTGTTTGGGAAACGATTGTCAGACATTCTAGAGTCAGAAGCTGACTCAAGGAAGGTCAGATTTCCAACTAGTTATAACCCTAAGTCTAGGGGTTCAAAGTTTCGGCCATTTTGATGGCAAAGCAAAGGCTAAGGAGGAGTCTAAGCAACCCCAGTTCAAAACCAGGGGTAGGAAGCAGTGGGCTAGCAAAAAGCCAGCTTCCAAGCCTGAACAGAAACCATCAGCCTGAAGAGACGGGCCTCCGCCTGGAGGATTCCAGGGTTCGGGGCCGACTCCTTCGTTTTGCACACATATGGCAACAGTCGACAACAGATGCTTGGGTGCAGAAGGTGGTTTCTCAGGGGTATGGGTTCCCATTCAGGAGGCAGCCTCCTCAAAGATTTTTTTGCACCAGCCCGTCTCGTATAGAGTCAAAGGCCAATGCCCTGCGAGAAGCAGTCCAAAAATTACTGCAGTCAGCTGTGATTGTCCCAGTACCTCCATCACAAAGGGGACAGGGGTATTACTCCACTCTATTTCTGATCCAGAAGCCAAATGGGTCATTTCGACCAATTCTCAATCTGAAAATGTTAAACAAATACATTTGGATCCCAAGGTTCCACATGGAGACATTACGCTCCATAATGTTGGCTATGGAACCAGGAGAGTACATGGTATCTCTGGATGTACAGGATGTTTACCTACATGTGCCTATAGCACTGTCTCATCAGTGTTACCTCGGGTTTGCCATCCTCCAGGAACATTTTCAGTTCCAAGCCTTGCCCTTCGGGCTAGCAACAGCACCCAGGGTGTTTACGAAAATGATGGTGGTTATGGCGGCTTATCTCCGCAAGCAGGGGATAAGAATATTCCCATACCTCAACGACCTATTAATCCTAGCACATTCGCATGAGTTACTTTTGAGCCATCTTCAACAGACAGTAGTTTGTTTACAGAGACACGGGTGGCTCATAAATTGGGAAAAGTCGTCTCTGAATCCGTCACAGCGGATGGTTCATTTGGGGGCCATATTGGATTCAGACCTACAGAGAGTTTTCTTACCAGAGAAAAAGATAGTCAAGGTGCAGGTCATGACTCAGGAAGCGTTGCACACCCAGACAATGTCAGTCCATGCAGCAATGCGACTGTTGGGTCTGATGGTATCAACCTTCGACATGGTGGAATATGCGCAATTCAACTCCAGACCATTACAGCACCTTATTCTGACCAAATGGAACGGAAATCAGACGATAAAAAAGCAGTTGATAAAGTTTCCAGTAAACGTAAAAAGGTGTCTAGCGTGGTGGCTGCAAACAGACCATTTAAACAAGGGGACTCTTGTGGATAAAAGAATGGCAAGTCCTGACAACAGATGCCAGTCTGCAAAGCTGGGGTGCGGTACTCGGAGACCTTTGGTTCCAGGGAAAATGGACCATAAGGGAAAGTCGCCTGCCAATAAATCTGTTGGAAATAAGGGCCATTTACATGGCTCTGGTTCAGGCAAAGGACAGTCTGCAAGGAAGACCGGTCCAGATTCGCTCAGACAATGCGACAGCGGTAGCGTACCTCAAACCTCAAGGAGGAACTCACAGCAAAAGATTGATGGAGGAAGTAACCCCCATTCTAAGATGGGCAGAACTCCATCTCCTAGCATTGTCGGCAGTGTTTGTCCCAGGTGTACTGAACTGGGAAGCGGATTTTCTCAGTCGACACACCACACCATTCAGGAAACCGAATGGGCATTACACCTAGAAGTGTTTCAGACAATAGTGAACAGATGGGGTCTACCAGAGATAGACCTCATGGCGTCTCGTCTAAACAACAAAGTTCCGAGGTACGGATCGAGAACAAAGGATCCAGGAGCAGTCCTTGTAGATGCACTGTCAGTAGAATGGAAATTTCGTCTGGCATATCTGTTCCCTCCAATATCTCTGTTACCCAGAGTATTGAGAAAAATAAAGCAAGCAAAGGGAGCGATAATTCTAATAGCACCAGCTTGGCCAAGAAGGCATTGGTACACAGATCTACTGAGAACGTCCATGGAAGCACCAATACTGCTCCCTCAACGTCCAGATCTGCTGATGCAGGGTCCTTGTTGTCACAGCCATCTGGATCGTCTGTCTTTGACGGCGTGGCTTTTGAAACCTCTATCTTAGAAGCTAGAGGATTTTCAAAACAAGTAATCCAAACTATGCTTAGAGCAAGAAAGCCTTCTTCAGCTCGTGTGTATCATAGAATATGGCAAGCCTATATTCATTGGTGTACTGAAAAAAGTTTGAATCCAAGATCTTTTAAAGTATCCAGGATTTTGGATTTCCTTCAAGCAGGATTGGATAAAGGTTTGAAAGTAGCTTCCTTGAAAGTTCAAGTATCAGCGTTAACTGTTTGGTTTCAGCGAAAGATTGCTGATTTACAGGATGTACGTACTTTCTTTCAGGGAGTTGTACATATTCAACCTCCATTCGTTCCTCCTGCAGCTCCCTGGGATTTGAATTTAGTTCTTAAATTCCTCCGGGGACCTCCGTTTGAACCACTTAAGAGAGCAGATATTAAATGGTTAACTGCTAAAGTACTTTTTCTACTGGCAATGGCGTCAGCCAGAAGAGTGTCAGATTTAGGAGCGTTATCGTGTAAGTCTCCTTTCCGAAGTTTTTTTCCAGACAGAGCAGTTCTCAGAACTAGATCTGGTTATCTTCCGAAAGTGGTTTCAAAGTTTCACCTTAATGAAGAGATTGTAGTCCCAGCTTTTCAGGTATCGGGACATTCTGCGGGAGAAGCGTCGCTGGACGTAGTCAGAGCATTAAGAATCTACATAGATCGTACTAGTGCCATCAGAAAAACAGATTCTCTTTTCATCCTCTACGGATTTCATAGAAGAGGATGGCATGCTAGTAAACGGATGCTGGCAAGATGTCTCCGAATGGTAATATCAGAAGCTTATTCTCATGCAGATCTCCCTACTCTGGCTAATGTCTCTGCTCACTTTACACGTAAGGTAGGTCCTTCATGGGCAGCACAACAGGGTGCTTCAGCAGAACAGATTTGTAAGGCAGCCACATGGTCTTCCATAAACACATTCCATCAGACATTATGCCTTGGATACTTTTGACTCTCATGACGCTGACTTCGGGCGAAAGGTCCTCCTGTCTAATCAGGAGCGTCCCCACCACTAAAAATGGCTTTGGGAAATCCCTACGTTATCCTGTGGATAACCTGTGGACCCAGCCAGAGAAATAGACGTTATGGTAAGAACTTACCGTTGATAACGTAATTTCTCTTATGTCCACAGGTATCCCACCCTGACGCACCTGATTTGAGGATCTTGACAATCACTAAACCTCTTCCCTCTTGTATGGAAGGGTGTGCATGTGTGTTCTTATCGCCTGAACAGGGTACTACCTGATGCTCCTGCCTAATCGCTGTGGAAAGAACTGATTTGACTGAGTCAGTGGGCGGGACTATATGGTGTAGCCCGATGCATCCTGTGAGGCCAGAAAGCTCGTGACCGTTTGGTGCCATTTCCGCTATCGCTCCAGCATATCCCTACGTTATCCTGTGGCTACCTGTGGACATAAGAGAAATGACGTTATCAACGGTAAGTTCTTACCATAACGTCTATTTTTTTCTCCTGAGGATAGGACAGAATGGGAAAATCCACCGATAGTGGATGCATCAGTATCCAGGCTGTCACGGAAAATTGTATTGCCTGTCCCGGGTACAGCTACCCTAAAATACACGGCTGATCGTAGAATTGAGAATACACTTGAATCTTTGTATAAAGCAGCTGGTGTGGCCCAGAGACCCACTATAGCATGTGGGTGGATTACTAAAGCCATTGCCAAATGGTCAGTTAACCTACTTGAGGGGTTAGGTACCTTGTCTCAGGGGGAGATTATTTTTCTCCTGCAACATATACAGGACACTGCAAATTTTATGGTAGAAGCCATAAAAGAAATTGGCTTGCTTAATGCATGCACCACTGCTATGGCAGTGTCAGCATGCAGAGGCTTAAAGCTACGCCAGTGGACTGCAGACTCCAGGAAAGGCGTGGAAAGCCTACCATTCACAGGAGAGGTCTTATTTGGAGATGAACTAGACAAATGGATTTCCAAAGCTACTGCTGGTAAGTCCACGTATCTTCCTTCTGTAGCTCCACCAGCCAGGAAAGCCAGAGGTTCTTCTA
The DNA here is from genome assembly GCF_028390025.1 of Pseudophryne corroboree. Taxonomy (NCBI): domain Eukaryota; kingdom Metazoa; phylum Chordata; class Amphibia; order Anura; family Myobatrachidae; genus Pseudophryne; species Pseudophryne corroboree. Next base: position 187,555,810 of record NC_086452.1, on the reverse strand, counting down.
CAGCCACCAGAGGCGCTAGAGGTAAACCACGCAAACCAGCAACTGCTGGTTCACAGGAACAGAGCTCAAGCTCTGCTTCCTCAAAGCCTTCAGCATGATGGTGGACCGCGATGCCTGGAGGAACCTGTTTCTGGACAGGTTCGTGCCAGGATCCCTGGGTCATAGATCTTATTTCCCAGGTCTACAGACTGGAGTTTCAGAAGCTCCCACCTCACAGATTTTTTATATCAGGCTTACCAGTTTCACAAGAGGCAAGTATAATGTTACAGGACGCCATTCAAACACTGGTACAGACCCAGGTCATTGTTCCAGTTTCACCGATCTGCAAAACAAGGGATATTGGGGGTCATTCCGAGTTGATCGCAGCCAGCAACTTTTTGCTGCTGCTGCGATCAACTAATCCCCGCCTATGGGGGAGTGTATTTTAGCATAGCAGGACAGCGATCGCTTGTGCAGCCCTGCTATGCTTAAAACATTTCCTGCAAAACAAGACCAGCCCTACAGCTACTTGCCCAGTGCGACGGATCCAGCGATGAAGGTCCTGGTCCTGACGTCAGACATCTGCCCTCCGTTCGCCTGGACACGCCTGCGTTCTTATTACCACTCCCCGAAAACGGCCTCCAATGGTGAGTATCCACCCCGGACCGCCTCTCCGCTGTCAATCTTCTTTCCGTCCAGCGCTGCGTCTTTTCTTCACGCTAGGCGCTCCGTTGCCGGGCAACGGCGCGTGTGCGCCGCGCATGCTCAGTTCTGACCCGTTCTCATCGCAGCGAACAACCACTGCGTGCAAACGGGTCAGAATGACCCCCATTATTCCAACTTGTTTGTAGTACTGAAACCGTACGGCTCAGTAAGACTGATTTTGAACCTCAAGTCGTTGAACCCGTACTTAACGAGTGTTCTAATTCAAGATGGAGTGTCTGAGAGCGGTGATCTTGGGTCTGGAGGAGGGGGAATTCCTAGTTTCTCTGTATATCAAGGATGCATACCTTCACATTCTGATCTGGCTGCCTCATCAGGCTTAACTACGGTTTGCACTGCAGGACTGTCTCTGCAAGTTCCAGGCCCTGCCATTTTGGTCTCTCCATGGCACCAAGGGTGATCACCAAAGTGATGGCAGAGATGATGTTTCTACTCCGCAAACAGGGAGTGAACATAATTTAATACCTGGACGATCTTCTGATAAAGGTACCGTCCAGGGAGCCGTTGTTGGACAGCATTGACCTCTCAACCAGACTACTCCTGGATCACAGGTGTATTCTGAACCAAAATCTCACCTGGAACTGACGCAGAGGCTTCCTTTCCTAGGAATGATACTGGACACAGGGTCTCAGAGTGTTCCTTCCCTTGGAGAAGGCTATGGTAATCCAGTTAATGGTTCGGGTTGTCCTGAAGCCAACCCAGATCTCTGTGCATTCGCCTTCTGGGGAAAATGGTGGCCTCTTGCGAGGCGCTTCAGTACAGAAGGTTTCATGCGAGGCCCTTCCAGCTGGATCTGTGGGACAAATGGTCCAGATCACATCTTCACATGCACCAGAGGATCCATCTGTCGCCAAAAGCCAGACTCCATCTGTCGCCAAAAGCCAGACTCCCTTCTGTGGTGGCTACAGACTACTCACCTCGTCGAGGGTCGGAGGTTCGGGATTCAGAATTGGATTCTGCTAACCACAGACGCAAGCCTCAGAGGTTGTGGAGCAGTCACCCAGGGGGTGCAGATTCAATGAAGATGGTCATGTCCAGAAGTCGTCCTTCCGATAAACATCTTGGAGCTCAGGGCAATCTACAACGCTCTTCTGCAGGCCTCATTTCTACATCTGAATCTGGGCCATTCAAGTCCAGTCTGACAATGTAACGGCGGTAACGTACATAAACCGACAGGGCGGAACGAAAATCAGAACAGCAATGTTAGAGGTGTCAAGAATTCTCCTCTGACCGGAAAACACGCTCTTGCATTGTCGGCGGTCTTCATTCCGGGAGTTGACAAGTGGGAAGCAGACTTCCTCAGCAGACACGACCTGCTCCCAGGGGAATGGGGCCTCCACCCAGAGGTGTTCCGGTGGTTGACACGTCGGTGGGGATATCCACAGATCGTCATGGTGGCCTCTCGACTCACCAAGAAGCTCAAGCGGTATTGTTCCAGGTCGAGAGACCCACAAGCAGTGCCGGTAGACGCTCTGACAACTCCGTGGTTCTACCAGCTGGTGTACATGTTTCCTCCACTTGCTCTGATACCAAGAATTCTAAAGAGAATAAAAAGGGAAAAGGTTCAAGCAATCCTCATTGCTCCAGACTGGCCCCGAAGGGCCTGGTACGTGGATCTTCTCGGGATGCTGATCGAAGATCCATGGCCTCTACCTCTTCACGAGGATCTTCTGCAACAGGGCCCGTTCGTCTATCAAGACTTACCGCAGCTACATTTAACGGCATGGAAGTTGAACAGCTAATTCTAGCCAGAAGAGGGATTCCTGACAAGGTCATCCCGACTATGATCCAAGCCAGGTAGGGGGTAAAGTCTAAACATTACCACCGTATATGGAAACAGTATGTCTCTTGGTATGAGAGTAGTCAATATACTGCGGTGGACGTTTCCTGCTTTTTCTGCAGTTGGGGATGGATGCGGGCCTACGCCTTGTCTATTTACTTTCAGAAACAATTGGTTTCTCTCCTTGAGGCCCAGATGTTCTTGAAAGGTGTTCTGCACATCCAACCTCCCTTTGTGCCTACCACGGCACCTTGGGATCTCAATTTGGTACTGCAGTTTTTCCAATCGGACTGGTTTGAACCCGTACAGGAGGTTAACGTAAAGTACCTTACGTGGAAGACCGTCACACTGTTGGCCTTGGCTTCAGCAAGACGTGTGTCGAAGCTAGGGGCTTTGGCTCTCAAGAGCCCCTACTTAATTTTCCATGAGGACAGAGCTGAACTCAGAACTCGTCAGCAATTTCTTCCTAAGGTGGTGTCCGCGTTTCACATCAACCAACCTATTGTGGTTCCGGCTGTAACGGACACTTCTACTTCAAAGTTCTTGGATGTTGTGAGGGCTTTGAAGGTATACGTAAAGAGGACAGCTCATCACAGGAAATCGATTCGTTGTTCGTTCTCTATTATCCCAATAAAATTGGGTATCCTGCTTCAAAGCAGTCTATTGCATGCTGGATCAGGCTCACTATCCAACATGCTTATTCCACGGCAGGATTGCCGGTTCCAAAATCTGTACAGGCCCACTCTACTAGGTCGGTGGATTCTTGTGCGGCTGCCCGGGGTGTCTCGGCCTTACAGCTCCGCCGAGCAGCTACTTGGTCAGGTTCGAACACGTTTGCAAAGTTTTACTAGTTCGATACTTTGGCCTCTGAAGACCTTCAGTTTGGTCAATCAGTTCTGCAGGAACCTTAGCACTCTCCCACCCGGTTTGGGAGCTTTGGTAATTCCCAGTATCCCCAAGGACGTAAGAGAAAATAGGATTTTAATTACCTACCGGTAAATCCTTTTCTCGTAGTCCGTAGAGGATACTGGGCGCCCGCCCGGTGCTTCGTTCTTCCTGCACTGTTACTTCGTTAAGTATTCTGGTTTGTTCAGCTGTTGCTGTTCATGTTTCAAGTTTGGTTAGCATGGTTTCCTATTGTGCTATGTGTGCTGGTTCGTAATCTCACCACTTTCCTCATCTATCTTTCTCTCAAAGTATGTCCGTCTTCTCGGGCACAGTTTCCTAAACGGAGTCTAGTAGGAGGGGCATAAAGGGTGGAGCCAGCGCACACTATCAAATTCTTAAAGTGCCCAAGGCTCCTAGTGAACCTGGCTATACCCCATGGTCTTAAATGGATTTCCAGTATCCCCTACAGACTACAAGAAAAGGATTTACCGGCAGGTAATTAAAATCCTATTTTCAGATTTTTTTTAAAAAAGGCCTTTTCAAGGAACAAGTAATGGGTTAAGAACTTACAGCTTTTCTGCAGCAATGAAAAGAGGCTTCCCTGGGTCCTTAAGCACTGCCAGTGGACAACCGAAGACTGGAAGAAATTCCGATAGAAAAATGTTGGTTCATCATGGAGGGTGTTTTGTATGCAGTAGAGTAGCTGGAATTATGGGTCCTTTGTGTGTGGCGTTTGTAAACAAACTTTCTCTAACGTCCTAGTGGATGCTGGGAACTCCGAAAGGACCATGGGGAATAGCGGCTCCGCAGGAGACTGGGCACAACTAAAAGAAAGCTTTTAGACTACCTGGTGTGCACTGGCTCCTCCCACTATGACCCTCCTCCAAGCCTTAGTTAGATTTCTGTGCCCGGCCGAGCTGGATGCACACTAGGGGCTCTCCTGAGCTCCTAGAAAGAAAGTTTATTTTCGTTTTTTTATTTTTACAGTGAGACCTGCTGGCAACAGGCTCACTGCATCGAGGGACTAAGGGGAGAAGAAGCGAACCTACCTGCTTGCAGCTAGCTTGGGCTTCTTAGGCTACTGGACACCATTAGCTCCAGAGGGATCGACCGCATGGAACTGGCCTTGGTGTTCGTTCCCGGAGCCGCGCCGCCGTCCCCCTTACAGAGCCAGAAGCAAAAAGAGGTCCGGAAAATCGGCGGCAGAAGACATCAGTCTTTACCAAGGTAGCGCACAGCACTGCAGCTGTGCGCCATTGCTCCTCTTGCACACTTCACACTCCGGTCACTGAGGGTGCAGGGCGCTGGGGGGGGGGCGCCCTGAGCAGCAATAAAAACACCTTGGCTGGCAAATATATCACAATATATAGCCCCAGAGGCTATATATGTGATAAATACCCCTGCCAGAATCCATAAATAAGCGGGAGAAAAGTCTGCGAAAAAGGGGCGGAGCTATCTCCCTCAGCACACTGGCGCCATTTTCTCTTCACAGTGCAGCTGGAAGACAGCTCCCCAGGCTCTCCCCTGTAGTTTGCAAGGCTCAAAGGGTTAAAAAGAGAGGGGGGGCACTAAATTTAGGCGCAATATTGTATACACAAGCAGCTATTGGGAAAAATTCACTCAATATAGTGTTAATCCCTAAATTATATAGCGCTCTGGTGTGTGCTGGCATACTCTCTCTCTGTCTCCCCAAAGGGCTGTGTGGGGTCCTGTCCTCAGTCAGAGCATTCCCTGTGTGTGTGCGGTGTGTCGGTACGGCTGTGTCGACACGTTTGATGAGGAGGCTTATGTGATGGCAGAGCAGATGCCGATAAATGTGATGTCGCCCCCTGTGGGGCCGACACCAGAGTGGATGGATAGGTGGAAGGTATAAACCGACAGTGTCAACTCCTTACATAAAAGGCTGGATGACGTAACAGCTATGGGACAGCCGGCTTCTCAGCCCGCGCCTGCCCAGGCATCTCAAAGGCCATCAGGGGCTCAAAAACGCCCGCTCCCTCAGATGGCAGACACCGATGTCGACACGGAGTCTGACTCCAGTGTCGACGAGGTTGAGACATATACACAATCCACTAGGAACATCCGTTACATGATCCCGGCAATAAAAAATGTGTTACACATTTCTGACATTAACCCAAGTACCACTAAAAAAGGGTTTTATGTTTGGGGAGAAAAAGCAGGCAGTGTTTTGTTCCCCCATCAAATGAGTGAATGAAGTGTGAAAAAGCGTGGGTTCCCCCGATAAGAAACTGGTAATTTCTAAAAAGTTACTGATGGCGTACCCTTTCCCGCCAGAGGATAAGTTACGCTGGGAGATATCCCCTAGGGTGGATAAGGCGCTCACACGTTTGTCAAAAAAGGTGACACTGCCGTCTTAGGATACGGACACTTTGAAGGTACCTGCTGATAAAAAGCAGGAGGCTATCCTGAAGTCTGTATTTACACACTCAGGTACTAGACTGAGACCTGCAGATAGTGCTGCTGCAGCGTGGTCTGTAACTCTGTCAAACAGGGATACTATTTTGCGAACATAAGACATCGTCTTATATATGAGGGATGCACAGAGGGATATTTTGCCGGCTGGCATCCAGAATTAATGCAATGTCCATTCTGTCAGGAGGGTATTAGAGACCCGACACTGGACAGGTGATGCTGACTTTAAAAGGCACATAGAGCCTTATAAGGGTGAGGAATTGTTTGGGGATGGTCTCTGGGACCTCGTATCCACAGCAACAGCTGGGAAGAATTTTTTTTTACCTCAGGTTTCCTCACAGCCTAAGAAAGCACTGTATTATCAGGTACAGTCCTTTAGGCTTCAGAAAAGCAAGCGGGTAAAAGGCGCTTCCTTTCTGCACAGAGACGAGGGAAGAGGGAAAAAGCTGCACCAGTCAGCCAGTTCCCAGAATCAAAATTCCTCCCCCGCTTCCTCTGAGTCCACCGCATGACGCGGGGGCTCCACAGGCGTAGCCAGGTACGGTGGGGGGCCGCCTCAAAAATTTCAGCGATCAGTGGGCTCACTCACAGATGGCTCCCTGGATCCTTCAAGTAGTATCTCAGGGGTACAAGCTGGAATTCGAGGCGTCTCCCCCCCCCCCCCCCCGCCGTTTCCTCAAATCTGCCTTGCCGACAACTCCCTCAGGCAGGGAGGCTGTGCTAGAGGCAATTCACAAGCTGTATTCCCAGCAGGTGATAGTCAAGGTGCCCCTACTTCAACAAGGACGGGGTTACTATTCCACACTGTTTGTGGTACCGAAACCGGACGGTTCGGTGAGACCCATTTTAAATTTGAAATCCTTGAACACATACATAAAAAAAAATTCAAGTTCAAGATGGAATCGCTCAGGGCGGTTATTGCAAGCCTGGAGGAGGGGGATTACATGGTATCCCTGGACATCAAGGAGGCTTCCCTACATGTCCCCATTTACCATCCTCACCAGGAGTACCTCAGATTTGTGGTACAGGATTGCCATTACCAATTCCAAACACTGTCGTTTGGACTGTCCACGGCATCGAGGGTCTTTACCAAGGTAATGGCAGAAATGATGATACTCCTTCGAAAAAGGGAGTTTTAATTATCCTGTACTTGGACGATCTCCTTATAAAGGCGAGGTCCAAGGAGCAGTTGTTGGTCGGAGTAGCACTATCTCGGGAAGTGCTACAACAGCACGGATGGATTCTATACATTCCAAAGTCACAGCTGGTTCCTACCACACGCCTACTGTTCCTGGGGATGGTTCTGGACACAGAACAGAAAAAAGTTTCTCCCGCAGGAGAAAGCCAAGGAGCTGTCATCTCTAGTCAGAGACCTCCTGAAACCAAAACAGGTATCGGTGCATCACTGCACACGAGTCCTGGGAAAAATGGTAGCTTCTTACGAAGCAAAATTCCATTCGGCAGGTTCCATGCAAGAACCTTTCAGTGGGACGTCTTGGACAAGTGGTCGGGATCGCATCTTCAGATGCATCGGTTGATAACCCTGTCTCCAAGGACCAGGGTATCTCTACTGTGGTGGCTGGAGAGTGCTCATCTTCAAGAGGGCCGCAGATTCGGCATACAGGACTGGGTCCTGGTAACCACGGATGCCAGCCTTCGCGGCTGGGGGGCAGTCACACAGGGAAGAAATTTCCAAGGACTTTGGTCAAGTCAGGAGTCGTCCCTACACATAAATATTCTGGAACTGAGGGCCATTTACAATGCCCTAAGTCTGGCAAGGCCTCTGCTTCAAAACCAGCCGGTACTGATCCAATCAGACAACATCACGGCAGTCGCCCATGTAAACCGACAGGGCGGCACAAGAAGCAGGATGGCGATGGCAGAAGCCACAAGGATTCTCCGATGGGCGGAAAATCACGTCTTAGCACTGTCAGCAGTGTTCATTCCGGGAGTGGACAACTGGGAAGCAGACTTCCTCAGCAGACACGACCTACACCCGGGAGAGTGGGGACTTCATCCAGAAGTCTGCCAACTGTTGGTAAACCGTTGGGAAAGGCCACAGGTGGACATGATGGCGTCCCGCCTAAACAAAAAACTAGATATTGCGCCAGGTCAAGGGACCCTCAGGCAATAGCTGTGGACGCTCTAGTGACACCGTGGGTGTACCAGTCGGTTTATGTATTCCCTCCTCTGCCTCTCATACCAAAGGTACTGAGAATAATAAGAAAACGAGGAGTAAGAACGATACTCGTGGTTCCGGATGGGCCAAGAAGAGCTTGGTACCCAGAACTTCAAGAAATGATATCAGAGGACCCATGGCCTCTACCGCTCAGACAGGATCTGCTACAGCAGGGGCCCTGTCTGTTCCAAGACTTACCGCGGCTGCGTTTGACGGCATGGCGGTTGAATTCCGGATCCTAAAGGAAAAGGGCATTCCGGAGGAAGTCATTCCTACGCTGATAAAAGCCAGGAAAGGAGTAACCGCAAACCATTATCACCGTATTTGGCGAAAATATGTTGCGTGGTGTGAGGCCAGGAAGGCCCCAACAGAGGAATTTCAGCTGGGTCGTTTTCTGCACTTCCTACAGTCAGGAGTGACTATGGGCCTAAACTTGGGTTCTATTAAGGTCCAGATTTCGGCTCTGTCGATTTTCTTCCAGAAAGAACTGGCTTCACTGCCTGGAGTTCAGACATTTGTGAAGGGAGTGCTGCATATTCAGCCCCCTTTTGTGCCTCCTGTGGCACCTTAGGATCTTAACGTGGTGTTGAGTTTCCTAAAATCACATTGGTTTGAGCCACTTAAAACTGTGGATTTGAAATATCTCACGTGGAAAGTGGTCATGTTATTGGCCTTGGCTTCGGCCAGCCGTGTGTCAGAATGGGCGGCTTTGTCATGTAAAAGCCCTTATCTGATTTTCCATATGGATAGGGCAGAATTGAGGACTCGTCCCCAGTTTCTCCCTAAGGTGGTATCAGCTTTTCACTTGAACCAACCTATTGTAGTGCCTGCGGCTACTAGGGACTTGGAAGATTCCAAGTTACTGGACGTAGTCAGGGCCTTAAAAAATTATATTTCCAGGACGGCTGGAGTCAGGAAAACTGACTCGCTTTTTATCCTGTAGGCACCCAACAAAATAGGTGCTCCTGCTTCTAAGCAGACTATTGCTCGCTGAATTTGTAGCACAATTCAGCTGGAGCATTCTGCGGCTGAATTGCCGCATCCTAAATCAGTAAAAGCCCATTCCACGAGGAAAGTGGGCTCATCTTGGGCGGCTGCCCGAGGGGTCTCGGCTTTACAACTTTGCCGAGCTGCAACTTGGTCAGGGGCAAACACGTTTGCTAAATTCTACAAATTTGATACCCTGGCTGAGGAGGACCTTGAGTTCTCTCATTCGGTGCTGCAGAGTCATCCGCACTCTCCCGCCCGTTTGGGAGCTTTGGTATAATCCCCATGGTCCTTTTGGAGTTCCCAGCATCCACTAGGACGTTAGAGAAAATAAGATTTTACTCACCGGTAAATCTATTTCTCGTAGTCCGTAGTGGATGCTTGGGCGCCCATTCCAAGTGCGGATTGTCTGCAATTCTTGTATATAGTTATTGTTAACTAAAGGGTTATTGTTATGAGCCATCTGTTGAGAGGCTCAGTTATGTTTCATACTGTTAACTGGATATGGTATCACGAGTTATACGGTGTGATTGGTGTGGCTGGTATGAGTCTTACCCGGGATTCAAAATATTTCCTTATTGTGTCAGCTCTTCCGGGCACAGTATCCTAACTGAGGCTTGGAGGAGGGTCATAGTGGGAGGAGCCAGTGCACACCAGGTAGTCTAAAAGCTTTCTTTTAGTTGTGCCCAGTCTCCTGCGGAGCCGCTATTCCCCATGGTCCTTTCGGAGTTCCCAGCATCCACTACGGACTACGAGAAATAGATTTACCGGTGAGTAAAATCTTATTTTTTTATGTTTCTGATAAATTATTTATGCAAGAAAAAAAAAGGCATTTTGTTTCCCTGAATGATAACAGTAACCAGATTTAAATCCCACACAATATTAGAATTCAGAGATCTCGGTTACATATATTTGCGCAAATGTAGGAATAAGCCTAACAGTACTAACATATGTAGATCTGTGTATTTTGGTAATGTTTACTATTGTAAGATTAAGAGAGCATTTCAGATAAGCCCATTATATAGATACTCTTGGAACTTTATTAATTGCACCATCATATATTTTAGTGTCCGGGCTTGGGGTAGAGATGTTACCATGTCTCCCAGAAACCATACCTCCCAACATTAGGTGAAGGGTTGCGGGACATTTTGTGCATGCCTTCTGTGTGAGCATGAAAAGGAAAGTGATCTGATGGTATAGTGCGTGGCCGTGCATCACCCCCCTGTTTTTTGCAATGCTGAGTGCATGCACAGCACTTCCCAAACTGCTAGGCTGCGCTATTCCTTTCTACCTAGTGGTGCAGCATCAGTTCATTGCTGCTGCCTGCGGGTGGGACAGTGCTTGAAAAGCGGGACTGTAACACCAAAATTGGGCTACTTGGTGAGGGCTGCAGATACAACCTGAAGGAGCATAGCCTTGCTCTCTAGCATCAAGGCCAGATGTCTCAGCAGCCCTTCATGCAGCTGTACAATTTGCTACAAAGTTTGGTAGTGTAATTTAATTTGGTATTTACAAACATCATTCTGAGATGTTACTATAATATGTGGATAACAGTGTTTTGTCTCATTTTTAAATTTACTGTACAAATTATAATTTTATAAACATTATATTTCTCCGGCAGGGTCCACAGGTTATCCACAGGATAACAATGGGATATGATGGAGCGACAGCGGATTGGCACCAAACGATCACAAGCTTTCCGTCCTCCCAGGATGCAACGGGCTCGTCCATATTTCCCCGCCCATTGGCTCAGGCATATCAGTTTTTCGTTTAGTGCGGCAGGAGCTGGACCATGGTCAGAGGGCTGCTGTTCTTGGAAGCCCTAAGCTTTCTTATTTTAATTTTTATAGTCTAACTATGTTTTTGAGCGATCTTTCTTAACGGCGTCTTATACGCGTATTGGAAAGAGTTGCTCCAACAACTCTCCGCCAGGTCGCAACAACGCTTACCCATGCATACAGAGTGCTGTCTCGACGGGCGTTTGTGCCGGATATACTAGCAGGTCCAGCAGACATTACCAGGCTGTGGCCGGAGCACGGGGAGAATGTAAGGCATCGATTCCACATAGTCGGGGAATACGGACACAGCCGCACTGTATTGGGAGGAGACTACCAAACAGTAGCTGACCCGCCGCCACCACGGGTGCTCCAGTGCTAGGCCTTAGGGATCATAAGGCACCAGGATTAGTATGAGGTTGCGATCCCTAGGGTTGATGTCAGCGGTGGGGAGTTAGACGCTCTCCTGGTCACCCCTCCCCCCAGTTCATGACCAGTTTCCGCAAGTCTCCCGCCATGAACTGATTGCCTCACTTCCGTCTCAGACGCTACCATGAGGGCTCTCTGTCGCAGCATAGGCTGCTGCGTCTGTGTTCACTAAGCGCTACCACGAGGAGACCCGGTCGCAGTACAGGCGTCTGTATGACCGGTGCGTCTGTATGCACAGTGTGTCTGTGTCCACGTAAGAGTTCCCGGAGCGGCAGTGTACACTAGTAGCATCTGGATCCACTTAGCGTTCGCTATTGTATTGATCGATCTTGGAAGTGAGGTGAGTCTCCCTGTATCCCTGTACTTTTGGTCAGTATGAATAGTTAAATTAAGTGCCTATTGCATATGAGTCTGTGTACATTACTGTGGTTTTCTTCGCATTGCGTCTGAATACTTTAAAGAGTATATGCAATTGCGCTCGAATTGCCGAAAATGTCGAAAAACGGGTCATTTTTCGACACAAAAAAACTGTCGAATTTGATTCGACAATTCAGTACAGTACTTTTCGACAAAAAAACCTGCCGTTTCATTTTCGACTTGGCAATTCGACATTTTTTCAATTCGACATGTCTGCAATGTTAAAATGCGGCTTTTCGACAAAGGTATATTCAATTGAAGAATGTCGATTTGACAACAGTGCTTTTCGACAGTCATTTCGTCAATTTCATTCCGCCTCATTTTTCTGTCGTAATCTTATAAAAAAATTTGAAAACATGAATTTTTTGGTGCTTTTTTTATTGCTAATAGCATATCTATTTATATTTGAAGGGATTATCTACTTGGTTTGTCTATTTAGGAGCCACAAGTATTATTTAATCGATTTTTTTAAAATAACTTTTTTATTTTTTACTAACTACAATAATATGGAGAGATCCGTGCATGTTTTTCAGTTGGAAGGGGTGTGAAATGGTTAAAAATGTGTGGGGTCCCCCCTCCTAAGCATAGCCAGCTTCGGGCTCTTTGAGCCGGACCTGGTTGTAAAAATACGGGGGGAAAAATGACAGGAGTTACCCCCGTATTTTAACAACCAGCACCGGGCTCTGCGCCTGGTCCTGGTGCCAAAAATACGGGGGACAAAAGACGTAGGTGTCCCCCGTATTTTTAACACCAGCACCGGGCTCCACTAGCCAGAGTGATAATGCCACAGCCGGGAGACTCTTTTATATTGGTCCCTGCGGCCGTGGCATTAAATACCCAACTAGTCACCCCTGGCCGGGATTCCCTGGAGGAGTGGGGACCCCTTAAATCAAGGGGTCCCCCCCCTCCAGCCACCCAAGGGCCAGGGGTGAAGCCCGAGGCTGTCCCCCCCCCCGCCATCCAAGGGCGGCGGATGGGGGGCTGATGGCCTTTTGTGACAAAAAAAAGAATATTGTTTTTTGTAGCAGAACTACAAGTCCCAGCAAGCCTCCCCCGCAAGCTGGTACTTGGAGAACCACAAGTAACAGCATGTGGGGGGAAAACAGGCCTGCTGGTACCTGTAGTTCTACTACAGAAAAAATACCAAAATAAAAACAATACACACACACCATGATAGTACAACTTTATTACATACATGCACACCAACATACATACATACATACTTACCTATGTTGACACGAAGAGTCGGTCCCCTTCTCCACGTAGAATCCACTGGGTACCTGTAAATAAAATTATACTCACAACAATCCAGTGTAGATCGGTCCTCTTCTGTTTGTAATCCACGTACTTGGCAAAATAAAAAAAAACGAAAAACACGATCCACGCACTGAAAGGGGTCCCATGTTTACACATGAGACTCTTTTCCCCGACTGACGGGACCCCCCATGACTGCTGTCAAAGAGGGTCCCTTCAGGCAATCAGGGAGCGCCACGTCATGGCACTCTCCTGATTGGCTGTGCGCGTCTGAGCTGTCAGTCAGGCGGCGCACTCGAGATACAATGTAGCGCATAGGTGCTCCATTATATCCAATGGTGGGAACTTTGCGGTCAGCTGTAAATACCAAATTGCTTTCTAACAAATATTTAAAATGCCCGGTCTAATATATATATTGTAGACGCCTGCACATCTTATTACCATGTGCCATGAATGTGCGCTATACATCGCAAAACACTGCATCCCATAAGAGAAAACAATACATCCACACATTATCTGAGTTCCAAAGCTCATTGATGTATATATTTGTTATTAAAAGGATATGGATTCAATATATTACAATGTACAGTATACATATAGTTACATGATTACAATTCATACAGTAAGCAGTTCCCTCAATGCATCTTCCTCTTAATATATCTCTCTCTCAGCAAATACATACCGGAACTGGTCTAGATGCACCTCCATCATTGTCTGGGACAAAACAGCAACTGGGAACTGTGTGTCTCTGTAATGTGTTATCTAGTTTTAAGGGAGGGAACTTTCTCATTCATGATGAGTCACTGGTTTGTTCGTATGCTAAACAGGTTCAGCCTTGAAGACATCAAAAGGGGCTGGCCTGAGCTTCCTGTCCACCACCTGTTTCTGTAAATGTTTATTGTGCTAATAAAAATGACTTTAGCTTTCATACATTTAATCATAACTATTTGTTGCAATGTCCTACAACTTAATAACAAGTATCAAATTAATCTACACATTAATCTGCTTGCTTTAATACCAAATATGACAGGCCTATCTTGCTTCGTTCCAATAATACACATACTGTACATGACATTACTTCATTATATAATTTTAAATCATCATTAAATCAGAGTACCATGAGCATAACTAAAAAAAAATTAAAAAAAAAACTCTAGAGGAGAGAAAGAAGAAGAAGAAGAAAATGAAAAAGAAAATGTCAGGTTTGCCATTCACCAACAGGCATATCAGTGCCTATACAACATTTCCCTTCACCAGTATTCTCATCCTTCCTCCACCCTTTGTGCATGACAAGGCACACTGCAGTAATACTGGGGTTACCGTGCTGTTGAGATATACTGGGTTTGGGCAGAACTCTGAAGGACCTAGGCATGTGGAGTTTGAACTGTACTTGGGTCCATGTATTGTACCACCCTGTGTGAACGCAAAAGATGAAGAGGAAACTGTAGAGAAACAGAATAGAGGTTGGTGATACATGAGTTTGTAGAGGTGGAGAAGATTTTATAAAAATTTGACAACTGGATTGGGCACTACTGGGAAGTGATTCTCTACTTGGTCTACTCCCCTTAAAAAAAATTCTGTGTTTGTCGTATCGCTATTGGGACTATCCCAGCCATCAATCCAGTGTCCTGTCCATCCTAAGTTCATAGGGAACCCGGTATCTGTGAGATAATTTCTTCTACCTGTGATGGACATGCATCTAGAACAGTGATATGTAACATTAGTCTTTGAGGGGTGTCTAGTATATCTTGTACTTCTTGAGCATGGTTCTCAGGTAAATCCAAGAAGACACCCTCAGGAGTACAATATATGACACACCGCATTTTACACAATAAGTCTCTGCCGAGTAGATTAGTCGGAGCCGAAGCAGCCAGCAGAAAATAATGTTTGGTTTGCAAGGGCCCTATCGTAATCTCTGCAGGTCTACTCAAAGGGTATTGTTGCAACGTTCCTGTTACTCTCATTGCCCGAATCTGTGTTTTCTATATGGTCGTGATTCCTTACTATATGTCCCTTGATCCCGTCTATGTGTTTAATAATGTGGCTTGTTTTCTCTGTCTAGGGGTCTATATTGACTATGTTTTCTACTACTACAGTCTCTTGCAAAATGCCCTTCCTTCCTACAAGTGTAACATATTATTGACCATTAGGGATCTGGGGTTTGGACTAATGGGTCTTTCCTGTATGTGCCAGTATACTTACCGTCCTCAACCTCTCCACCTGTTGTTCTCTGCGCCTAGCACTATTCTTGTGATGTTCAATAGCACACTTTCTAAGATCAGCTACTGTGACCCCTTTCCAATTTTGCAAAGAAGTCTGCACCCTGCCCTTAATGCCTTATTGAGCCTGTCCATTAGCACAGAGACAGCCACCTCCCATTTGCCGAATTAGTGTTTACCAGTGATCTTATCCAGATGGAGAGTTTTCTATTACTGCAAAAGACCAAAAAAGAAAAAAAAAAAGTTTAACAAGCTTCTAGGTCATGCGAAGTATTCATTCAATCCTTCTTATCCCGTATTAAGGGTCTGTACATGGTCCAACAAACATTTCCGAGCTCATCTTGACTAGGGGCATTACTAGGAATGAATACTGCTTATATGGTAACTGAAAGAAAATACCCGGGGGTTACCATGTCTCTGTCCGCTTTCCTACTGGCAAATACTAATGTGCAGACAGGTTTTCTCCATTTCTGACGTTAATTTCTTGATTTTTGTTTTATTTTTGGGTTTTACTATATATGTACACGAATGATACCATACTTACCAGTTCCACTGGTCTCAGCCACTTCCCCCGCAGGCTACTGCTCTTCTTTTACCGGTTAGATACTCCTCTGGGTGCATGAGAAATGGCTGAAAACAAACAGGTCACCTTCTCCTCCTAAATAAAACTTCAACATTCATTAGTACATATATAGGTTACAGTCATATTTTTCATATTTTTATTATTTTCTATAGTTTGTATGCTGGCCGTAACTGCTTCCACATCTACATAAGGCGGTGTACTTGCATTCTCTTTTTTCTTCCTACTTGTTTATTGTTGCTACAAGTTCAAACAGTTCTTATATTTCCATTCGTGTCTTACATGACTTTTGTTAGACCTACCACCTGCAATACCTTAGGATCAAACTCACCAACCCCTCTTGCTGCCACAGGTTTAAACAATTTGTATGTCTCACCCTTTGTTTTCTGGATTTTATCAGACATATTTTAATACCTACATTCTGCAGTACCTCTGGTTCAAAGCTGCCCATCCCAGGGAATGATACCCTATCTTTGTCAGTCATACGTAACCATTCATTGCAAAAAGCCTCCGTGTGTGAACGATATTTTTCACACATAATCTGACCTTCTCGGTCCCGAGTCTGACCTTCTCGATCCCAACTCTTCTGCCTGAACCCTGGCTACCATACGTCCCTTAGTTGAGCAACTGGCTCCCATAATTTGTGGGTCTTGCCTTCTCGGCTATTCCCACAAATACCAAAATACTCAATATAAGGCGACGGTGAAAGTTCTCCGAGCGCTTCCACCCACTCTCGCCCACGTTGGCAGGTACTACCATACACGGTCGATAGCGAAGGCGATGTACCCAACTTAGGGCTCCTATCAGACCTTACAGCACCGTAATTTCTTTCGGTGGCGGTTCTGTTGGAATATTTTCCTGAGAGAGGCAGCGAAAAAATTCCTTTTCGGTATCTTTCAACTGGAATTTTTTGTAGGGTGAAAAACAGAGAAATTAGATAACTATCCTTCACCCTTTCCAGTGGAAGCCACCATGGAGATTTCCCGACGTTATCAAAGAAAAATCCCTTTGTCTATACAATCACGTCTGCGTATGCTCTTCCACAGCGCATATGACACAATGGTATCACGTTGTGCTGTGCAGAACACACGGACATGCGATGCAATAGCACAGCCTATAGATACTAGTTATCTATATGCCCTACGATTGCTGTAGACCACCTAGCCTAGACCACTCCAGATCACTTAGTTGTATGGGACCACTCCAGACCACTTAGTTTTGATCACGCAAGGTAGCGAACCCTACGCCACCGGGCCTCTACTAACCCAGTGTTACCACTTCAGCCACTTAGACCACTTAGTTTCTGGGTTCAGCTCCACTCACTCCTGCTTTCACTCATTCAAATATACTTTGTTTTTCTGTACAGAAAATTTTCACTCGTTCTGATTGGCAGCTTTACCCCCAGAGGCAATACAGTTTAAACAAAAGTTTTATACTAATCTGCTTTAGAAACTGGGTAGTTTTGTGCTATTGTAGCATGGCTAGTGTCCCACCTTTTAACTAAACGAACTATCGTGTGGTTTTATTATGCGCACACAACCCTACGCAAACTTGCGTAATTACGCAACCGTGCGTACCTCTATGCCACGTGTGCGGCCTTGCGCCACGTGCACGTTTTTTGTATGATGTCCTCACGTTCCGTACCACGTGTACCAATGTGCGTACGCAATTCAACAAACCACACAGTCTCCATAAATGTGAGCAATACTAACTATAATCGCTCACTTAACACAACACCCAGTTTGTTTGTTTTTCTGTATAATCCTTAACAACCAGGCCAGAACTGCGTTTGTGTCTTTACACTTACTTCCTTAAATACTGTTATTTCAAATTTACCTATATAGCAACAAATGTATCCGATTTCACACAGATCTATAATGACTGCAATAATCTATCATTTAAATGATATGATTCAGATTGGATAGCTATCTTGCAGAACATACACTGATATAAATATACACATAATTATAATAATATTATATATATATATGTACCATTCACTGGTCTCTTATGAGACACCTTACCTCTTATTTGCATATCAAAGCTATTTGCTTTTCACTGAGTTACAGTTACACAGGTTAATTTGCATTTCAATGGCTATCCTCCCTAGTAAGCAGATTCTACAAGTCTTGAAAGAAAAAAAAAATCTTTCTTTCCTTTTTCTATCTGTGTGCAATTTCTTACACCAAGCCAAGCATTTATCTCACCATTTACTCTCACTAGGCCCAATTGAAACTATTTGTAATTGACTATGGCATGGGTTAAATAAATGCATTGGTAACTCATAAATGGTGCTTGATGTGACAAAGGTAACTGATTGTTCTGAGCAGACTGAAAATCAGCTATTTAGAAAACGACCTTCCTAAAATGGCCACTGCTCCTCCCCCTTCCACATCTATGAGGTTTACACAAGATGGTGGACAGGCCATGTGGTTAGTCCAAAATGGAGGACAGACCATGCGGCTTCCTTTGTCACAAAGAAATCACACATTATACAAGCACCAAAAGTTATTTTAGGCCTGAGTTTAAAAAAAACTATATCAAGGCTATGCAGCAACTTTTAAATGTACTTTTAAATCTACTTAACAGATAAACAATCCAATCTGAATCAAACACAATACGACTTATTTGAACTTTGTTTTAAATATTATGAGAAACACATTGTCCCTTGAATTTTCATATCATTGGCTTACTGGTAACACAACAATACACGTGGATGTTATCAGCGTCGCGATGCGTCCATCGGAGCCGGTCGATCACAGCCGCGTTTGTAATGTACAGTGCATCATTAAGACCATGATATCGCGGACGAGCCCTCATCTGTAAATACCAAATTGCTTTCTAACAAATATTTAAAATGCCCGCTCTAATATATATATTGTAGACGCCTGCACATCTTATTACCATGTGCCATGAATGTGCGCTATACATCGCAAAACACTGCATCCCATAAGAGAAAACAATACACCCACACATTATCTGAGTTCCAAAGCTCATTGATGTATATATTTGTTATTAAAAGGATATGGATTCAATATATTACAATGTACAGTATACATATAGTTACATGATTACAATTCATACAGTAAGCAGGTAATACATACAGTTACAGGCCAGCATACCATACCATTCCCTCAATGCATCTTCCTCTTAATATATATCTCTCAGCAAATAAATACAGGAACTGGTCTAGATGCACCTCCATCATCGTCTGGGACAAAACAGCAACTGGGAACTGTGTGTCTCTGTAATGTGTTATCTAGTTTTAAGGGAGGGATCTTTCTCATTCATGATGAGTCACTGGTTTGTTCGTATGCTAAACAGGTTCAGCCTTGAAGACATCAAAAGGGGCTGGCCTGAGCTTCCTGTCCACCACCTGTTTCTGTAAATGTCTATTGTGCTAATAAAAATGACTTTAGCTTTCATACATTTAATCATAACTATTTGTTGCAATGTCCTACAACTTAGTAACAAGTATCAAATGAATCTACACATTAATCTGCTTACTTTAATACCAAATATGACATGGCGCTTGATATTATTCTAATTATGTACTGTATGAAATAAGTGTCGAATCCATCTCTGTGGCATGTCCGTGTAAATGTGTGTTACCATATATTGCTGTGCTCGCTGCGCGTATTTGCAAGTAAAGCGACTTATATGTGTGGAGTCTGTATGTTCTTTCTATGTAATATTTTTGACTTCGACACAGCGGTAGACCACAAGAGTGACCCCACATAACCTCGCAGTCTACCGCTGACCGCAAAGTTCCCACCATTGGATGTAATGGAGCGCCTATGCTCTCCATTGTATCAAGTGCGCCGCCTGACTGACAGCTCAGACACGCACAGCCAATCGGGAGAATTCCATGACATGGCGCTCCCTGATTGGCTTAAGGGACCCTCTTTGACAGCAGTTACGGGGAGTCCCGCCAGTCGGGGAAAAGGGGTCTCGTGTAAACATGGGACCCCTTTCAGTGTGTGGATCGTGTTTTTCGTTTTTTTATTTTACCAAGTACGTGGATTACAAACAGAAGAGGATCGATCTACACTGGATTGTTGTGAGTATAATTTTATTTACAGGTACCCCGTGGATTCTACGTGGAGAAGGGGACCGACTCTTCGTGTCAACATAGGTAAGTATGTATGTATGTATGTTGGTGTGCATGTATGTAATAAAGTTGTACTATCACGGTGTGTGTGTATTGTTTTTATTTGGTATTTTTTTGTAGTAGAATTACAGGTACCAGCAGGCCCGTTTCCCGCCCGCATGCTGGTACTTGTGATTCTCCAAGTACCAGCTTGCGGGGGAGGCTTGCTGGGACTTGTAGTTCTGCTACAAAAAACAATATTCTTTTTTTGTCACAAAAGGCTATCAGCCCCCCATCCGCCGCCCTTGGATGGGGAGGACAGCCTCAGGCTTCACTCCTGGCCCTTGGGTGGCTGGAGGGGGACCCCTTGATTTAAGAGGTCCCCACTCCAGGGTACCCCGGCCAGGGGTGACTAGTTGGACTAGCTGGGGATTTAATGCCACGGCCACAGGGACCAATATAAAAGTGTCCCCCGGCTGTGGCATTATCCTTCTGGCTAGTGGAGCCCGGTGCTGGTGTTAAAAATACGGGGGACCCCTATGTCTTTAGTCCCCCGTATTTTTGGCACCAGGACCAGGCGCAGAGCCCGGTGCTGGTTGTTAAAATACCTTTCATTTTTCCCCCCGTATTTTTACAACCAGGACCGGCTCAAAGAGCCCGAGGCTTGTTATGCTTAGGAGGGGGGACCCCACGCATTTTTTTTCAGTATTTATTGAACACTTTTGTGCCGTCCATGAAGTCGAATCCAGGCCGCTCACTATTCGTCAATTGGTCCGTTTTTCGATAGCGGGACTGTCAAATCCGTTATTTATTGAATATGTCGAATTCGGGTCCCAGCGGGAGGGTTTCGCCTGTCGAATTGTGTTGAATCCAAAAACGGTCGAATTCCAGCCGGAATTCAACCGCAATTGCATATACCCCAAAGATCTGTATAAAGCAGAATTCAGTAATATGTACTCCTACATACTTTAAAATGTGTTTTGTAGTTGATTATGTGTTCATATGACTAATATATAACGTGACTGACTGCTAGTGTGATTGCTGACTTTAATATAGGTTTGTCAGTTGTTTCTTCTGATCCTCAATGCCGGTGCATGGGTAGGATCAGATTGATATCACTTTAGAAGGTTAAAGTGATTACAGTCACAAATTGTGTAGTACTCTGTGAAAGTGCTGATTATTTATCATGTCTATGAGTGGCAAAGGTGACGAGGGTACACTCACACCAACACTCATATCATGTTTGTCTTGTATTGATCTGGTACAGGAGGGTTTATGTGCAAATTGTTTTGCGTTTCAGCAGATTACAAGGCAGATCCCTGTTCAACGTCAGGTACAGATAGATCCACCTTGGGCGATGTTTGCACAGACCTTGTCCAGTATAGCTGAACAGGTAATTCCTACAGCTTCACTACCAGGAATGTGGTACACAAATAACCCATACATGCAGCTCCCTACTTACGGTATATCATTTCCCTCACCAGCTCTCCTAAAAGATAAGTTGATAAACCAAGTGTAAGTAAACCGTCAACTTCACAGGATGATTCACCAGACGATGAAAGCTCTATATACTCTACTTCGCCATACGAAGAACAAGTAGAAGGTCTCAGCTCAGTGGGACCCCATGGTAGGGTGCCGACTTCTTCAGTTTGCACAGATATGGCAGCAGTACAACAGATGCCTGGGTGCAAGAAGTGGTATCTCTGGATTATGTTTTTCCATTCAAGAAGCATCCTTCTCGAAGTTTCTTCTGCACCAGCCCATCTCTGGTAGAGACGAAGGCCAGGGCTTTGCAAGAAGCGGTTCAGAAATTGCTTCA
Organism: Pseudophryne corroboree; assembly: GCF_028390025.1. Classification (NCBI taxonomy): domain Eukaryota; kingdom Metazoa; phylum Chordata; class Amphibia; order Anura; family Myobatrachidae; genus Pseudophryne; species Pseudophryne corroboree. The sequence continues at coordinate 187,534,258 of NC_086452.1, read as the reverse complement.
GTCAGGATTAATCATTCAAGTACCCCCTGCAGAACTGGGACAGGGGTTTTACTCCAATCTGTTTTTAATTCAGAAGCCAAATGGGTCATTTTCGGCCTATTCTCAATCTCAAAATGCTGAACAAGTATATTTGGGTCCCACGGTTTCACATGGAGACGCTATGCTCCATAGTTTTGGCCATGGAACCATGGGATTATATGGTATCCCTGGATATTCAGGATGCTTACCTACATGTTCCTATAGCACTATCCCATCAGTGCTATCTCAGGTTCGCTATCCTGCAGCAGCATTTTCAGTTCCAGACATTACCTTTTGGGTTAGCCACGGCACCCAGAGTGTTTACCTAAATCATGGTGGTTATGGCATCTTATCTCCGCAAGCAGGGGATAAGAATTTTTCCATACCTCAACGACCTGTTAATTCTAGCACAATCACAGGAAATGTTCCTGGACCATCTTCAACAGACAATAACATGTCTGCAGAGGCACGGATGGCTCATTAATTGGGCAAAATAGTCTCAAGTTCCATCACAACGGATGACTCACTTGGGGGCTGTACTGGATTCAAGTCTGCAGAAAATATTTTTACCTCGGGACAAGATATCCAAGGTACAGTCAAGGACTCAGGAGTTGTTACACAGTCAAACAATATCAATCCACACAGCGATGCGACTGATGGGTTTGATGGTGTCAACATACGACATGGTGGAGTATGCACAATTCCACTCAAGACCTCTGATTCTGGCCAGATGGAATGGAATACATCAGACAATAAAGAAACAGACTATGGTACTTTCATACAAGGTAAGAAAGTCATTTGCCTGGTGGCTACAAACATCCCATCTAAACAAAGGGAGATATCCAAATCTGATTTGGATATCAGATTGGGAGATCCTTACAACAAATGCCAGTCTTCAGGGCTAGGGAGCAGTGTCCGGAAGATTATGGTTCCGGGGACAATGGACCGCAGAAGAAAGTTGCCTGCCAATAAATCTGTTAGCACTTCGGGCCATATACATGGCACTGATTCAGGCAAAGGACATTCTTCAAGGAAGACCAGTCCAGATCCGTTCGGACAATGTAACAGCGGTAGCGTACCTCAACCATCAGGGAGGAACGCACAGTCAATCAGCAATGAAGGAGGTAAATCACATACTAAAATTGGCAGAACTCCATCTTCCAGCATTGTCTGCAGTATTCGTTCCGGGAGTCCTAAACTGGGAAGCAGACTTTCTCAGTCGACACGCCATTCAAGCAAGTGAATGGGCTCTACATCCAGAAGTCTTTCAGACTCTAGTAGACAAGTGGGGTTTGCTAGAGAGAGATCTCATGGCGTCCCGTCTGAACAACAAAGTACCCGTGTACGGGTCAAGAACAAAGGATCTGGGAGCGATCTTTGTGGACGCCCTATCAGTGATGGGATTTTCATCTGGCATATCTGTTTCCTCCGATCATCCTGCTACCCAGGGTGGTGAGGAAGATAAAAGAAGCAAAGGGTGCCGTGATTCTAATAGCTCCGGCTTGGCCCAGAAGGCATTGGTACACAGATCTGCAGAGAATGTCGATGGATGCTCCACTTCTGCTCCCTCCAACGTACAGGTCTACTAATGCAGGGTCCTTGTTACCCCAGGCATCTGGATCGACTATCGTTGACTGCGTGGCTCTTGAAACCTCTATCCTGAAGTCAAGAGGATTCTCACAACAGGTAGCTCAAAAATGCTCAGAGCAAGAAAACCCTCCTCAGCTCGCATTTATCACCGAATATGGCAGGCCTATATTCATTGGTGCAGTGAAAGAAATATGGACCCAAAATCTTTCAGGCGGGAATAGATAAAGGTTTGAAGGTGGCTTCATTGAGAGTACAAGTATCAGCATTGACTGTATGATTCCAAAAGAAAATAGCCAATTTACAGGATGTGCGTACTTTCTTAGAGGGAATGCTGCGCGTTCAACCTCCCTTTGTTCCTCTTACAGTGCCTTGGGACTTAAATTTAGTTCTGAAAGCCCTTCAAGTTGCTCCATTTGAACCACTTAATAAAGGGGATCTTAAATGGTTGACCGCTAAAGTTCTCTTTCTACAGACTATGGCATCAGCTAGGAGAGTATCAGATTTAGGAGCGCAGTCTTGTCGTTCTCCTTTCTTTTTTTCCAGAAAAAGCAGTTCTAAGAACTAGATCTGGGTATCTTCCGAAGGTGGTGTCTAAATTCCACCTTAATGAAGAAATTGTACTCCCGGCTTTCAGGTATCGGGACTTTCTGCGGGAGATACGTCGCTGGACGTAGTCCGGGCATTAAGGATCTACGTGGATCGTACCAGTGCCATCAGAAAGACAGATTCTCTCTTCATTCTCTACGGATTTCACAAGAGAGGATGGCCTGCTACAAAACAGATACTGGCAAGATGGCTTCGAATTACTATTTCAGAAGCATATTCTCGAGCTGATCTTCCTGTTCCGGATAATGTCTCTGCTCACTCTACTCTTAAGGCAGGTCCTCCTTAAGCACAAAATGATGCTTCAGCAGAACAGATACTGTATGTAAGGCAGCCACATGGTCTTCCATTAACACATTTATTAGACATTATTCCTTGGATACTTTTGCCTCTCATGACGCTGAATTCGGGCGAAAGATTCTCCTGTCTAATCAAGAGCATCCCCACCACTAAATTGCTGTGGGAAATCCTATTGTTAGCCTGTGGATATCCTGTGGATAACCTGTGGACCCTGCCGGAGAAATATACATTATGCTAAGAACTTACCTTTGATAACGGTATTTCTCCTAAGTCCACAGGTTCCAAAGGGATCCCACCCTGATGCACCTGATTTGAGGATCTTTATACTCCCTAACCTCTTTCTTCTTGTACGGAAGGGTGTGCATGTGTGTTCTTCTCGCCTGATTAGGGCTCTACATGATGCTCCTGCCTAAATGCTTTGGAATACAACTGATTTGCCTGAGCCAGTGGGCGGGGATAAATGGACGAGTCGTTGCATCCTGGGAGGACTGAAAGCTTGTGATCGTTTGGTGCCAATCCGCTGTTGCTCTGTCATGTCCCATTGTTATCCTGTGGACTTAGGAGAAATACCATTATCAACGGTAAGTTCTTACCATAACGTATATTTTGTTTTGTGATCACAATTCTAACTTCTAGAAAGAAAAAGGATTGTGAGTAAATGTTTAACTCATCTTGTTGCAGAAAAAGGAGTGGGCCTGGGATGAAAGCAAGATGCTTATCATGCAAGATCCTATTTACAGGTTAGTGTCCATACATACATTTTTGTTATTACAAATGGTCAATTCTTAGTCATACTTGGTAATTTAGTACTAAAAATAAGCAGGAAAGTATAATTGCTACCAGCTGGGTCTTTTACTGACGTCTATGATTCACATTAAGTACACTGTGACTGCATTACATGTCTCCAGCTACTATAATCCAAAATGAAAAGGTATTCTAACTGACCCAATGAATAAACAATGTTTCTCTGACGTCCTAGTGGATGCTGGGAACTCCGTAAGGACCATGGGGATTAGCGGCTCCGCAGGAGACTGGGCACAAAAGTAAAGCTTTAGGACTACCTGGTGTGCACTGGCTCCTCCCCCTATGACCCTCCTCCAAGCCTCAGTTAGATTTTTGTGCCCGGCCGAGAAGGGTGCACACTAGGGGCTCTCCTGAGCTTCTTAGTGAAAGTTTAGTTTTAGGTTTTTTATTTTCAGTGAGACCTGCTGGCAACAGGCTCACTGCATCGAGGGACTAAGGGGAGAAGAAGCTAACTCACCTGCGTGCAGAGTGGATTGGGCTTCTTAGGCTACTGGACACCATTAGCTCCAGAGGGACCGAACACAGGCCCAGCCTCGGAGCTCGGTCCCAGAGCCGCGCCGCCGGCCCCCTTACAGAGCCAGAAGCAAGAAGAGGTCCGGAAAAATCGGCGGCAGAAGACATCCTGTCTTCACCAAGGTAGCGCACAGCACTGCAGCTGTGCGCCATTGCTCCTCAGCACACTTCACACTTCGGTCACTGAGGGTGCAGGGCGCTAGGGGGGGGCGCCCTGAGCAGCAATAAAAACACCTTGGCTGGCGAAAATACATCACATATAGCCCCCAGGGCTATATGGATGAATTTTAACCCCTGCCAGATTCCACAGAAAAACGGGAGAAAAGGCCGCCGAGAAGGGGGCGGAGCCTATCTCCTCAGCACACTGGCGCCATTTTCTCTCACAGCTCTGTTGGAGGGAAGCTCCCTGGCTCTCCCCTGCAGTTACTACACTACAGAAAGGGGTTAAAAAAGAGAGGGGGGCACTAATTAGGCGCAGTATAACAATACAGCAGCTATAAGGGGAAAAACACTTATATAAGGTTATCCCTGTATATATATATAGCGCTCTGGTGTGTGCTGGCATACTCTCCCTCTGTCTCGCCAAAGGGCTAGTGGGGTCCTGTCCTCTATCAGAGCATTCCCTGTGTGTGTGCTGTGTGTCGGTACGTTGTGTCGACATGTATGAGGAGGAAAATGAGGTGGAGGCGGAGCAATTGCCTGTAACAGAGATGTCACCCCCTAGGGAGTCGACACCTGAGTGGATGAGCTTATGGAAGGAATTATGTGACAGTGTCAGCTCTTTACAAAAGATTGATGACATGAGACAGCCGGCGACTCAGCCTGTGCCTGTCCAGGTGTCTCAAAAGCCATCTGGGGCTCTAAAACGCCCGTTACCGCAGATGGCAGATACAGACGCCGACACGGGTACTGACTCCAGTGTCGACGATTAAGAGACGAATGTGACTTCCAGTAGGGCCACACGTTACATGATTGAGGCTATGGAAAATGTTTTTACACATTTCTGATAATACCAGTACCACTAAAAAGGGTATTAGGTTGGGTGAGAAAAAACTGCCTGTAGTTTTTCCTGCATCTGAGGAATTAAATGAAGTGTGTGATGATGCGTGGGTTTCCCCCGATAAAAACTGTTAATTCCTAAAAAGTTATTAGCATCATACCCCTTCCCGCCAGAGGATAGGGCACGTTGGGAAACACCCCTTAGGGTGAATAAAGCGCTCACACGCTTGTCTAAACAGGTGGCACTACCGTCCCCGGATACGGCCGCCCTTAAGGAACCTGCTGACAGAAAGCAGTAAAATATCCTAAAATGTATATACACTCACACGGGTGTGATACTGCGACCAGCAAACGCCTCAGCCTGGATGTGCAGTGCTGGGGTGGCTTGGTCGGATTCCCTGACTGACAATATTGATACCCTAGATAGGGACAGTATATTACTAACTATAGAGCATTTAAAAGATGCATTTCTATATATGCGTGATGCACAGAGGGATATTTGCCGACTGGCATCAAGAGTAAGTGCGCTGTCCATTTCTGCCAGAAGAGGGTTATGGACAAGACAGTGGTCAGGTGATGATGATTCCAAAAGGCATATGGAAGTATCGCCTTATAAAAGGGAGGAGTTATTTGGGGTAGGTCTAACAGACCTGGTGGCCACTGGAAACAGCCAATTCCCAGGAACAAAAGCCCTCTCCCGCCTCCGCAAAGTCCTCAGCATGACGCTGGGGCTTTACAAGCGGTCTCAGGCACGGTGGGGGCCCGTCTCAAGAAATTCGAGACGTCTCCCCCTCGCCGTTTCATAAAGTCTGCTTTACCGACGTCTCCCTCAGACAGGGAGACAGTATTGCAAGCCATTCACAGGCTGTATTCCCAGCAGGTGAAAATCAAGGTACCCCTCCTGCAACAGGGAAAGGGGTACTATTCCACACTATTTGTGGTACCGAAGCCGGACGGCTCGGTGAGACCATTTTTAAATTTAAAATCCTTGAACACTTACATACAAAGGTTCAAATTCAAGATGGAGTCACTCAGAGCAGTGATTGCAAACCTGGAAGAAGAGGACTATATGGTCTCTCTGGACATCAAAGATGCTTACCTACATGTCCCAATTTACCCTTTTCACCAAGGGTACCTCAGGTTTGTGGTACAGAACTGTCACTATCAGTTTCAGACGCTGCCGTTTGGATTGTCCACGGCACCCAGGGTCTTTACCAAGGTAATGGCCGAAATGATGATACTCCTTCGAAGGAAGGGAGTTTTAGTTATCCCTTACTTGGACGATCTCCTGATAAGGGCAAGATCCAGGGAACAGTTGGAAGTCGGGGTAGCACTATCTCAGATAGTGCTGCGCCAGCACGGTTGGATTCTCAATATTCCAAAAATCACAGCTGATCCCGACGACACGACTTCTATTCCTAGGGATGATCCTGGACACAGTCCAGAAAAAGGTGTTTCTCCCGGAGGAGAAAGCCAGGGAGTTATCCGAACTAGTCAGAAACCTCCTAAAACGAGGCCAGGTGTCAGTGCATCAGTGCACAAGGGTCCTGGGAAAAATGGTGGCTTCCTACGAAGAAATTCCATTCGGCAGATTCCACGCAAGAACTTTCCAGTGGGACCTGCTGGACAAAAGGTCCGGATCGCATCTTCCGATGCATCAGCGGATAACCCTGTCACCAAAGACAAGGGTGTCTCTCCTGTGGTGGTTGCAGAGGGCTCATCTTCTAGAGGGCCGCAGATTCGGCATTCAGGACTGGGTCCTGGTGACCACGGATGCCAGCCTGAGAGGCTGGGGAGCAGTCACACAGGGAAAAAATTTCCAGGGCTTGTGGTCAAGCCTGGAGACATCACTTCACATAAATATTTTGGAGCTAAGGGCCATTTACAATGCCCTAAGCCAAGCAAGACCTCTGCTTCAAGGTCAGCCGGTGTTGATCCAGTCGGACAATATCACGGCAGTCGCCCACGTAAACAGACAGGGCGGCACAAGAAGCAGGAGGGCAATGGAAGAAGCTGCAAGGATTTTTCGCTGGGCGGAAAATCATGTGATAGCACTGTCAGCAGTGTTCATTCCGGGAGTAGACAACTGGGATGCAGACTTCCTCATCAGGCACGACCTCCACCCGGAAGAGTGGGGACTTCACCCAGAAGTCTTCCACATGATTGTAAACCATTGGGAAAAACCAAAGGTGGACATGATGGCGTCCCGCCTAAACAAAAAATTGGACAGGTATTGCGCCAGGTCAAGGGACCCTCAGGCAATAGCTGTGGACGCTCTGGTAACACCGTGGGTGTACCAGTCAGTGTATGTGTTCCCTCCTCTTCCTCTCATACCAAAAAGTACTGAGAATTATAAGACGGAGGGAAGTAAGAACTATACTCGTGGCTCCGGATTGGCCAAGAAGGACTTGGTACTCGGAAATTCAAGAGATGCTCACGGAGGACCCGTGGCCTCTACCTCTAAGAAGGGACCTGCTCCAGCAAGGACCCTGTCTATTCCAAGACTTACCGCGGCTGCGTTTGACGGCAGGGCGGTTGAACGCCGGATCCTGAAGGAAAAAGGCATTCCGGATGAAGTCATCCCTACCCTGGTCAAGCCAGGAAGGATGTAACCGCAAAGCATTATCACCGCATTTGACGAAAATATGTTGCGTGGTGCGAGGCCAGTAAGGCCCCGATGGAGGAATTTCAACTAGGTCGATTCCTGCATTTCCTGTAAACAGGAGTGTCTATGGGCCTAAAATTGGGGTCCATTAAGGTTCAAATTTCGGCCCTGTCGATTTTCTTCCAGAAAGAACTAGCTTCACTACCTGAAGTTCAGACGTCTGTAAAAGGGGTATTGCATATACAGCCTCTTTTGGTGCCTCCAGTGGCACTTTGGGATCTCAATGTAGTTTTGGGGTTCCTAAAGTCACATTGGTTTGAACCACTTGAATCTGTGGAGTTAAAATATCTCACATGGAAAGTGGTCATGTTGTTGGCCTTGGCCTCGGCCAGGCACGTGTCAGAATTGGGGGCTTTATCCTGTAAAAGCCCTTATCTGATCTTCCATTCAGACAGGGCGGAATTGAGGACTCGTCCTCATTTTCTCCCTAAGGTGGTTTCAGTGTTTCATCTGAACCAACCTATTTTGGTACCTACGGCTACTAGTGACTTGGAGGACTCCAAATTGTTGGACGTAGTCAGGGCCTTGAAAATATATGTTTCCAGGACGGCTGGAGTCAGGAAATCTGACTCGCTGTTATCCTGTATGCACCCAACAAGCTGGGTGCTCCTGCTTCTAAGCAGACTATTGCTCGTTGGATTTGTAGTACAATTCAGCTTGCACATTCTGTGGCAGGCCTGCCACAGCCAAAATCTGTAAAAGCCCATTCCACAAGGAAGGTGGGCTCATCTTGGGCGGCTGCCCGAGGGGTCTCGGCGTTACAACTTTGCCGAGCAGCTACTTGGTCAGGGGCAAACACGTTTGCTAAATTCTACAAATTTGAAACCCTGGCTGAGGAGGACCTGGAGTTCTCTCATTCGGTGCTGCAGAGTCATCCGCACTCTCCCGCCCGTTTAGGAGCTTTGGTATAATCCCCATGGTCCTTACGGAGTTCCCAGCATCCACTAGGACGTCAGAGAAAATAAGAATTTACTTACCGATAATTCTATTTCTCATAGTCCGTAGTGGATGCTGGGCGCCCATCCCAAGTGCGCATTGTCTGCAATACTTGTACATAGTTATTGTTACAAAAATCGGGTTATTATTGTTGTGAGCCATCTTTTCAGAGGCTCCTCTATTATCATGCTGTTAACTGGGTTCAGATCACAGGTTGTACGGTGTGATTGGTGTGGCTGGTATGAGTCTTACCCGGGATTCAAAATCCTTCCTTATTGTGTACGCTCGTCCGGGCACAGTATCCTAACTGAGGCTTGGAGGAGGGTCATAGGGGGAGGAGCCAGTGCACACCAGGTAGTCCTAAAGCTTTACTTTTGTGCCCAGTCTCCTGCGGAGCCGCTAATCCCCATGGTCCTTACGGAGTTCCCAGCATCCACTACGGACTATGAGAAATAGAATTATCGGTAAGTAAATTCTTAAATTATTTTTGCCCCCCACTTGTTTAGTGGGAAGAGAGGCATTTTCGTAGTTATTACAGATGGAGCCATCCTCATCTAACCCTTTAATAGGATTAACTGAGCCAGGGCAGTCGGACTTAATCCCCTACTGTATTATTCTCTCTGTATTGTATTGCAGCTGAGAACAATAGATGAAAGGCTTATGCTAATAAGCCATGGTGCACCTAGGCACAGCAGAGAAGGCTAGATGAGCGAGGCACCATCTGTAGCTAACTTTATTACTGCACTTTTTATAGTAGAATGCTGTTCAGGAAGTGTATTAACTTGTATTTCTCTAGCATCCATAAGGGATATTTGGGAATCTAGTACGATGGGGTATATATGGGGTCCAATGGAGCCAGTGCACTTTAAATTTCTTCAACAGGGTGTGCTGGCTCCTCCCCTCTATGTCCCCTCCCACAGGCAGTTTCGAAAAAAGTGCCCTCAGGAGAGGATGCACATCTATGAGCTCCAGAGAGTTTTCTTTGATTTCTTTTTTTCTGTTTTGTTATTTTCGGTATGCTGTTTGGGCAACAGCTTACCTGCACCGTGGGAGTTAGGGGGGAGACCGGCCTTACGAGGTGCAGAGCCGCTTCCCCGCTGCAGGACCACAGTCCTGAGGGGTTGTTGTTCATCAGAGCACTGCGCCTTAGCTGTCACAGCCACAGCACGCTGCACAACCCTGACGCTGCTTGAAGGTGACATCAGTGCTGAGTACACACCAGGGGCCCCGCCCGGTGGGTTCCCAGGTTCATTGTGCGGCTGACCACGAGCGCGGCATACGGGACCCTCCCGGGGGGGGGGGGGGGTCGGGGGTCATGCTAAGATCCCCTGTGTAGGCTGGCACAAAAATGCCTTGACTAGCACTTGTTGTGATGCTTTTAAGCTATATGGAGACTTTGCCAGTATAATATATCACTGTAATTCCGGCGCCATTGGAGGTGGCGAAGCTACATCAGAGCGGTACCTGAGGCGTTTTGGCGCCTTCCTCTGCTTACTGCAGCCATTCTCTGCACACACTGCGCTTCCTGATTCCTCAGCTACGCTGGATATCTGGTACAGGGTGTAGCAAGGAGTGGGGGGAGCCGCTTGTGTACACTATCTGGGTCCTCTTTAGGACAGGATTTGTTAGTGTTTAGTAATATAGGGGCAGATGTATTAACCTGGAGAAGGCATAAGGAAGTGATAAACCAGTGATATGTGCAAGGTGATAAAGGCACCAGCCAATCAGATCCTAACTGTTAATTTACATATTGGAGCTGATTGGCTGGTGCCTTTATCACCTTGCACATATCACTGGTTTATCACTTCCTTATGCCTTCTCCAGGTTAATACATCTGCCCCATAGTGAGCTGACATCCTCACTGGGACAGTACAGCTAAGGGTGTGCTGGTGTCCTCTCTCTCTGTGTCTCCTCTCACATACAGTAGGGAGGACTTGCAATATAACTGTATGTGTGTATGTTATTGTGCTTACTGTGAAACATGGGTAAACACAAGCTGTGCAGTGTACGCCACACCAGATTCTCTCCATTATCTACTGTTTCTGTGTCCTATGAACAATGCAGCCAATCTTCACAGACCAGTGAAGGGGCTGGGGGAGAGGGTCCAGAGCCCCACTGGCTAGGGTCTCTTAAAACTATGATGTCAGATATGTCATCCCAGCTCACTGCTAATGTACAGAAGACTCCAGCTACTACAACAAGCTGTTGCAGATTTAGCTGCTAGGGCAGATGTTACACAGCCCCCCTCCTCCCATGCAGGACCACAAAAGCGTGGTTTACCTGCTCTACTATCTGATCCAGGTGAGGATATACAGGAGTATGGGGATGACTTTGATCCCGTTAATGGGGATCCCGATTCTGCTCAGGGTATCGAACCCCTAATTCTGGCTATACGGGACATGTTAAAGCCCCCTCTAGGGGACGCTGTGTCACAGCAGTCGTTTTTCTTTGTGTAACACAAGCCTAATGTCACTTTCCCTGACTTTACTGAGTTAGATGACCTATTCAAGTTGGCCTGGAAAAATCCAGACAAAAAATTCCAAGTGTCCAAAAAGTTTTTGCGCACTTTGCCATATGCTCCTGAAGGTAGGACATTTTTTCAAATTTTTCAAATCAAGCTTACCAGCTTTGGAGGATATGCAAGTTACGTCGCAACAGGCCATCCAAAAGTTGGTCAAGTCCCAATACTGCAACGCGGCAAGGGGTTTTACTCCAACCTATTTGTGGTGCTGAAACCGGACGGTTCAGTAAGACCCATTTTGAATCTAAAATCATTGAATCTTTATTTGAAGGTGTTCAAGTTCAAAATGGAATCCCTGCGAGCAGTGATTGCGGGCCTGGAAGAGCATGTATTTATGGTCTCCGCCTCATTAGGCATACCTGCGGTTTGCCCTGCTGGACAATCACTTTCAATTCTAGGCTCTGTCCTTCGGCCTATCTACAGCCCCGAGGGTATTCACGAAGGTGATGGCAGAGATGATGTTCCAACTCCAAGTCCAGGGGGTCGATGTTGTCCCTTACCTGGACGATCTTCTGATAAAAGACAGATCCAGGGAGCTTTTATTGCTCCATATCAACTGCACTATCCAACTTCTGTCACACCATGGGTGGATTCTCAACTTAAAGAAGTCCCACCTGGAGCCAACTCAGAGTTTCCTGTTCCTGGGGATGTTGCTTTATACTGGGGCCCAGAAGGTATTCCTAGCAGAGGACAAGGCGAGAACACTTCAGGAGATGGTCCGCATGGTGCTCCGACTTACTCGAGTGTCCATACATCTTTGTATAAGTTTGTTGGGAAAGATGGTCGCCTCATACGAGGCGATCCAGTATGGGAGGTTCCATGCCAGAACATTTCAGTTGAATCTCCTGAGCAAGTGGACAGATCACATCTACAGATGCACCGGATGGTTCGGCTGTCACCTCAGGCCAGGATTTCCCTCCTGTGGTGGCTACAGTCCTCCAACTTACTGAAAGGCCGGCGTTTCGGGATTCAGGATTGGACCCTCCTCCCGACGGATGCGAGTCTAAGGGGATGGGGAGCTGTCACCCAAGGGGCGCAGTTCCAGGGCAGGTGGTCAACCCACAAAAGCCTCCTTCCGATCAACATTCTGGAACTTCGGGTGATTTACAGTGCTCTGCTTCAGGCCTCTCCTCTGCTCAGGGATCACACGATCCAAGTACAGTCTGACAACGCCACGACGGTGGCGTATATCAATCGACAATGAGGGACAGAAAGCAGAGCCTGCATGCGAGAGGTGTCAAAGACACTCCTCTGGGCGGAAAGAAATGCAAGAGCTCTGTCAGCAATCTTCATTCCGGGTGTGGACAACTGGAAAGCGGACTTTGTGAGTCTTCACGATTTCCACCCGTGGGAGTGGGGTCTCCACCAGCAGGTCTTCCAGCAGGTCATCAACCGGTGGGGCTGCCCACAGATAGACATGATGAATTCTTGTCTCAACAAGAAACTTCCCTGGTATTGCTCACGAACCAGGGACCCTCGGGTGAGGGCTGTGGATGCACTGGCGTCGCCTTGGCCTTACCGGCTGGTCTACCTGTTTCCTCAGACTCCATTGCACCCAAGGGTGCTAAAGCGAATCAGTAATCAGAGTCCAGGCAATTCTGATTGCCCCGGATTGGCCTCGGAGGGCGTGGTATGCGGATCTTCTGGACATGTAGCGATCTTCAACAGCGACCGTTCGTCTACCCGGACTTACGGCGACTTCGTTTGATGGCATGGAGGTTGAGCGGAACATCCTAGCACACAAGGGCCTTTCCAAAAAGGTTATTGCTACCATGGTTCGGGCAAGAAAACTGGTGACGTCAAAACACTATCATCATATCTGTAGGAGATATGTCTCTTGGTGCGAGGAGCGCACGTATCCGCTTGCTGAGTGCACTTGGGACGTTTCTTATGTTTCCTGCAGGCTGGTGTGGATAAAGGCTTACGTCTGGGTTCCATTAAGGTCCAGATTTCAGCCCTCTCCATTTTCTTCCAGTAGAAATTTGCAGTGTTGCCAGAAGTTAAGACATTCTTGCAAGGGGTACTCCACATCCAACCTCCTTTTGTGCCGCCTACGGCACCTTGCGATCTGAATGTAGTGTTGAATTTTCTCCAGTCCTCCTGGTTTGAACCTCTGATGGTGGAAGACAAGTACCTCATGTGGAAAACGGTGATGTTACTGGCCCTGGCTTCTGCTCGACGTGTCTCAGAATTGGGGGGCCTTGTCGTGTAAAAGTCCATATTTGGTCTTTTATTTGGACATAGCTGAGCTCCGGACTAGGCAGCAGTTCCTGACGAAGTTGTCTCTGCGTTTCACTTGAGTCAGCCTATAGTGATTCCGTCCAGTTCTGGTGCGTCTGCTCCTCCGGGGGCATTGGATGCTGTGCGAGCCTTGAAGATCTATGTCAAGAGAACGGCTCGGATCAGAAAGACTGATTCTTTGTTCGTGCTCTATGATGCACAGAAAAAGGGTTGTCCTGCTTCAAAGCAGTCCATTGCTCGTTGGATTAGGCTTACTATTCAACAGGCCTATGTGTCGGCAGCCTTGCCTGTTCCTAAGTCTCTGAAGGCCCACTGTACGAGATCAGTGGGCTCTTCCTGGGCGGCTGCCCGTGGCGTCTCGGCCTTACAACTTTGCCGAGCTGCTACCTGGTCGGGAAAGAACACATGTGAATTTTGTTAAGTTTGATACCCTGGCCAAAGAGGATACCCAGTTTGGGCAGGCAGTGCTGCAGCAGTTTCCGCACGTTCCAGCCCGTTCTGGAAGCTTTGGGACGTCCCCATCGTACTAGATTCCCCAATATCCCTTATGGATGCTAGAGAAAATAGGACTTTAATTACCTACCGGTAAATCCTTTTCTCGTAATCCATAAGGGATATTGGGCGCCCGCTTCAGTGTGTTGACTTTTCGGCAGGTTCTTGTTATGTGGTTGCCGGTACAGCTGTTGCTGTTGTTGTTACCAGCAGTTGCTGGTTATTTGTTAGTGGTGTGCTGGTATGTAAATCTCACCACTCCTTGTTATCATATTTCCTTCTCTCATATATGTCCTTTGTCATTCAGGCACAATTTTACCTATAACTGCCTGTGGGAGGGGGCATAGAGGGGAGGAGCCAGCAAACCCAGCTGAGGAAATTTTAAGTGCACCTGCTCCTTTCGACCCCGTCTATACCCCATCGTACTAGATTCCCCAATATCCCTTATGGACTACGAGAAAAGGATTTACCGGTAGGTAATTAAAATCCTATTTTTACATTTACTGTTATATTATGCTTAAGGTGGGTACACACTAGGTGCTCTATGAGCGATGTCGCCTAGTGTGTTCCCTTCCCTGCCGAGGCGGTCGTCGGTAGTGCATACACACTGAGCGATATGCAAATGATATTGTTCAGTGACGTCATGCCGCGGCAGGGCCGTACTTGCAGCTTTTGGACAACAGTCAAAATTGAGCTGCATGCACGGCCGACAGCAAGGATCATTAACGGGGAGCGCACCGCTCGTCGTTCAACAGCGTACACACTAGTCAATATGGTAAACTACGTCGCTGAGGAAGAAATGAGCAACATCGTTTGTTTACTTTATCGGCAAGTGTGTATGCACCTTTACTCTATCTTATCATTTTTATGATGCATTTGGGGACATTTATGAAAATTTTTTCATAGTTAATTCAAAATAGGTGCTGTAACCCATAGCAGTAACGAGGCATTTACTTTTCACTGCATTTAACTAGGGATAAATGATGGCTTCTTTCCCTTTCTTTTTCTTTTTTTTTTTCATAGCCTGTTTGTCCATGCTATTTTTTGATATGGTAGAAACATAAAAACCTGTTGCCAATCAGCTATTCAGAGTGCCCACATTAGCGCATAGATTATTAATGTGCAATACAGTATGTTATGGAGCACAAGTGTCTGTGACAAAGGACATATCAAGACCTAGGAATGGGAATAGTGGCAAACCAGAAACCTCAGACTTGCATCTAAATCCTGGGTTTTTACATGTGTTCGCACATCAACCTGGGATTTCTGAATGTGTGACTGCAAGTGACACGACAAATTCTCGGGTCAAATGTCTTAAAGGGGACGAATTCAGTTAGCATGTGTGCTGATGCGGATTTAACTGCTTTTTGCGCTTAATCCACATTGTTGCATCTTTAAAGGGTTTCTTTACTTATTTTGCTAACTGCTTTACTCGGTGCAAGATAAAATAAGCCATGGGTCTTCAACCTTCGGCCCTCCAGCTGCTGTGAACTACACATCCCAGCATGCCCTGCCTCAGTTTTAGCATGCCTTAATAGCAAAACTGTGGCAGGGCATGCTGGGATGTGTAGTCTCACAGCAGCTGGAAGGCCGCAGGTTAAAGACCTATGAAAAATGCGCATGCGGTCCCACCATAATTGCTGGTAAGAGTGCAGCCCACAAATTAGTGTTCACTCTAAGCTTCTTTCGCAGGGCGTTGCGCCCTGCCCCTTTTTTAAGTGACAGAATGTGCCCTGCCTGTTTGTGCCCGCCCTGCTAAGGACTGCCTTCTTCCCCCCCCAACCGCGCTGTCACTTCTTCCCCCCCGCCGCGCTGTCACTTCTTCCCCCCCGCCGCGCTGTCACTTCTTCCCCCCCGCCGCGCTGTCACTTCTTCCCCCCCGCCGCGCTGTCACTTCTTCCCCCCCGCCGCGCTGTCACTTCTTCCCCCCCGCCGCGCTGTCACTTCTTCCCCCCCGCCGCGCTGTCACTTCTTCCCCCCCGCCGCGCTGTCACTTCTTCCCCCCCGCCGCGCTGTCACTTCTTCCCCCCCGCCGCGCTGTCACTTCTTCCCCCCCGCCGCGCTGTCACTTCTTCCCCCCTGCCGCGCTGTCACTTCTTCCCCCCTGCCGCGCTGTCACTTCTTCCCCCCTGCCGCGCTGTCACTTCTTCCCCCCTGCCGCGCGGTCACTTCTTCCCCCCTGCCGCGCGGTCACTTCTTCCCCCCTGCCGCGCGGTCACTTCTTCCCCCCTGCCGCGCGGTCACTTCTTCCCCCCTGCCGCGCGGTCACTTCTTCCCCCCTGCCGCGCGGTCACTTCTTCCCCCCTGCCGCGCGGTCACTTCTTCCCCCCTGCCGCGCGGTCACTTCTTCCCCCCTGCCGCGCGGTCACTTCTTCCCCCCTGCCGCGCGGTCACTTCTTCCCCCCTGCCGCGCGGTCACTTCTTCCCCCCTGCCGCGCGGTCACTTCTTCCCCCCTGCCGCGCGGTCACTTCTTCCCCCCTGCCGCGCTGTCACTTCTTCCCCCCTGCCGCGCTGTCACTTCTTCCCTCCCCCCCACCGCGCTGTCACTTCTTCCCCTCTTCCCCCCCACCGCGCTGTCACTTCTCCCCCTCTTCCCCCCCACCGCGCTGTCACTCCCCCCCCCCCCCCGCCATGCTGTCACCCCTGCCACGCTGATGGCTCTCAGCTGAAGGCGGAGACAGGGTCAGCGTGCAGTGGGGAGGAGCAGCCAATCAGAGCCTGCGGTGTCTCCCACCAGTCCTCCGGCATGGTTTGATTCCCCCTCACCATGGCGCTGCGCGCTGACCTGGGCTCCGCCGTCAGCATCAAGAGACCGGCCCCGCTGACCCGGCACAGCACCCTCCTCCGCAATGGTGAGTGCCGCTCTGTATCTGCCCTGTGCCCGTCCTCCCCTCCCTCCTAGTGCTCTCTCCCTGGTGCAGTGTGCCTCAGTGCTCTCTCCCTGGTGCAGTGTGCCTCAGTGCTCTCTCCCTGGTGCAGTGCCTCAGTGCTCTCTCCCTGGTGCTGTGTGCCTCAGTGCTCTATCCCTGGTGTGTATAGGACGTTCTACCTGGTGCAATGTGTATAAGCGATACTATTGTGTGGTATAATGTGATTTGGTACTATTATGTGGTCACGCCCCCCACGAAACAACGCCCCTAAATTTTTGCTACGCGCACTGTCTATGCTTTCTCCTATAGGAATGGGAGCACCAAGCATTATAGTATGTACCTAATTTTGCCCTTTTAACTTAAAAATGTGCCCTCACGAATGAAAAATGTGCCCTTACGAATGAAAAATGTGCCCTTCCCGTGGTCAGCACCCTGCCCTAAAAAAATCCTAGAGTGAACACTACACATAACATGGAGCCTCGCACTTTTCTGTTGTGTTAGATGGTGTAAGGAAGAAGGTACTTGGATCCTAATTCAGACTGCGATCGCTGCCGCTGCAGCGATCGCAGTCTGAAGCCCTTTAAGGAGTGGGTGCACTGCGCGTGCGCACCCCGGGAGATGCTAAAATCATCTCAGGGCTGTTATCGCCTCTGCCTGATTGACAGGAAGAGGTGGTCGCGGGGCGGGAGAGAGCGTGAATACGCCGTTGGTGTGGCGTGGTCCGGAAAATGCAGGCGTGTCCGGATTGTTGCAGGGGCAGGCCGCAGCGGCTGCGTGATGTCACACGCAGCCGATGCGACCCAGGATGCAGCGAGTAGCTCCGCAGGCAGGGAGCTAGTTGGTGGGTGCAAAAGCATCGCTGTCGTGCGATGCTTTCGTACCCGTGCAATGCTTTCGCACCCGTGTGTGTGTGTGTGTGGTGGTGGGGGTGGGGGGGGGCAGGGCCTGACATGCGGGGCAGACTAGCCCTGTGCTGGGCGTTCCCCTGCATGTCAGAGTAACTGATTGTAGATGTGCTAAATTTAGCACATCTACAATCAGATCTGAATTACCCCCTTGAACAGCACAGAGTAGTGATGTAAGTCCCTGTCACCCTGGTACAGGAAGAGTACCAGAGTGACAGTACCTTAAGTAAGTAAATCCTTAAGTAATGTGTATAGTTTAGAGCCTTGTTAAGCGATTGTGCACAATATAGTATTGTGTGGCCAATTGTGTATTGAGGGAGTTCTTTATCTTTCACCCACATACATCCGATGGTTCTATGTTTAGAACTTTCTGTAGAACAGCCTTACATATTTCTAGCTTTGCCTCAAAGCATTGGTATGATGATGGGGTTTCTTTTTTCTTTTTTTTGTAAAGAATATATTTTTCATTAAATTTTGATTCGAGTTAGGCATTTTTATTTATTTTTTTAAACACAAACGCCCCTTACTTTTTTGCTTATCCCTCCCCCTGTCTTTTAGGAACTTGCCACTTCCCATGTTAAGACAGATGTGCTTCTCTAAATGGAAAGCTTTGTGTGTTAGCGCGTAGCAATCGTTTTCTTTTTGCGTGTCCACATACACCTATCCTCAAATCACACTAAATAGCCCTGTTTGGCTCATCACAGACTTTGCAGATAAGTTGTGATACGCATAACACCTCACACTGTGTACAAAATATGCATCTTATTTACAATGTGACAAAAGTACACTGCACTGGTCCCCTGGACACTGACATTTCACGCAGTTTCTGTGTGATAATGAGACTCTAACCTGGGCAAAAGACTAAGGACCAATACAAGTGAGCCGTGCCACGCATGGTTGTGCTTAAGCTGACACTTCGTACCAATTCTGTCACGACAAAAATAACAATCCTAAATGTGTAGGACACCTTAACTGACTTTTGATGCAGCTACTATAAGATGCTAAATTCAGAAAAAGTCCGGAAGTCTGGGAATTGCTACCCGTGGCGCCATGTGTCTTGCCTCAGTGGCACAAAAAGGATGTGTATGAGGACACATCTGTACAGGGGACACTACATTTAGGCTAATGAAGAAAGGGTAAGATTAAAGGGAAACAATACGTATATATTTTATTGCAAGTATTGATGCTTGTTCATATTATTGTTCATAGTTTTTAGAGAGCCCTAAAGCTGCATAGAAGTGTCTGTTGTCCAGTGTAACATAACTGGACATTATTTCTCAAAGGATGCCTGGTGTTGCTGTATTTCCTAACATGAAGCCCATTGGTTCCACATTGCATACCAAATACATACAGTATTTAACCTTCAATGAAAGCAATCTTGTATACAGCTGCACAAAGCTAAACATCCCTACAGTGCATTCAATGGGTCACTCTGCATATAGATTTCATTTATTGCTTCAATTGATCTGTTTATTCTTTTAAAGTTGTCTTTCTCTTTCACTCCCATCATCCATCTCTTCTCTCTGGATAAAGAATATTTTATGTGTCTCATGACTCCCAAGATCTCAAGATCTTCAGCTACATAGCCAGGGATGGGTCCAGTAATGTTTTCCGGTGCAATGTCTTCAAATCCAAGAAAAAGGTAAGTTTGCAATTACTCCTAGTATTGTGTTTTTCTGGTATATTGTACACACAGTGCTTTCCTATAAAGTGGGTCCTTTTTTAATGAGTGAACATTTCCAGGGTCACATCTGGCTCATACATACAGTACTATGTGAATTGTATATATGGAGAATTTCAACATTTCAGTTCAAACTTTCAGATGTCCATCCCTCAAAAAGAGTTTGTGACCAGATGAGCTCACTTTCCAGGGGGTTGCAGGTTTGTTGTATGTAGAGGAGGGTAGTTATCCTTGTGCAGCTTCAGTGGGTTTGTGTCACCACTTCTTGGGATTCCTGATCACCGTCAAGAGACCACCTCCTACTGTGCTTCATGGCTGGGTACTCGCTACACCATCAGGCTCCTACACCATCACCTGGAACTGCTTCTCCAAAGCTCCTACCACCGCCACCTGAAACCACTTACATCAGGGTGTGTGTGTTTATACTGCTGAAACACCTCCTGGTCCAACGTATTGGTTCCTCACTAAGGACTGGCCTGCACGGGGTAGCTGGCATAGAGCTTCAGTGTTTCTCCAGCCAGCCCCTCGGCATCGGTTTATCCAGCTCCCCGGCTTCTCTCTCTTCAGCTCACAACCCCTGCAGCCCACAGACACTAACCTTCTCCAGTGTCTTTTAAATAGTCCTCTTTGCACTGCGGCTGGCTCCTTGCTGTCCGTGGTATGGTGCACGTGAAGTCATGATGTCATTGATGCCTGTCTCAATTTTAAAAAACTGAACAATCATGGAACTGAATAATGATTAGCGCTATTCTAGTAGTCAGAGTACAAGCAGGTGTCTTCTTGAAAGCAGGAAGAGGTTTATTGCTCAAATCATAAGTTTTTACAAAACAGTTGCTCCATAGCGTGCAAGTATACACTCCGCTCAGTATGGACAGGGGATGTGCACATAGCCCTATTTTTATACAACTCTGGCACATATTATAGTAGGTGTAATCATGCCCGCTCTATCTCAAATATAAATGCACTTTAGGTTTTGGGTTAAATTCCCACCACTACCCTGACTTTGTGGAGTTTGTATATTCTATCCATACTTGCGTGTCTGATTTAGAGATGGATGCAGCAACACAGTAGCTCCATCTATAGTTGTGCTACTGTGCTAAAATATGCTAATGCTGCAGGTGGTATCTTTTGTTAATAGACGCTATGCTTTCGAAGACACAGCATCAGATCACTTGCCTAAACATCTGCATAACCCTCAGGTTACTCAGAATAGCCGGGCTGTTCAGGCTTTCTGATCCAGTAAATCTGCATTGGGAGATGCAGATAATGGCCTTGGCACTCCCAGGAAATGAGAACAACATGCCCCCGTTTTCAGGAAAGTTGACTCTGCATTAGATGACTTCGCAGGACGTGTTCTGCACATGCACAGAACGTGTCTCCTGACCATGTGCAATCCACCCACCATCGTAGTTATATGTAAACCATCAGGCCCATAGATTGTTAGCTCCACTGGATCAGGGACTGAACTGACTGGTTAAATATTCTCAGTAAAGTCCTGCGGAGTAAGTGTGCACTATATAAATGACCGGTAATAAATTGACACATTTTGCTGCGTGTTTTCATCCTTTGAACACTGAACAGGAATGATGACCCCCTCTGCGGTATACACACAACTAAACCAAAGTCTCTAGAACAGTAATGCATTATGTTTTCTGAAATCTGCTGACAGTCCGGAAACCCCCCCCCCCCCCCCCAGTAACCTCCTTTACCCCTGTGGTCTATTACTGATAGAATTCTCACTTTAGCATACTCCACAAAGGATACCCCCTGGGGTGCATTCAGGCTAAAGAAACTGATGGTCAAAGCAACGCTAAACCTTTTTTTAAGGCCAGGATAATTACCATACAACCTCCTCAAACTGTCATTACCTTATAAAATACATTTTTAGAAATACATTTCAATGCACAGTCCAAACATTTGAAAAACACACATCTCCACAAACCTACTACTGCGCGCAGAACATTATATATAACATGTTAAATTGCATTAAAACAATTCCCAACTTTTTAAATGACCGTACTTTCAGAACAATGTTTCTCTAGCCCCAGCACTGAGAATTGACTACCTTGGTGTCGGGATCCGGTCTCTAGGTCGACAGTAACTAGGTCAACAGTAACTAAGTCGACAGGGTCTCTAGGTCGAC
This sequence comes from Pseudophryne corroboree, assembly GCF_028390025.1. NCBI lineage: Eukaryota > Metazoa > Chordata > Amphibia > Anura > Myobatrachidae > Pseudophryne > Pseudophryne corroboree. The sequence goes on along the minus strand of NC_086452.1, from coordinate 187,512,976 downwards.
ATGTTCTAGGTTGACAGGTCAAAAGGTCGACATGAGTTTTTCACGATTTTTTTTTTCTTTTTTAACCTTTTCATGCGTAACGATCCACGTGGACTACGAATGGAATGGTAATCTGCCTTACCCGAAGCATGGCGAGCGAAGCTGGTGCATTAATTGGAGTTCCCAGACACACTACGAAGAAAACACCAAAAAACATTGAAAAACTCATTTTGACCTGTCGACCTTTTGACCTAGAGACCCTGTCTAGTTACTATCGACCAATAGTGGTCAACCTAGACACTGTCGACCTAGTTACTATCTAACTTCCATACCACACTCTTTGGTGTCACCAGGTACTGCTCTTGCATCCTAGCCAGCTGCATCAGGTATTAAAAATGTACATACTACATCATTACATATAGGGCCTGATTCAGATGTGGTCGCAAATGCTGACGCAGCAGCTAAGGTACCTTGGTGCATGTGCACTGCAGGCTTGACACGTGCACAGCCTACCGATAATCGTTCAGTTGCAACACCATTAAAGTTGCGACCGCATCTGATCAGGCCCTTAGTGTGTAGCGCCAGTGTTTTCCTTTTTGTGGCGCCACAGCATACAAATGTATACAGTGCTGGCAATCTTAAGACCCTCATACATCAAAGATGTACGGCGCAGTGTTCTGTTCCCCCAACGGCCGGGTCAGGGAATCAGGAATTGTAAACACATTGAAAAATCTAGATTCCCAGATCCTGACTGTTTTCGATTTGGATCGGGGACTCAGGCATTCTAAACATGTTTAATTTCCCCGATTCCCCGACGGATCAGTGATCATCGTTTGCCGCCGACCTGCGGATCTGATCATCTGATAAGGGAATCACGGCGGCTGATGTATGTGGCCCTTTAGCTGCATTGCTAGAGTCCACGGCCACAGGGGTGCGATCTGTATTATAGACACAAATACAAACAACTCATGCTGTGGAGCAGTTCACACAAAATCAAACACATCAAACTATTCCTAGCATATAGTAATGGAAGCTAACAACTACTTACAAATAAAATGCACTTATGAGCATCCTATCCATTTTTCTCCTTCGTCCTAGAGGATGCTGGGGACTCCAAAAGGACCATGGGGTATAGACGGGATCAGCAGGAGACATGGGCACTTTAAGACTTTAAATGGGTGTGAACTGGCTCCTCCCTCTATGCCCCTCCTCCAGACCTCAGTTAGATTCTGTGCCCAGAGAGACTGGACACACACTAGGGGAGCTCTACAGAGTTTCTCTAGAAAATACTTTGTTAGGTTTATTGTTTTCAGGTAGCACTGCTGGCAACAGGCTCCCTGCTTCGTGGGATTGAGGGGAGAGAAGCAGACCTACTTCTGTGAATTAAAGGCTCTGCTTCTTAGGCTACTGGACACCATTAGCTCCAGAGGGTCTGATCACTTGGTATAGCCTAGCTGCTCGTTCCCGGAGCCACCCCGCCGTCCCCCTCACAGAGCCTGAAGAGAGAAGCTGGGTGAGTAACCGAAGCAAAGAAGACATCAGTGAAGGCGGCAGAAGACATCAGTCTTGGAGGTACCGCGCAGCGGTCGCGCTGTGTGCCACTGCCCCCGCTCACAAACGGCACTACACGGGTGCAGGGCGCAGGGGGGGCGCCCTGGGCAACAATAAAACCTCTTTCTCTAACGTCCTAGTGGATGCTGGGGACTCCGTAAGGACCATGGGGGATAGACGGGCTCCGCAGGAGATATGGGCACTTTAAGAAAGAATTTAGGTTCTGGTGTGCACTGGCTCCTCCCTCTATGCCCCTCCTCCAGACCTCAGTTTGATACTGTGCCCAGACGAGCTGGGTGCTTTTCAGTGAGCTCTCCTGAGTTTGCTGAGAGAAAGTATTTTGTTAGGTTTTTTATTTTCAGGGAGATCTGCTGGCAACAGACTCCCTGCATCGTGGGACAGAGGGGAGAGAAGCAGCCCTACTGTCTGAAGCTAGGTCCTGCTTCTTAGGCTACTGGACATCATTAGCTTCAGAGGGATCGGTACGCAGGATCTCATCCTCGCCGTCCGGTCCCAGAGCCGCGCCGCCGCCACCCTCGCAGAGCCGGAAGACAGAAGCCGGGTGAGTATGAGAAGCAAAGAAGACTTCACAGGCGGCAGAAGACTCCGTGATCTTCACTGAGGTAACGCACAGCACTGCAGCTGTGCGCCATTGCTCCACACACCTACACATATTCCGGTCAATGTTAGGGTGCAGGGGGGGCGCCCTGGGCAGCATTTGGGACCTCTTTTGGCAAAGTTAAACATATATACAGCTGGGCACTGTATATATGTATGAGCCCCCGCCAAGAATTGCGTATTTAAGCGGGACAGAAGCCCGCCGCCGAGGGGGCGGGGCTTATTCCTCAGCACTCACCAGCGCCATTTTTTCTCCACAGCTCCGCTGAGAGGAAGCTCCCCAGGCTCTCCCCTGCAGATACACGGTAGAAGAGGGTTAAAAAGAGAGGGGGGGCACATAATTAGGTGCAAAATACAATATATACAGCAGCTACTGGGTTAACATTAAGTTACTGTGTTATTCCTGGGTTTATAGCGCTGGGGTGTGTGCTGGCATACTCTCTCTCTGTCTCTCCAAAGGGCCTTGTGGGGGAACTGTCTTCAGAAAGGGCATTCCCTGTGTGTGTGGTGTGTCGGTACGCTTGTGTCGACATGTCTGATGAGGAAGGCTATGTGGAAGCAGAGCGGGAGCAAATGAATGTGTTGTCTCCGCCGACGGCGCCGACACCTGATTAGATGGATATGTGGAAAGTTTTAAATGATAATGTTAATTCCTTGCATAAAAGGTTAGAAAAAGCTGAAGCCTCGGGACAGTCAGGGTCTCAACCCGTGCCTGATCCTATGTCGCAGAGGCCGTCAGGGTCTCAGAAGCGCCCACTATCCCAAATTGTTGACACAGATACCGACATGGATTCTGACTCCAGTGTCGATTACGATGATGCAAAGTTACAGCCAAAATTGGCTAAATCCATCCGTTATATGATTATAGCAATTAAGGATGTGTTGCACATCACAGAGGAAACCCCATTCCCTGATAAGAGGGTGCATATGTATAAGGGAAAGAAGCCGGAGGTAACCTTTCCCCCCTCACACGAGCTGAATGAGTTATGTGAAAAGGCTTGGGAATCTCCAGATAAAAAACTGCAGATTTCCAAAAGGATTCTTATGGCGTATCCTTTCCTGCCAACGGACAGGTTACGCTGGGAATCCTCCCCTAGGGTGGACAAAGCTTTTAACACGCTTATCCAAGAAGGTAGCCCTTCCGTCAAGGCCCTTGGGTGGCTGGAGGGGGTACCCCTTGATTGAAGGGGTCTCCACTCCTCCAGGGTACCCCGGCCAGGGGTGACTAGTTGGATATTTAATGCCACGGCCGCAGGGCGCTGTATAAAAGTGACCCCCGGCTGTGGCATTATCTGTCCAGCTAGTGGAGCCCGGTGCTGGTTGTTAAAATACGGGGGATCCCCTGTCATTTTTCCCCCCGTATTTTGGCAACCAGGACCGTCTCAAAGAGCCCGAGGCTGGTTATGCTTAGGAGGGGGGACCCCACGCATTTTTTTTCCTGAATTTTACCCCATTCCATAAAAAAAAAATATATATATTTTTTTAAAAATATATAAATAATACTTGTGCCTCCTAAATAGACAAACCAAGTACCTAATCCCTTATAATATAAATAGATATGCTATTACCAATAAAAAAAACACAAAAAAAACATGTTTTTTAAAAATTTTATTAGATTCCGCCAGCAAAGTGTGGCGGATTGAAAATGACGAATTTACTGTCTAAAAGCACTGTTGTCGAATTTACAATCTTCAATTGAATATACTTTTGTCGAATTGCCGCATTTGTACCATTGCAGAAATGTTGAATTTGACAAATGTCGAATTTCAAAAAGTCGAATTTGGAATGGCCGTTTTTTTTTGCGAAAAGTACTGTATTGCATTGTCGAATTTTTTTTTTTGGTGAAAATGTCCAGTTTTTCGACATTTTCGGGAATTCGACCGCAATTGCATATACCCCTAAGAGAGCACCGTATTATCAAATGCAGTCCTTTCGATCACAAAAAAACAAGAAAGTCCGAGGTGCGTCCTTTCTTGCCAGAGGCAGGGGCAGAGGAAAGAAGCTGCACAACACAGCTAGTTCCCAGGAACAGAAGTCCTCCCCGGCCTCTACAAAATCCACCGCATGACGCTGGGGCTCCACAGGCGGAGCTAGGCCCGGTGGGGGCACGTTTTCGAAATTTCAGCCACAAGTGGGTTCACTCCCAGGTGGATCCCTGGGCAATAGAAATTGTGTCTCAGGGATACAAGCTGGAATTCGAAGAGATGCCCCCTCACCGATACCTCAAATCGGCCCTACCAGCTTTCCCCCACGAGAGGTAAATAGTGTTAACTGCAATTCACAAATTGTATCTTCAACAGATGGTGGTCAAGGTTCCCATCCTTCAACAGGGAAGGGGTTATTATTCGACCATGTTTGTAGTCCCGAAACCGGACGGTTCGGTCAGACCCATATTGAATTTAAAATCCCTGAACATATACCTGAAAAGGTTCAAGTTCAAGATGGAATCGCTGAGAGCGGTCATCGCAAGCCTGGAAGGGGGGGATTTTATGGTGTCTCTGGACATAAAGGATGCATACCTTCATGTCCCCATTTATCCACCTCATCAGGCGTACCTCAGATTTGTGGTACAGGATTGTCATTACCAATTTCAGACGTTGCCGTTTGGTCTCTCCACGGCACCGAGAATATTTACCAAGGTAATGGCGGAAATGATGGTACTCCTGCGGAAGCAAGGGGTCACAATTATCCCGTACTTGGACGATCTCCTCATAAAAGCGAGATCAAGAAATCAGTTGCTGAACAGCGTATCACTTTCTCTGGAAGTGTTACGGCAACACGGCTGGATTCTAAATATTCCAAAGTCGCAGTTGGTTCCTACGACTCGTCTGCCTTTCCTGGGCATGATTCTGGACACAGGCCAGAAAAGGGTTTATCTCCCGATAGAGAAAGCTCAGGAACTCATGACCCTGGTCAGGAACCTATTAAAACCAAAACAGGTGTCAGTGCATCACTGCCCTCGAGTCCTGGGAAAGATGGTGGCATCATACGAGGCCATTCCCTTCGGCAGGTTCCATGCGAGGACCTTTCAATGGGACTTACTGGACAAGTGGTCCGGATCACATCTTCAGATGCATCGGTTAATCACCCTATCCCCCAGGGCCAGGGTATCAAGAGACTTGCCTTCACATCAACATCCTGGAACTAAGGGCCATATACAACGCCCTGCGTCAAGCGGGGAACTTGCTTTGCGACCAACCGGTTCTGATTCAGTCAGACAACATCATCCCGTTCATCCCGGGAGTGGACAACTGGGAAGCAGACTAACTCTGCAGACACGACCTCCACCCGGGAGAGTGGGGACTTCATCAGGAAGTCTTCGCACAGATTACAAGTTGGTGGGAACTGCCACAGGTGGACATGATGGCACCCCGCCTCAACAAAAAGCTACAGAGGTATTGCGCCAGGTCAAGAGACCCTCGGGCAGTAGCTGTGGACGCCCTGGTGACACCGTGGGTGTTCCAGTCGGTCTATGTATTTCCTCCTCTTCCTCTCATACCCAAGGTGCTGAGGATAATAAGGAAAAGAGGAGTGAGAACAATCCTCATTGTTCCAGATTGGCCACGAAGGACTTGGTATCCAGATCTGCAAGAAATGCTCACAGAGGACCCGTGGCCTCTACCTCTAAGACAGGACCTGTTGCAACAGGGGCCCTGTCTGTTCCAAGACTTACCGCGGCTGCGTTTGACGGCATGGCGGTTGAACGCCGGATCCTAGCAGAGAAGGGCATTCCGGATGAGGTCATTCCTACGCTGATAAAGGCTAGGAAGGACGTGACAGCTAAACATTATCACTGTATATGGCGAAAATATGTTTCTTGGTGTGAGGACAGGAATGCTCCTATGGAGGAATTCCAGCTGGGCCGTTTCCTTCACTTCCTACAGTCCGGAGTGAATTTGGGCCTAAAATTGGGCTCCATTAAGGTCCAGATTTCGGCCCTATCCATTTTCTTTCAAAAGGAGTTGGCTTCTCTACCAGAAGTTCAGACGTTTGTAAAGGGAGTGCTGCATATTCAGCCTCCTTTTGTGCCTCCAGTGGCACCTTGGGATTTTAACGCCACTGGTTTGAACCACTTAAAACGGTGGAGTTGAAATATCTCGCGTGGAAGGTGGTCATGCTATTAGCCTTGGCTTCGGCTAGGCGTGTGTCAGAGTTGGCGGCTTTGTCACATAAAAGCCCCTATCTGGTTTTCCATATGGATAGAGCAGAATTGCGGACCCGTCCACAATTTCTGCCGAAAGTGGTTTCATCTTTTCATATGAACCAACCTATTGTGGTGCCTGTGGCTACTCGTGACTTGGAGGATTCCGAGTTGCTTGATGTGGTCAGGGCTTTGAAGGTTATGTAGCCAGAACGGCTAGGGTCAGGAAAACAGTCATTGTTTATCCTGTATGCATCCAACAAGCTTGGTGCTCCTGCTTCAAAGCAAACTATTGCTCGCTGGATCTGTAACACGATTCAGCAGGCTCATTCTGCGGCTGGATTGCCGCTGCCAAAATCAGTTAAGGCCCATTCCACTAGGAAAGTGGGCTCTTCTTGGGCGGCTGCCCGAGGGGTCTCGGCATTACAACTTTGCCGAACGGCTACTTGGTCAGGTTCAAACACTTTTGCAAAGTTCTACAAGTTTGATACCCTGGCAGAGGAGGACCTCTTGTTTGCTCAATCGGTGCTGCAGAGTCATCCGCACTCTCCCGCCCGTTTGGGAGCTTTGGTATAATCCCCACTCTCCCGCCCGTTTGGGAGCTTTGGTATAATCCCCATGGTCCTTACGGAGTCCCCAGCATCCACTAGGACGTTAGAGAAAATAAGATTTTACTTATCGGTAAATCTATTTCTCGTAGTCCGTAGTGGATGCTGGGCGCCCGTCCCAAGTGCGGACTTCTTCTGCAATACTTGTATATAGTTATTGCTTCAATAAGGGTTAAGTTATGGTTGCATCAGGGTTTGACCTGATGCTCTGTTATTTGTCATACTGTTAACTGGTTGTTATCACATGTTATACGGTGTGATTGGTGTGGCTGGTATGAATCTTGCCCTAGATTACCAAAATCCTTTCCTTGTACTGTCCGCTCCTCTGGGCACAGTTTCCTTAACTGAGGTCTGGAGGAGGGGCATAGAGGGAGGAGCCAGTGCACACCAGAAGCTAAATTCTTTCTTAAAGTGCCCATGTCTCCTGCGGAGCCCGTCTATCCCCCATGGTCCTTACGGAGTCCCCAGCATCCACTACGGACTACGAGAAATAGATTTACCGGTAAGTAAAATCTTATTTTTTGGATCTGGCAAAGAGGTATACAGTGCCCAGGCACTGTATACAGACCCCCGCCAGTATAAAAATAAGCGGGACATAAGCGTGCCATTTAGGGGGCGGGGCTTCGTCCTTCCAGCTCTTATCAGCGCCATCTTTTCTCTTCACAGCAAGCTACAGAGACGCTAGTCCTGGCCCTTCACTTCTGTCACAAGTAACAGGGTGCAAAAACGGGGGGGGGGGGGGGGGGCACAGCATATTTGGTGTTGAATATATATATATATTTATATATATATATATATATATATATATATATATATATATAGCGCTGCAAGGTCTGGGGCACTGTATATTCCTTCAGACTGGGTGAGGCGCTGGGTGTGAGCTGGCAAACTCCCTCTCTGTCTCCCCGAAGGGCCTTACTGTGGGTCTGTTCCCTATAGCCCTGTGTGATAGTGGGTGTCGGTACGCGTGTGTCGACATGTCTGAGGCTGAATGCTCTTCCCAGGAGGAGGCTAGTGTGGGGGCAGAACAGAATGTGGGAGTGACTGTCGGCGGCGCCGACTGCTGATTGGGTAGATATGTGGAGTGTCTTAAATGCAAGTGTGGCTTCGTTGCATAAGAGATTAGACAAATCTGAGTCTCAGAACCAAGCATGGAGACAATCCAGGGAAGATGTTTTGTCACAAACTCAGACCCCCTCAGGGTCACAGAAACGTTCGTTTACCCAGATAGCAGACACAGATACCGACACAGATTCGGACTCCAGTGTCGACTATGGTGATGCCAGGTTGAATCCTAAACTGGCTAAGAGCATTCAGTACATGATTGTGGCAATAAAAGAAGTGTTACATATCACGGAAGACCCTGCTGTTCCTGAGACAAGGGTCTGTATGTTTAAAGGAAAGAAACCTCCGGTAACGTTTCCTCCCTCTCATGAACTGAATACTCTTTTTGAAAAGGCTTGGGAAATTCCTGACAAAAAGTTGCTGATTTCCAAGAGAATTATTATGGCATACCCGTTTCCCTCTGAGGATAGGAAAAAGTGGAAGTCGACCCCCAATGTAGACAATTTATTTATTTATTTATTAACAGTTTCTTATATAGCGCAGCATATTCCGTTGCGCTTTACAATTAGAACAACAGTAATAGAACAAAACTGGGTAAAAACAGACAGACATAGACAAGGCTCTAGCACAGCTGTCCAAGAAGGTGGCGCTTCCGTCCCCTGACACGGCGGCCCTAAAGGATCCTGCGGATCGTAAGCAGGAAACTACCTTGAAATCTATTTATGTCACTACGGGTACACTGCTCAGACCTGCAGTGGCGTCAGCATGGGTGAGTAGTGCAGTTGAAAAGTGGGCAGATAACTTACTATCTGACTTGGACACCCTGGATAGGGATAGCGTTCTTTTGACGCTGGGTCATATCAGGGACGCTGCAGTCTATCTAAGGGAGGCTGCGAGAGATATTGGTCTCTTGGGATCAAGGGCTAATGCCTTGGCAATCTCTGCTAAGAGAGCATTATGGACTCATCAATGTAATGGTGATGCTGACTCTAAGAGGGCTATGGAGGCGCTGCCGTATAAAGGTGGTGTCTTGTTTGGTTAAGGCCTCGCGGACCTGGTATCTACAGCGACCGCGGGTAAGTCATCTTTTCTACTTTTTGTCCCCCCCACAGCAAAAGAAAACGCCTCAGTATCAGATGCAGTCCTTTCGGTCAAGTAAATTCAAAAAAGGACGAGGGTCCTCCTTCCTTACTGCTAGAGGTAAGGGAAGGGAAAAAGGTCACCGGCTGTGGCAAGCTCCCAGGAGCAGAAGTCCTCCCCGGCTTCTGCCAAATTCACCGCATGACGCTGGGGCTCCGCTGCGGGAGTCCGCACCGGTGGGGGCATGTCTTCAGCTCTTCAGTCGGGTCTGGGCTCACTCAGGCCTGGATCCTTGGGTGCTGGAAATTGTGGCCCAAGGATACAAACTGGAGTTTCAAGACGTGCCCCCCCCCCCCCCCCCCCCCGACCCCCCCACCGATTTTTGAAATCGGCCTTGCTAGCTTCTCTTCCGGAAAGAGTAGTAGTGTGCGCTGCAATACAAAAGCTGTGTCAACAGCAAGTCATTGTCATGGTACCCCCGTCACAATGGGGAGAAGGGTTTTATTCAAGCCTGTTCGTGGTCCCGAAGCCGGATGGCTCGGTCAGACCGATTCTGAACTTAAAATCCCTCAATCTATATTTGAAAAGATTCAAATTCAAAATGGAATCTCTCCGAGCAGTGATTTCCAGTCTGGAAGGGGGGGATTTTATGGTGTCAGTCGACATAAAGGATGCTTACCTTACATGTCCCCATATATCCTCCTCATCAGGCTTACCTGAGGTTTGCTGTTCAGGATTGTCATTACCAATTTCAGAAGTTGCCGTTTGGTCTTTCCACGGCCCCGAGGATTTTCACCAAAGTAATGGCGGAAATGATGGTTCTCCTGCGCAAGCAGGGTGTCACAATTATCCCGTACTTGGACGATCTCCTGATTAAGGCGAGATCAAAGGAGCAGTTACTAAAAAACGTTGCGCTCTCCCTGACAGTTCTGCACCAACATGGTTGGCTCCTAAATTTGCCAAAGTCACAGTTGATTCCAACAACACGGCTGTCGTTCTTGGGCATGATTCTGGACACGGAACTGCAGAGAATTTTTCTCCCGATGGAAAAAGCTCTGGAAATACAGAACATGGTCAAGGGGATTCTGAAACCGGCAAGGGTGTCAATTCATCAATGCACTCGGGTGCTGGGGAAGATGGTGGCGGCCTACGAGGCCATCCCGTTTGGCAGGTTCCATGCCAGGGATTTTCAGTGGGACCTGTAGGACAAGTGGTGCGGGTCTCACCTACACATGCACCGGAAGATAAGCCTATCTCCCAGGGCCAGGATTTCTCTCCTGTGGTGGATCCAAAGTTCTCACCTTCTAGATGGATTCAGGTTCGGGATCCAAGATTGGTTCCTAGTGACCACGGATGTAAGTCTCCGAGGTTGGGGAGCAGTCACACAGGGACAATATTTCCAGGGAAAATGGTCAAGCCAGGATGCTTGTCTGCACATAAACATTCTGGAATTAAGGGCCATCTACAACAGCCTTCTACAAGCAGAACATCTTCTTCGCGGCCTGCCCGTCCTGATTCAGTCGGACAACATAACAGCAGTGGCGTACATAAACCGCCAGGGCGGAACAAGGAGCAGAGCGGCGATGGCGGAGGCCACAAAAGTTCTTCGCTGGGCGGAAAAACAGGCAAGCGCTCTGTCGGCGGTCTTCATTCCAGGTGTGGACAACTGGGAAGCAGACTTCCTCAGCAGACACGATCTCCATCCAGGAGAGTGGGGTCTTCATCAAGAGGTCTTTGCAGAAGTGACAAGTCGTTGGGGAATTCCTCAAATAGACATGATGGCGTCTCGCCTCAACAAGAAACTTTATTGTTCCAGGTCGAGGGACCCTCAAGCAGTAGCAGTAGACGCCCTAGTGACACCATGGGTGTATCAGTCGGTCTATGTATTCCCTCCACTTCCACTCATCCCAAAGGTGATACGGATCATAAGAAGAACAAGGGTTCAGGTGATAATCGTTGTTCCAGATTGGCCACGGAGGGCCTGGTATCCGGATCTTCAGGAATTACTCATAGAAGATCCCTGGCCCCTTCCTCTAAGAGAGGATCTGTTACAGCAAGGGCCGTGCGTGTTCCAGGACTTACCGCGGTTGCGTTTGACGGCGTGGCGGTTGAACGCAAAATCCTAACACGAAAGGGTATTCCTGGTGAGGTCATCCCCACTCTACTGAAAGCTAGGAAAGAGGTAACGGCGAAGCATTACCACCGTATTTGGAGAAAATATGTGTCTTGGTGTGAAGCCAAGAAGGCTCCTACGGAAGAATTTCAGCTGGGTCGGTTTCTCCCATTTTTTACAAGCAGGTGTGGATGCGGGCCTGAAGTTAGGCTCCATTAAAGTGCAGATTTCGGCCTTATCAATTTTCTTTCAAAGGGAATTGGCCTCGCTTCCAGAAGTACAGACTTTTGTGAAAGGCGTGCTGCACATCCAACCTCCATTTGTGCCCCCAGTGGCACCATGGGACTTTAACGTGGTGTTACAGTTCCTTATGTCACATTGGTTTGAACCTTTACAAACGTTTGAGTTGAAATTTCTCACTTGGAAAGTGGTCATCCTGTTGGCCTTGGCGTCCGCAAGGCGGGTGTCGGAATTGGCGGCTTTGTCTCACCAAAGCCTCTATTTGATTTTCCACGAGGATAGAGCGGAGTTGAGAACTCGTCAACAATTCTTACCAAAGGTGGTTTCTTCGTTTCACATGAACCAACCTATTGTGGTACCTGTGGCTACTGAAGCCTTGGCTGATTCAAAGTCTCTCGATGTGGTCAGAGCTTTGAAAATTTATGTTGCCAGAACGGCTCGTATTAGAAAAACGGAGGCTCTGTTTGTCCTGTACGCTTCCAACAAGATTGGGGCTCCTGCTTCTAAGCAGACTATTGCACGCTGGATCTGTAATACGATTCAGCATGCTCATTCTACGGCTGGATTGCCGTTACCGAAATCAGTGAAGGCCCATTCTACCAGGAAGGTGGGCTCAACTTGGGCGTCTGCCCGGGGAGTCTCGGCGCTACAACTTTGCCGAGCATACCCTAGCTGATGAGGACCTCATGTTTGCTCAATCGGTGCTGCAGAGTCATCCGCACTCTCCTGCCCGATCTGGAGCTTTGGTATAAACCCCACTGTCCTTTTGGAGTCCCCAGCATCCTCTAGGACGTAGGAGAAAATAGGATTTTAATACCTATCGGTAAATCCTTTTCTCTTAGTCCGTAGAGGATGCTGGCCGCCCGTCCCAGTGCGGTCTCTGGGGGTAATTCCAAGTTGATCGCAGCAGGATTTTTTTTTAGCAGTTGGGCAAAACCATGTGCACTGCAGGGGAGGCAGATATAACATGTGCAGAGAGAGTTAGATTTGGGTGTGGTGTGTTCAATCTGCAATCTAATTTGCAGTGTAAAAATAAAGCAGCCAGTATTTACCCTGCACAGAAATAAAATAACCCACCCAAATCTAACTCTCTCTGCAAATGTTATATCTGCCTCCCCTGCAGTGCACGTGGTTTTGCCTAACTGCTAAAAAAAAATCCTGCTGCGATCAACTTGGAATTACCCCCTCTATCTGCAGTACTTGTTCATAGTTATTGCTTTTGCTACACAAAGGTTGTGTTTTGGTTTTGATCAGCCTGTTGCTGATTATTTTTTTTGGTTCATGCTGTTAACTGGTTTTAGTTAAATGCCATGTTGTACGGTGTGTTGTGGTGTGAGCTGGTATGTGTCTCACCCTTGGTTAACAAAAATTCTTTTCCTCGAAATGTCAGTCTCCCTGGGCACAGTTTCCTATAACTGAGGTCTGGAGGAGGGGCATAGAGGGAGGAGCCAGTTCACACCCATTTAAAGTCTTAAAGTGCCCATGTCTCCTGCGTATCCCGTCTATACCCCATGGTCCTTTTGGAGTCCCCAGCATCCTCTACGGACTAAGAGAAAATAAGATTTTAAACCTACCGGTAAATCTTTTTCTCGTAGTCCGTAGAGGATGCTGGGACTCCGTAAGGACCATGGGGAATAGACGGGCTCCGCATGAGACATGGGCACTTTAAGAAAGAACTGAACTCTGGGTGTGCACTGGCTCCTCCCTCTATGCCCCTCCTCCAGACCTCAGTTAGAGAAACTGTGCCCAGAGGAGATGGACACTACGAGGAAAGGATTTTGATAATCTAAGGGCAAGATTCATACCAGCCACACCAATCACACTGTATAACTTGTGATAAACTACCCAGTTCACAGTATGAACAAACAATATAGTCTCGGCCACCGATGAAACTACAACAATAACCCTAATGTAAGCAATAACTATATACAAGTCTTGCAGAAGTAGTCCGCACTTGGGACGGGCGCCCAGCATCCTCTACGGACTACGAGAAAGAGATTAACCGGTAGGTTTAAAATCTTATTTTCTCTAACGTCCTAGAGGATGCTGGGACTCCGTAAGGACCATGGGGATTATACCAAAGCTCCCAAACGGGCGGGAGAGTGCGGATGACTCTGCAGCACCGAATTGAGCAAACAGGAGGTACTCCTCAGCCAGGGTATCAAACTTATAGAACTTTGCAAAGGTATTTGACCCCGACCAAGTAGCAGCTCGGCACAGCTGTAGTGCCGAGACCCCTCGGGCAGCCGCACAAGAAGAGCCCACCTTCCTAGTGGAATGGGCCTTAACCGATTTAGGTAACGGCAATCCTGCCGTAGAATGCGCCTGCTGAATCGTGTTGCAGATCCAGCGAGCAATAGTCTGCTTTGAAGCAGGGCCGCCAACCTGGTTGGCTGCAAACAGGACAAACAGTGCTTCTGTTTTTCAGATCCTAGCCGTACTGGCCACGTAAATTTTCAAAGCCCTGACCACATCAAGGGACTTGGAATCCTCCAAGTCACACGTAGCCACAGGCACGACAATAGGTTGGGTCCGCAATTCCGCTCTATCCATATGGAAAATCAGATAGCGGCTTTTAGGTGAGAAAGCCGCCAATTCCGAAACTCGCCTAGCCGAAGCCAAGGCTAACAACATGACCACCTTCCAGGTGAGATATTTCAACTCCACTGTCTTAAATGGTTCAAACCAATGTGACTTAAGGAACCGTAACACCACGTTAAGGTCCCAAGGCGCCACCGGCGGTACAAAAGGAGTCTGAATATGCAGTACTCCCTACACAATCGTTTGAAGGAAGTGAAGCAAACTGCCCAAAAGGAATTCCTCCGTAGGAGCATTCCTGGCCTCACATCAGGAAACATATTTTCGCCATATTCGGTGATAATGTTTCGATGTCACTTCCTTCCTAGCCTTAATTAGGGTAGGAATGACCTCCTCCGGAATACCCTTTTCCGCTAGGATCCTGCGTTCAACCGCTATGCCGTCAAACGCAGCCGCGGTAAGTCTTGGAACAGACAGGGCCCCTGCTGCAGCAGGTCCTGTCTTAGAGGAAGAGGCCACGGATTCTCTGTGAGCATTTCCTGCAGATCTGGATACCAGGTCCTCAGTGGCCAATCTGGAACAATGAGAATTGTTCTCACTCCTCTTTTTATTATTATCCTCAACACCTTGGGTATGAGAGGAAGAGGAGTAAACACATAGACCGACTGGAACACCCACGGTGTCACTAGGGCGTCCACAGCTACTGCCTGAGGGTCTCTTGACCTGGCGCAATAACTCTGCGGCTTTGTGTTGAGGCGGGACGCCATCATGTCTATCAGTGGCAGTCTCCACCGAATTGCAATCTGTGCTAAGACTTCCTGATGAAGTCCCCACTCTCCAGGACGTAGGTCGTGTCCGCTGAGGAAGTCTGCTTCCCAGTCGTCCACTCCCGGACAGTGCGCTTACATGATTCTCCGCCCAGCGAAGAATTCTGGTGGCTTCCGCCATCGCCACTCTGCTCCTTGTGCCGCCTTGGCGGTTTACATGAGCTACTGCGATGACGTCTGACTGGATCAGAACCGGTTGGTCGCGAAGTAGGGTCTCCGCCTGACGTAGGGCGTTGTATATGGCCCTTAGTTCCAAGATGTGAAGACTAGTCTCTTGACTTGACCAAAGACCTTGGAAATTTTATTTTTCCCTGTGTGACTGCTCCCCAACCTCGGAGGCTCGCGTCCGTGGTCACCAGGATCCAGTCCTGAATGCCGAACCTGCGGCCCTATAGAAGGTGAGCACCCTGCAGCCACCACAGGAGAGATACCCTGGCCCTGGGGAGAGGGTGATCAACTGATGAATCTGTAGATGTGACCCGGACCACTTGTCCAGTAGGTCCCATTTGAAAGTCCTTGCATGGAACCTGCCGAAGGGAATGATTTTCCCCGGACTCGGGTGCAGTGATGCCCTGACACCTGTCTTGGTTTCAATAAGTTCCTGACCAGAGTCATGAGTTCCTGGGCCTTCTCTATCTGAAGGTAAACCCCTTTCTGGTCTGTATACAGAATCATACCCAAGAAGGGCAGACTAGTCATAGGAACCAACTGTGACTTCGGGATATTGAGAATCCAGCCGTGTTGCTGTGACACCTTCAGCGAAAGTGACACGCTGTTCAACAACTGCTCTTTTGATCTCGCCCTTATAGGAGATCGTCCAAGTATGGGATAACTGTGACTCCTTGCTTGCGTAGGAGCACCATCATTTCCGCCAATTACCCTGAAATTGGTAATGACCATACTGTACCGCAATTCTCAGGTACGCCTGATGGGGTGGATAAATGGGAACATGAAGGTATGCCGCCTTTATGTCTAGATACACCATCAAATCCCCCCTTTCCAGGCTGGCCATGATCGCTCTGAGCGATTCCACTTTAAATTTGAACCTTTTCCAGTATAGGTTCTGAGATTTTAATTTTAAATAGGTCTGACCGAACCGTACGGATTCGGGACTACAGCCAAGGTTGAGTAATATCCCCTTCCTTGTTGCAGGAGGGGAACCTTGAGCACAACCTGTTGGAGATACAATGTGTGAATTGTATTTAATATAATCTCCCTTTCTGGGGGAGAAGCCGGTAGGTCCGATAAGGAAAACCGGCGAGGAGGCACCTTTCGAATTCCTTTGTATCCCTGAGAAAAATTTTTATTGCCCCGGGATCCACCTGTGAGTGAACTCAGATGTGGCTGAAGAGTCGAAGACGTGCTCCCCCTGGGACGGATTCCCTTAGCGGAGCTCCCGCGTCATGCGGTGGATATAGTAGAAGCCAGGGAGGACTTCTGTTCCTGGGAACTAGCTGTGCCCTGTGCCCTTACCTCTGGTAAGAAAGGACGCTCCTCATACTTTCTTGTTATTCTGCGACCGAAAGGACTGCATTTGATAATGTCGTGCTTTCTTAGTCTGTGAGGGAATATAAGGCAAAAGATCAGAATTACCAGCTATAGCTGTGGAGACCAGGTCCGAGAGCCCTTCTCCACACAATTCCTCAGCCTTGTAAGGTAAAACCTCCATATGCCTCTTTTAGTCGGCATCACCTGTCCATTGCATGTTCCACAGGACACGTCTAGCAGAAATCGACATAGCGTTGACTCTAGAACCCAGTAGACTAACGTCTCTTTGGGCATGTCTTATATATATATATATATATATATATATATATATATATGGCATCTTTTACATATATATATATATATATATATATATATATATATATATATATATATATATATATATATATATATATATATATATATATATATATATACACACACACTAGGGACAATAACATGGCATCCTTATCTAGGGTTTCAATCTCCGCTGATAAGGTATCTGTCTACGCTGCTACAGCGCTATAAACCCATGCTGACACAATCGCCGGTCTGAGTAGTGTACCAGAATGTGTGTAAATGGACTTCAAAGTACTTTCACTGCATGCTATCTGCAGGATCCCTGAGGATAGCTGTTAAGTCAGCCCTACCTTTTTGGGTAAACGTGTCAATGCCTTGTACACCCTAGGGGAAAATTCCCATCGTATCCTGGCCCCATTAGGGAAAGGATACTCCATGAGAATTCTTTTTAGGAAGCTGCAGCTTCTTGTCTGGAGATTCCTGCTCTTTTTCTTCATGAGAGGAGGGAAATTTACCTCTGCTTTCTTCCCCTTAAACATGTGTACCCTTGTGTCAGGGACAGATGAGTCATCAGTGATATGCAAAACATCTTTTATTACAATAATTCATATATTGAATACTTTTCTTCCGGTCTTGGCTGTACTTTGCATTATCGTAGTCGACACTGGAGTCAGACTCCGTGTCGATATCAGTGTCTATTATCTTGGATAGTGAGCGTTGCGAGGTCTCTGTGACATAGGGACAGACATGGGTAGATTCCCTGTCTGTTCTCTAATCTTTTGTGTAATAAATTCATCTTAGCACTTAATTTCACATACCCAATCAGGTGTCGGCGTTGTCGACGGAGACACCACACACACACACATTTGCTCCATCTCTTCCTAAGGAGAGCCTTTTACCGCAGACATGTCGACACACACGTACCGACACACTCCACACACACAGGGAATCTCTTATCTGAAGACAGGTTCCCCCCTAGGCCCTTTGGAGAGACAGAGAGAGAGTATGCCAGCACACACCCCAACGCTATATGACCCAGGAAAAAACACAGAATGTTTACCCAGTAGCGCTGCTGTAATGTATAATCGCCAAATATGTGCCCCCCCTCTACTTTAAAACCCTCTTTCACCGTGTGTCAAGCAGGGGAGAGTCTGGGGAGCTTCCTCTCAGCAGTGCTGTGGAGAGAAAATGGTGCTGGTGAGTGCTGAGGGAGAAGACCCGCCCCCTCGGCGGCGGGCTTCTGTCCCGCTCAAACTTACTAAAATATGGCGGAGGCTCTTTTATATACATGTACAGTGCCCACCTGTACATGTATACAGACTTTTGCCATAGGAGAGGTGTTTTATTGCTGCCCAGGGCGCCCGCCCTGCACCCTTACAGTGACCGGAGTGTGTGAGGTGTATGGGAGTAATGACGCACAGCTGCGGTGCTGTGCGTTACCTCAGTGAAGCACCGAAGGCTACTGCCGCCTGAGACGTCTTCTGTCTTCGTTTCTTCTGGGTCTGTGAGGAGAACGGCGGCGCGGCTCTGGGGTGAACGCCCAGGACGAACCTGTGTTCACTCCCTCTGGAGCTAATGGTGTCCAGTAGCCGAGCCTATCATTTAAGTAGGTCTGCTCCTCTCTCCTCAGTCCCTCGATGCAGGGAGCCTGTTGCCAGCAGTGCTTCCTGAAAAAGAGAAAAAATATTAACAAAAATGCTTTCTAAGCAGGAAACTCAGGAGAGCTCCCTGCAGTGCACCCATTCTCCTCTGGGCACAGTCTAAAACAGGTCTGGAGGAGGGGCATAGAGGGAGGAGCCAGTGCACACCCAGAGCTCAGTTCTTTCTTAAAGTGCCCATGTCTCCTGCGGAGCCCGTCTATTCCCCATGGTCCTTACGGAGTCCCAGCATCCTCTAGGACGTTAGAGAAAAGGATTTACCGGTAGGTATTAAAATCCTATTTTTGTTTCTCTACTCCTGCAATAGCTGTGATTTTGGTGTATGTTTGTGCTTCCTACTTTTGTCTTCTGTAGCTCATTAATACCACAGCTTACTGCCCATCAGCTCTTGCCTTTAATGACCTCAATAGTTTCTGCTTCCCCTGACTACTCATACAAAGCAGTGGCCTCCAGCTGTTCTCCTTAACATTTTTACTTTATGAAAGTGCCAACCACTCACCCATAGCTTTCCCTCTGCTGTTTCCTGATGTTTACAGTACGGTATCCAAGAGAACCTTGGTTATTAAAAGGAGAAAACTGTGGTCCTCTATTTCCTTATTGTCTGTTTCCATGGAGAATTAATATCTAAAGGCTCCAGGGTAGCAGCTAAAATAAATCTGTCCAGAGAAGTTTGTTTTTCACATTGCTGGGCTTCCTACGTTGTGCAGGTGTCAGGTTGCAGCAGTCAGTGTTAGTGTTTTAGTAGTAATATATCAAAAGAAAATCCATGGCACTGTATTGTTGTTGATTGTCATGGCGATTAAAGGCGAACACTGTTCCCATTATGTTATGTACTTAATCTCCTTACAACCTGCAAGTAACTTGCACATATATGTACAGTATGTGCGTCTGTATATGTTTGTGGGTATATATTTAAGTATTGTTATCAAATCTATCAAATGGCCATCAGATCTCTCCAAGTGCCCATTAAATACACTTCAGCTTCTCTATGTATCCTTTATGTCCCACAGATCACCCCACATGGAATTGGATCACTCCACATACCCCTTAAATGCCTATCAGATCCCCCACATGGCCTCAGATATCCCCATCTATAGTGACATTGAACACATATAGTATACAGTCATGTAACTAGTGAGTGGGGGGCCCAGGTGCAAAAATATGCCCCCCACTACACAACATTGCTGTGCTACAGTCCCCTTTTACGCTACACTACATCACATCTACCCTATACGCTACACTAAGCCTTTCCTGTACCCTGCTCTACATCACTACACCACTGTACTAAAGCCCCTTATAAGCCACACTACTGTACATCACTACATCCCAACCCATATGCTGAGCTGCAGTATATATGTATGTATGTGTGTGTGTGTCATATATATCTATATGTATATATATATATATATATATATATATATATAGATATAGATAGATATCTATATATGTATAACATACATACATACATACATACATACATACATACATACATACATACATACATACATTTTGGTGAAAACCCTTTTGTATACATTTTAGCGGTGTAACATCCGTAATAAAAATCTAGCCACTTTCCCATCAAAGGCATAGGGGGTCATTCAGAGTTGATCGTAGCTGTGCTAAATTTAGCACAGCTACGATCATCTTCCCAGACATGCGGGGGGACGCCCAGCACAGGGCTAGTCCGCCCCGCATGTCAGTCCGGCACCCCCGCACAAGTACAAAAGCATCGCACAGCGGCGATGCTTTTGTACTTGAAGAGTAACTCCCGGCCAGGGCAGCTCCTGTGGCTGGCCGGGAGTTACTCGTCGCTGCGGCTACGCGTGACGTCACGCAGCCTCTGCAGCCCGCCCCCCGCACGGTCCGGCACACCTGCGTTGGCTGGACAGCGCCCTGAAAATGGCGGCCCCCTCCAGCCCAGCGACCGCCTCTGCCTGTCAATCAGGAAAAGGCGATCGCTAGGTAACGACTGCCTTCGGCCATCTGGCATGCTCCGGCGCACTGCGGCGCCAGTTCATGCGCAGTTCCGACCCGATTGCTGTGCTGCAAACAACTGCAGCGTGCGATCGGGTCAGAATGACCCCCTTGGGTTGGAAGAATCGGCACACGTTATCTTGTTTTATTGAAGTAAATCAGTCATACTTTTTTGACAGTAGCCCAATGGCCGTTTCAATCACCACCTTCCATATATCATTTTGTGCAAGTCTACCTATCTGCCTTGTACACCTGTATTTGGCTGTTGTAATTGCAGTTACTGTGATAGTGGTTGGTTTGTTATATTCAATCTGTATTGTACATTTCTCTAACGTCCTAGTGGATGCTGGGGACTCCATAAGGACCATGGGGAATAGATTGGCTCCGCAGGAGACTGGGCACTCTAAAGAAAGATTCAGTACTATCTGGTGTGCACTGGCTCCTCCCTGTATGCCCCTCCTCCAGACCTCGGTTAGAATCTGTGCCCGGCCAGAGCTGGGTGCTCCTAGTGGGCTCTCCTGAGCTTGCTAGAAAAGAAAGTATTTTGTCAGGTTTTTTATTTTCAGAGAGCTTCTGCTGGCAACAGACTCTCTGCTACGTGGGACTGAGGGGAGAGAAGCAAACCTACTCACTGCAGCTAAGTTGCGCTTCTTAGGCTACTGGGCACCATTAGCTCCAGAGGGATCGAACACAGGTACCTAACCTTGATCGTCCGTTCCCGGAGCCGCGCTGCCGTCCCCCTCGCAGAGCCAGAAGTACAGAAGCAGCAGAAGCAAGAAGACATCGAAATCGGCGGCAGAAGACTCCTGTCTTCACTAACCAATGATGATTACAGGTCATCCTTGCCACATAAGGTGAAAGATGTCCCTAACGCAAGGGAAAATACTTATCTTAGTTGTATGTATGTAAACGCCAGAAGCATTACTGGTAAAAAGGGTGAACTAGAAATACTTGCAGCAAGCAAACAGTATGATATTATAGGCATTACTGAAACTTGGTGGGATGAATCTCATGATTGGACAGTCAATCTAGAGGGCTATACACTGTTTAGGAGAGACAGACTAAATAAAAAGGGTGGAGGGGTGTGTCTGTACGTAAAGCCGTTTTTAAAACCTAATATATGGGAAGATATTCAGGAGGGGACTGTAGACACTGTTGAGAGATTATGGGTAGAAATTGCATGCGGGGGAAAAAGGAACAAAAAAGTTAGTATTGGGTGTATGCTATAGGCCGCCTGGTATCAACGCATCTGATGATGAATTGTTACTAAAGCAAATTGAAAAAGCAGCAGGAGTAGGAGACATAGTAGTGATGGGAGATTTTAACTATCCAGAGATAAACTGGAAAAACGATTCATGTGATACTGCTAGGGGCAGTATGTTTTTAAACACACTAAATGATAACTACCTAGTCCAACTAATTGAGGAACCAACTAGGTACAATGCAATCTTAGACCTGGTATTAGCAAACAATCAGGATTTGGTATCGGGTATTATAGTAGGGGAACCCAAAGGAAACAGTGACCACAATATGGTCACATTCAATATCAGTTTCTACAAACAGCCCTATACTGGCTCAACTAGGACTTTAAACTTTAGCAAAGCAAATTTTGAAAAGATGAGGGTATTTTTCAGGGATATTGAATGGGAAGGTTTGTTTTTAGGAAAAAATACTACGGAGAAATGGGAGGTACTAAAATTCCTGCTAGCTAAAAATACACTCAAATATATTCCTATGAGTAGCAAAAAAAGGGAATAAAAATCATAAACCGATGTGGCTTAACATAAAGATTAAGGAACTTATGGGCAAGAAAAGGCGAGCATTTAAAAAATACAAATCTGACGGGGAAGCAGAGTCATTTCAGCACTATAAGGAATGTAACAAAAATTGCAAACAGGAAATAAGAGCGGCTAAAGTAGAAACTGAAAAACTAGTAGCAAAGGAAAGCAAAGCGAATCCCAAAAAAATCTTTAAATACATTAATAGCAAGAGATTAAAAAAGGAGAGTATAGGCCCTTTGAAAGACAAGTTGGGAGTCTTAAGCAAAAATGATAATGACATAGCGGACACACTAAATGAGTTTTTTTCAACAGTATTCACTAGAGAGGACCCAATTCAGGGACTGACACACAATCTCAATAATGACAATATCACACTGATAGGTACTTATTTAAGCGAGGAAGTAGTCTGTGACCGATTAAAACATTTAAAGATTAATAAATCACTAGGGCCCGATGGTATTCATCCAAGGGTTCTAATGGAGCTTCACTCTGAACTGGCAAAACCGCTATCTTTGATCTTTGAGGATTCAGTTATATCAGGTATGGTTCCCAAAGACTGGCGTATAGCGGAAGTAGTGCCTATATTCAAAAAGGGAAGTAAAGCTGAACCAAGTAATTATAGACCAGTTAGTCTTACATCTATAGTGGGAAAAGTATTGGAAGGAATTCTAAGAGATAGTATTCAGAAGTTCCTTGAAACCAATAAGGTCATTAAAAGGAATCAACATGGGGTTTTGAAGGACTGATCCTGTCAAACCAACTTACTTGGCTTTTATGAAACAGTAAGCGCAAACCTAGATCAGGGTAAAGACGTGGATGTAATCTTTTTAGACTTTGCCAAAGCATTCGATACTGTACCACACATGAGACTTATATACAAGCTACAAGAATCAGGGCTAGGAAGCACAATATGCACTTGGGTCAAAAACTGGTTAGATAATAGGAAGCAGCGCGTTGTGGTTAATGGATCTTTTTCAACTTGGACTGAAGTGCTAAGTGGTGTGCCGCAAGGCTCAGTATTAGGACCGCTATTGTTCAATATTTTCATTAACAACCTAACAGAAGGTCTAGAGAGCATGGTGTAAATTTTTGCAGATGATACCAAATTGTGTAAGGCTATAAATACAGAGGAGGATGCCGAGTCTCTTCAGAACGACTTAGTTAAATTAGAAGCATGGGCAGCCAAATGGAGAATGCGCTTCAACACAGACAAGTGTAAGGTAATGCACTGTGGTAACAAGAACAAAAATTACACCTACCTACTAAATGGGGTAAAATTAGGGGATTCTGTACTGGAAAAGGACTTAGGTGTCCTCATAGATAGCAAGCTAAGCAGTAGTACCCAAAGTAGGACTGCAGCAAAGAAGGCTAATAAGATATTAGCATGCATAAAACGGGGTATTGATGCTAGGGACGAGAGTATTATACTCCCGTTATATAAATCACTAGTGAGGCCACACCTTGAATACTGTGTACAGTTCTGGGCACCGTACTACAAAAAGGATATCCTGGAGCTTGAAAAGGTACAGAGGAGGGCGACCAAACTAATTAAGGGCATGGAGACGATGGAATACAAGGAAAGGCTTGAAAGACTAGGCATGTTTACATTGGAAAAGCGGAGACTAAGAGGGGATATGATCAACATCTACAAATATATAAGGGGACAATACACAGAGCTTGCGCGGGACCTGTTTTTGGTTAGATCAACACAGAGGACTCGTGGACACTCGCTCAGGTTAGAGGAAAGGAGATTCCGCACAATACGGCGTAAAGGCTTTTTCACGGTAAGGACAATACGTGTTTGGAATTCCCTGCCCGAGGGAGTTGTAATGGCGGAATCTGTCAACACCTTTAAGAATGGGTTAGATAAATTCCTATTGGATAAGGATATCCAGGGGTATGGTGCATAGTCATGCATTATAGTTACTATAAATAGGGATAAAATGCAATGGCTGACAGCAGCATCAGTCAGAAATTTTAGTCAAATCATCATGCATAGGACACCACAAATAGGTTGAACTCGATGGACAATTGTCTTTTTTCAACCTCAGATACTATGTTACTACGTTACTATGTTACTTAAGGTAGCGCACAGCACTGCAGCTGCGCGCCATTGCTCCCGCAGCACACCCACACTCTCCGGTCACTGTAGGGTGCAGGGCGCAGGGGGGGGGGGGGGGGCGCCCTGGGCAGCAATTAAGATACCTGATGGCAAAAGTATACATATATACAGTCAGGCACTGTATATATGTGCGAGCCCCCGCCATTTTTACACATGAGAAGCGGGACAGAAGTCCGCCGCTGAGGGGGCGGGGCCTTCTTCCTCAGCACAATAGCACCATTTTCTCTACACAGCTCCGCTGGAAGGACGCTCCCCAAGCTCTCCCCTGCAGTATACAGGTGCAATAGAGGGTAAAAAAGAGAGGGGGGGCACATAAACTTAGGCGCAGAGATATATATATATATATCAGCAATCAGGCGGCACTCACGGCGAAACAAAAGAAACAGACGCCTTGCAGAGCTATCAACGTTTCAATGTATACACAAATACATTTTCATCAGGACAACAAGACATAAGAGACATACATACCTATATAGCCCTCTCCATCTGTACATGGCGCCGTCCGCCCGCCGCGTCCCGCTCAGTCCAATGACGTCATCCGCAGGCGCCGGCGTCATGACAACCGGACGAGGTTCACTAAAATGTAAACAAACTACAGCACGTTAAAACCAGTGAGATCAAACACCTGTAAGTGAACAAGAAGAGAGAAAAGAAAAACTAGAACCAAATACAAAAAGTAACACATGATGGATCAAAATGCCGGCTACAAAAATTTCGAAACAGTTACCTTTAGAATGAATAAACTATACATCAGAGGCATCAATCCCACATTAGGGACACTTGTCCGCAATATGGGAAACATACAGCGATCCAATAGTGCAGAATTGTGGACAATACTACTGGAACTAATAAATGACCGTACTCAGCAAAAAATACCTAAATTAGGGGAAAGTGGAGAACATACAAACTCCCCACCAAAATATATCATAATAGAATTAAGCATAATCTAGATGTAATTAACAACCATGCCACAGATGGGATTAAATGAAGCATGCTAACCCTTGGTGTTCATTAAGGCCTCGGGGAGACAGAGTATCTAAAAGAAAAATCCACTTTGCTTCCCTTTTTAATAATAATAGACCCCTATCCCCCCCACGTTTGAGTGGAGGAATGTGGTCTATAATACGATGTCGTAGCTGGGCCAAAGAGTGACGTGCCTCACTGAAATGGCGAGCTATCGGCTGGTCACTTTTGCCTGAATTGAGCGCTGCCCTGATTGAAGACCTATGTGCCGCCATCCGTTCTTTAAAGGCACACTCCGTCTTGCCTACATAGTGGAAGCCACAGGGACAACTCAACAAATACACCACAAACCTTGTGGTGCAAGTCACCCGATGGAGAATCCTAAACTTTTACCCAGTGTACGGATGATGAAAGCTGTCTCCCGCAATCATGTGGCTGCAAGTTGTGCAGCCCAAACACTTAAAACAGCCCAAATGAGCGGGGTTGAGAAAACTAGTATCCCTTCCGCTATTCAATGGTGGAAATTGTATATCGGTTTTCATGACATGATCCCTGATGTTTTTACCCCTCTTGTAGGCTGGCATAATTTTAGCATTATTGAGACTCCTAAGTTGTTTATCTGATCGAACTACTGGCCATAGAGATTTGCTAAGTTTGTTAACTTGATTACTCTGGCTATGAAATTTATTCACCCAAATCAAGCGATCCTCAGTCCTTTTTACAACTGGGGTAAGTGCAACAGATCTAGGAGTGGCAAGTACCTTTGCCTTAATCGCTAAAAGATCATCCAAGGGGTAACCTCTCTGATGGAATTTGGTCACCATGGCATCTAGTGCTGGCTCAACTTTACTAGCATCGTTGATTATTCTACGCACCCGCCTTCCCTGTTGAAGGAGAGGAACCTTTACAACCACCTGCTGGAGGTATAATTTGTGAATTGCTGCCAGCACTACCTCCCTTTCCATGGGGGAAGCTGGCAAGGCCGATTTTAGGTAACGGTGAGGGGGACACAACTTGTATAGCCCAAGACACAATCCCTGAGACACAACTTGTATAGCCCAAGGATCCACCCGTGAGCGAACCCACTGGTGGCTGAAATGTCGGAGACGCGCCCCCACGGCTCCTGGCTCCGCCTGTGGAGCCCCAGCGTCATGCGGTGTATTTAGTGGAAGCCGGGGAGGACTTTTGTTCCTGGGAACTAGCTGCGTGGTGCAGCCTCTTTCCTCTACCCCTGCCTCTGGCAAGAAAGGATGCACCTCTGACTTTCTTGCTCTTTTGCGAACGAAATGACTGCATTTGGTAATACGGTGCTTTCTTAGGCTGTGGCGGGACATAAGGCAAGAAATTTGACTTCCCAGCCGTAGCTGTGGAGACTAGGTCTGAGAGACCGTCCCCAAACAATTCCTCACCCTTATAAGGTAAAACCTCCATGTGTTTTTTAGAGTCGGTATCCCCTGTCCATTGCAGAGTCCATAAGACCCTTCTGGCAGAAATGGACATTGCGTTTACTCTAGAGCCTTCAACAGGCGATAGCTGTGGACGCACTGGTAACACCGTGGGTGTTCCAGTCAGTCTATGTGTTTCCTCCTCTTCCTCTCATACCCAAGGTACTGAGAATCGTAAGGAAAAGAAGAGTGAAAACAATACTCATTGTTCCGGACTGGCCAAGAAGGACTTGGTACCCGGAACTGCAAGAAATGCTCACAGAGGAACCATGGCCTCTGCCTCTCAGACAGGACCTGTTGCAACAGGGGCCCTGTCTGTTCCAAGACTTACCGCGGCTGCGTTTGACGGCATGGCGGTTGAACGCCAAATCCTAGCAGAAAAGGGCATTCCGGATGAAGTTATTCCTACGCTGATAAAGGCTAGGAAGGACGTGACAGCAAAGCATTATCACCGTATATGGCGAAAATATGTTGCTTGGTGTGAGGCCAGGAAGGCCCCTACAGAGAAATTCCAGCTGGGTCGATTCCTGCACTTCCTACAGTCCAGTGTGACTATGGGCCTAAAGTTAGGGTCCATAAAAGTCCAGATTTCGGCCCTATCCATCTTCTCTCAAAAAGAACTGGCTTCACTGCCTGAGGTTCAGACGTTTGTTAAGGGAGTGCTGCATATTCAGCCCCCTTTTGTGCCACCAGTGGCACCTTGGGATCTTAACGTGGTGTTGGATTTCCTGAAATCCCACTGGTTTGAGCCACTTAAGACCGTGGAACTAAAGTATCTCACGTGGAAAGTGGTCATGCTGTTGGCTTTAGTTTCAGCTAGGCGTGTGTCAGAATTGGCGGCTTTGTCATGTAAAAGCCCCTATCTGGTTTTCCATATGGACAGGGCAGAATTGCGGACTCGTCCGCAGTTTCTGCCAAAGGTGGTGTCATCTTTTCATTTGAACCAACCTATTGTGGTGCCTGCGGCTACTCGTGACTTGGAGGACTCCAAGTTGCTGGACGTAGTCCGGGCTTTGAAGATTTATGTAACCAGAACGGCTGGAGTCAGGAAGACTGACTCGCTGTTTATCCTGTATGCATCCAACAAGCTGGGTGCTCCTGCTTCAAAGCAAACTATTGCTCGCTGGATCTGTAACACGATTCAGCAGGCTCATTCTGCGGCGGGATTGCCGCAGCCGAAATCAGTGAAAGCCCATTCCACAAGTAAAGTGGGCTCTTCTTGGGCGGCTGCCCGAGGGGACTCGGCATTACAGCTTTGCCGAGCTGCTACTTGGTCGGGTTCAAACACTTTTGCAAAATTCTACAGGTTTGATACCCTGGCTGAGGAGGACCTTGTGTTTGCCCATTCGGTGCTGCAGAGTCATCCACACTCTCCCGCCTGTTTGGGAGCTTTGGTATAATCCCCATGGTCCTTACGGAGTCCCCAGCATCCACTAGGACGTTAGAGAAAATAAGAATTTACTCACCGGTAATTCTATTTCTCGTAGTCCGTAGTGGATGCTGGGCGCCCGTCCCAAGTGCGGACTTTCTGCAATACGTGTATATAGTTATTGCTTAACAAAGGGTTATGGTTATGTAGCATCGGTTGAGTGATGCTCAGTTGTTGTTCATACTGTTAACTGGGTAAGTTTATCACAAGTTGTACAGTGTGATTGGTGTGGCTGGTATGAGTCTTACCCTGGATTCCAAAATCGTTTCCTTGTAATGTCAGCTCTTCCGGGCACAGTTTCCTTAACTGAGGTCTGGAAGAGGGGCATAGAGGGAGGAGCCAGTGCACACCAGATAGTACTGAATCTCTATTTAGAGTGCCCAGTCTCCTGCGGAGCCCGTCTATTCCCCATGGTCCTTACGGAGTCCCCAGCATCCACTACGGACTACGAGAAATAGAATTACCGGTGAGTAAATTCTTATTTTCATTGTATTATACTGGTAGAAATACAGTCAGGTCCATAAATATTGGGACATCGACACAATTCTCATATTTTGGGCTCTATACACCACCACAATAGATTTGAACTGGAACAAACAAGATGTGCTTTAACTGCATACTTTCCGCTTTAATTTGAGGGTGTTTACATCCAAATCTGGTGAACGGTGTAGGAATTACAACGGTTTCTATATGTGCCTCCCACTTTTTAAGGGACCATAAGTAATGGGACAAACTAAACAATCCTAGATCAAACTTTCACTTTTTAATACTTTGTTGCAAATCCTTTTCAGTCAATTACAGCCTGAAGTCTGGAAGGCATAGACATCACCAGACGCTGGGTTTCATCCCTGGTGATGCTCTGCCAGGCCTCTACTGCAAATGTCTTCAGTTCCTGCTTGTTCTTGGGGCATTTTCCCTTCAGTTTTTGCTTCATCTGAAAGTGAAATGCATGCTCAATCGGATTCAGGTCAGGTGATTGACTTGGCCATTGCATAACATTCCACTTATTTGTCTTAAAAAACTCTTTGGGTGCTTTTGCAGTATGCTTCGGGTCATTGTCCATTAGCACTGTGAAGCGCCATCCAATGAGTTCTGAAGCGTTGATTGAATATGAGTAGATAATATTGCCCGAAACACTTCAGAATTCATCCTGCTGCTTTTGTGAGCAGTCACATTATCAATAAATACAAGGGAACCAGTTCCATTGGCACCCATACATGCCCACGCCATGACACTACCCTAATCATACTTCACTGATGAGGTGGTATGTTTTGGATCATGAGCAGTTCCTTTCCTTCTCCATACTCTTCTCCTCCCGTCACTCTGGTACAAGTTTATTTGTCTCATCTGTCCATAGGATGTTGTTCCAGAACTGTAAAGGCAAACTCTAATCTGGTCTTCCTGTTTTTGTGGCTCACCAATGGTTTGCATCTTGTGGTGAACACTCTATATTCACTCTTGTGAAGTCTTCTCTTGATTGTTGACTTTGACACACATACACCTACCTCCTGGAGAGTGTTCTTAATCTGGGCAACTGTTGTGAAGGGGTTTTTCTTCACCAGGGAAATAATTCTTCTGTCATCCACCACAGTTGTTTTCCGTGGTCTTCCGGTGTTGCTGAGCTCTCCAGTGCGTTCTTTCTTTTTAAGAATGTTCCAAACAGTTGATTTGGCCACACCTAATGTTTATGCTATGTCTCTGATGGATTTGATTTGATTTTTCAGCCTAATGATGGCTTGCTTCACTGATATGGGCAGCTCTTTGGATCACATATTGAGAGTCAACAGCAACAGATTCCAAATGCAAATGTCACACCTGGAATTTACTCAAGACCTTTTGCCTGCTTAATTGATGATGAAATAACGAGTGAATAGCCCACTCCTGTCCATGAAATAGCTTTTGAGTCGATTGTCCCATTACTTTTGGTCCCTTAAAAAGTGGGAGGCACATATAGAAACCGTTGTAATTCCTACACCGTTCACCAGATTTGGATGTAAACACCCTCAAATTAAAGCGGAAAGTCTGCAGTTAAAGCACATCTTGTTTGTTTCATTTCAAATCTATTGTGGTGGTGTTTAGAGCCCAAAATATGAG
Source organism: Pseudophryne corroboree (assembly GCF_028390025.1). Lineage (NCBI taxonomy): Eukaryota > Metazoa > Chordata > Amphibia > Anura > Myobatrachidae > Pseudophryne > Pseudophryne corroboree. The sequence continues at coordinate 187,482,965 of NC_086452.1, read as the reverse complement.
AATTGTGTCAATGTCCCAATATTTATGGACCTGACTGTACATGGCATAATGGTCTTACTTTCAGAATTCCAGTTGTGCACAGATAATGCCATGAATATTATGATGCCCTGCAAACATATTTGCCAGTAACAAAACTCATCGGGTAGTAAAACAGAAAATACATTTTGATTATATTATTTGGTTCCAGTTTTCCTGTGATACGTGTCCTCCACACGCCCTTCATGCAGTGTCAGACAGTAGGAGCGATTACAGCAGCATAGCAGACATGCCTCGCTCACCATGTGACTGCTCCCATCTGAAGCTTGCCTTTTCACGTGGGGACTTTTTCTAGAAATATATGTACTGATAAACTTTTGAGATCAATTAGATCTTGCTTTGTGACTAGGATCGTCAGTGACCTTACTGAAGGGATATGTGATGTGTATAACGTAAATGTTCCCCCATCATGAAAACCTTATCTGAGATATTACATATACAAGTAAAAAAAAAAAATCTCAAAATTCTCAATTTATACATTCCAGTTACGTTGATCCAGAGAAAAACCGTACAAAACACCAGGATGATGGGATTCCTTTCTGACCCCAAAATGGCAGTCTGACCTGCGGAATGTATGCATCACCGCCATAATCCTTTATAATCAAAGCATTTGTGGGGTGTGCTATAAACAAGCAGCTTGTATACAGCACAGATGGTGTAATGGTTAGCATTACTGTCTCACAGCACTGAGGTCTTAGATTCCCACCATGTCCCTAACTTTGTGGAGTTTGTTTACTCCCCCCATTGCTTGTGTGGCTTTCTCCAGGTACTCCGCTTTCCTTCCACACTACTTGCACACAGTAATATTATAAGTTATCTAAAATAACTCCTATCTGATAAGAATATCATGACCACATTAATATATTATTGTTTTTAACTATTGATTTAAGCTATAATTATGACAGTACTTTAGCGCACAGTAAAGGTGGTACTTACAGAAAAAAAAATGAACAGTTTACTCATATTAACAATTCTACATATAAAATAAAAAAAATAAGCCGTTATCAGTCAGGTGAAATCAGAAATCTAAAAGAGCACTTTTATATTTAAATAAGGAACTGAAGTTTTTATCTTGAAATTACTTGTGTAAATCGCTATATGCTTGCAGATGATGTTACATGTAGTCATACCTGAAATACTGAATAATTATCTGGAGAGATTCAGTACTGTATACCGGCGGGCCAGATGTCGGCTGTCCATATTCCGACAGCGGCATCCGGCCCGCCAAAATGGCGTCAACGAGGCGAGTATGCTGGAGAGGTGCTTAAAAACGAAGGGAAAAAAAAACAACTTCCCAGAGGTAGAAGGTGTAACAACTGGAGAAATGAGGTGCGTCTCATACTCTCCGGAATCCAACTAACATTGATGCGATGGTAAGATGGGAGTATTAACAGTAATCAATTTCCCTTCTATATGGTGGACTAGTCCTGAATATCCACCTGTCTGTAGTGACTAAAGACCGGCACTGGAGGCAGCTATGCATCAGTCGACACACTGCAGCTCAGCGACATGGATCGGCTTTTACCGACGTCTGTCTGTTTAAAAAAGTGTTTAGTGTAGAATTATAGAATATTAATACAGTAATTATAGTCTTCTCAAAAGAGTGGTTCTATTTTAAAATAGGATCAAGATTTAATATCAATGCGAACTAAAATAAATGACAGTTTTTTATGGAAACTTGCCACAAGGGAAAAATATATTCTGCTGTTCTACTTAGTTGTGTGGAAGCCAGTTATTTTGCTAAGATATGTACTACTTAAAATAAATGCTTGTTTCAGGCAGTGGCCTGGAAAATTGAAAACCTTTCTTGGTTTTACCCATACAGACTAGCTCAGTTACGAGCATCAGCAATATTCTGGAGCTGGTTACACGCTTTATTTTCTCCTATCCATCCAAATGTTTATGTCCTTGCTCACAATCTAATTCAGTCTGTCATCTGTACACCTGGGCCCTTTTCACAGCAAATTAATGTTCTTGGAAATCTTTAGGAATGTGATGAACGTTGTATAAGATTTGTCAAACTTTGTACAATGACAAACTTTGGGCATAATTCAGTATGGATCGCTATTGAGCCTGAAATAGAGATTTTCACAAATCTGCTACTACTAAAAATCGAATGTGAAGGGCCACCTACAAAGGATAAAAGACGGCCACCGATGCGTTCACAAATCTGCATATGCATTAACAGAATCACAATGCATACGCAAAAATTGAGCACAATTAGCAGTTGCGTCTGACCAATGCCTACTCAAAATAATGAGAATGCATTTGCACCGGGCACCATGTTTTTCATTGCAGCATTCACAGATGACGTCAGATACACGCCCCAGAAACGGCCATGACACTCCTGCATTTTCCCAACCACTCCCCACAAACGCTATGTTACCACCCTCAAACGGTCAATTCCTGTCAATCAAATTGCAAACGCTTTACACTTAGGCTGCAAACGCAGAACGATCGCATTTTGACCTTTGCACACAGACAATACATTTGCAACAATTGCGCAGTCTGCTGATAACCGTTCAATGCGTGCGTATTCACATTAGCAAATGATATTGAATAAGGCCCTTTATCTGTTTGTACAATTTATAGGCAAAGTTATTACAATGCATATAATGGGTGCTTTTTGATGTAGTAAACTGTATTATGGTGGTAAGGTACATACTTTTCTCATTCTTCAACGTAGAGCCAAGCCATGCGAGTGGTTCGGACTGTAGGCCAAGCATTCGAGGTGTGTCACAAGCTGAGCTTGCAGCATACCGAGCAGGGTGGAGATGGACGAGAAGATGATGAGAGCGAGAAGAGCAATGATGACTCTGGTGTCCCAGGTATGTGATGGGAGATATACTGGTGCCTTTTCCTAAACTTGCTGTAATATGGCTGTCATACATCACATTTTTAACTTGTATAACTAGTTTGTTGTTAGGCTTTGTGTATCCTGTGACTCAGATCTTTGTCCTAGTGGCTTGCTAAACATGACAACTTTTTTTTATTTATTTTTAATTGAAACATTTCTTAGTTATACTTTCCCTTATTCTTCTCCCCGTCTATCAGTGACACATATAGTTGCCACTGTGGACCACAATGCTGATGAGACAGATATAGATGCACTGGATATTCCTCTTCCCGGAGACCAGGGTCCTGCGTTTAGCCGTGGAGTTACCGATTTGGATGCTGTGACTCGAGATAGTGACCGTCCTGATGAAAAGAGGGTAAGTGTGGATTTTGATGATTTGGTATATTACTGTAGGTGCATCATTTTGAACACCTACATGAAAAAATACCCTCTGTTGGCACTGGATATTGAAATACAGTAGTTGAAACTTGAAACAGCAGCCTTAGAGAGAAGGTTAAACTTCTTTAAAATGACAACTGGGATAAAAATAAACCAAAAAAGTCCCCATGGATTAGGAGAGCATTTGTAACCAGTATATGAATATATAATATGCCAATGCTAAATTCAAGTATGCAAAGTGAATACAGTGTTTAGGAAGATATTCACTGTTTTTATTATGAAGGCATTCGTCTATAATACATACCCTACGTGGGCAAATTATCATGACTACAGGATGTTGAGCCACCTAAGGCATGAATTCTTCTAGGCATGGATTCTAATAACTGCGGAGGTAATTCAGATCTGATCGCAGCAGCAATTTTCTTAGCTAATGGGCAAAACTGTGTGCACTGCAGGTGGGGCAGAAATAACGTGTAGAGAGAGTTAGATTTGGGTGGGTTATATTGTTTCTGTGCAGGGTAAATACTGGCTGCTTTATTTTTTCACTGCAATTTAGATTTCAGTCTGAACACACCACACCCAAATCGAACTCTCTCTGCACATGTCATATCTGCCCCCCTGCAGTGCACATGGTTTTGCTCATTAGCGAACAAATTTGCTGCTGCGATCAGATCTGAATTAAGCCCTGTGTTTTGTTGGGAATATTAGCTCAAATGCAATGAGTCATGACAATGCAAGAAGGATCCATGCTTCTGTGCTGTTGTCTCTATAATCACCATACCATCTGCATGGTGTAATTGAAAATGAGATTCGTCAGACCCATTTCCAGTCATTTGCTTTCCAATTTCTGTGTTCTAGAGCAATCTGGAGGCATTTCACCCTGTTTGCAGCAGATAGCAATGGCTCAGGACAGGCTGCCTGCTTTTTTAGCCCATACAAGAATTTATAGAGTACTGTGCATTGAGAGCCCATCTGAATTGGTCCCTGATTCATACTGTATTGTCCATAATTTTTGCAGCAGGGTACACTGGTATTCCACAGAGAATAACATCGGGGTGTAGAGTTGGATCTTGATCCGAGACACCAACAAGCTAAAGCTTTGACTTACAAGATGTTACTGGTAGGGGAATGGGAGTCTGTTTAGCCACAGGTAATCTGGGTCTTGGCAGTTGGATCCTTGGGCCAGTTTTAATAATCCCAGCTTGTAGGTGAGGATAGTAGTGTGTACTCAGTGGTGGGTCAATATGGGAGGTTCAAATAGTATGTCCATTTTCTGCAGCGGGGTACACTGGTATTCTACAGGGAATAACATTGGGGTATAGAGTTGGATCTTGACCCGAGGCACCAACAGGCTAAAGCGGAGGTTCTCAAACTCGGTCCTCGGGAGCCCACACAGTGCATGTTTTGCAGGTAACCCAGCAGGTGCACAGGTGTATTAATTACTCACTGACACATTTTAAAAGGTCCACAGGTGGAGCTAATTATTTCACTTGCGATTCTGTGAGGAGACCTGCAAAACATGCACTGTGTGTGCCCCCGAGGACCGAGTTTGAGAACCTCTGGGCTAAAGCTTTGACTGTTCCCAAGATGCAGTGCACCATCGCCTCTATATACCCGCCTCCGGGCACTGGAGCACAATTTGTAAATTGGTGCCTGCAGTGCAGGCAGCTAACAGGATGGGCTGCTCTAAACAGCCCTAAAAGGAGCTTTTCTGAGAAGAAAGAAGACTTCAAAGGCCGCAGCACAGGCACTAGTTGCTATATGTCATGCTGACATATCGTGCTGCGGCTCCCTCCCCTCCCCCAGTGGCGCTGTGTACTCCCGCGCCCTGGTTGCCGGGTACTTACAGCTGAGGCGCTCCGGTTTCATCAGGCACACACATACCCCCGCTGCTCCTGGATCGTGTGGCCACACATTTAGGGAGGAGGTAAGAGGGTCCCCCAGGTGGGATCCGACGAAATTGTGATCCGGACGCGGTCTCCGGAGACGGACCGCGCCGCTGGCGTAGACACTGGCCATGCAGGGACTCCACTATATCCACCAGGGCAAGGAGCACAGGACAGATTTACTAAAATCCGTTTCACATAGGCTCCATAGTTCCTGGTGGTGAAGTCCAGCAGATGGGATAAGGCTCTGACCTGTAGCCCCTCCCCCAGCCCCAGGTGCCATCTACAGCAGTTGTTCCCGCTCTGGAGCTGCATCTCTCTCTCTCCCTGTCAGCGTTTGGGCGCCATTACTCCACTCCACTGAGACTGCCCTGGTGAAAGTCACCAATGACCTGCTTTCGGCCAAATCCAGGGGCCACTTCTCTCTGCTCATCCTTCTGGACCTTTCTGCTGCCTTTGACACTGTGGATCATCTCCTCCTCCGCACACTCCAAAAAGCTGGCCTCTCTAGCACTGTCCTTGACTGGTTTTCTTCTTACCTCACTAACCACTCCTTCTCTGTGTCTGCCTCCGGCACCACCTCACACCCTTCCATCCTTCCTGTTGGTGTCCCTCAGGGTTCTGTCCTTGGCCCCCTTCTGTTCTCCTTGTATACCTCTTCCCTGGATGCGCTCATTAACTCCTTCGGCCTTCAATACCACCTCTATGCTGATGACACACCACTCTCCTCTCCTGATCTGTCCTCCTCTGTCCTCTCTCATGTTTCCAGCTGCCTCTCCGCAATCTCCTCCTGGATGTCTGAGCGCTCTCTGAAGCTCAACATGGACAAAACTGAACTCATCATATTTCCCCCCCATCCAGAGCAACACCCCCTACCAATATCTCTGTCACTGTTGACAACACCACCATCTCCCCCGTTCCCCAACTCCGCTGCCTGGGCGTCACTCTTGACTCCTCCCTCTCCTTTGCTCCCCACATCCAAGCTCTGGCACAATCCTGTCAGTTCCAGCTACGCAACATTGCTCGCATCAGGCCATTTCTCTCCCAGAGTGCAACTAAACTTATCATCCACTCACTGGTCATCTCATGACTCGACTACTGAAATGTTCTCCTCACTGGCCTCGCTTCCTCCCATCTTTCTCCCCTCCAATCTGTCCAGAACTCCGCAGCTAGGCTTATCTTCCTATCCCACCACTCCACATCTGCCACTCCCCTTCAACGAAATCACACTGCTCGTATTCCCCTACAGAATCCTTTTCAAACTCCTAACCCTCACATACAAGGCCATCTCTAATTCCACTGCTCCCTACATCTCCAACCTCCTCTCCCTTCATACTCCCTCCCTCCCCCTACGGTCGTCCAATGACCGTCGCCTCTCCACCACCCTGGTCACTGCTTCCCATGCTCGAGTTCAGACTATGCCCGTGCTGCACCCCTTCAGTGGAATGAACTCCCCCGCTCCATTAGACTCTCCCTGACCTTGCAAAGCTTCAAACTGGCACTAAAAACCCACCTATTCATCAAAGCATACCCTCCCGACGCATAACCAAGTCCTGAGGCCGCTTCTCCATCCCCCTGCCTCATGCCTTGAACATCTCAGCTTTGCTTACATACTGCCATCAGGCTACCTCCCGCTTGCTTGCACCTCATGTCATCTGTCTGTCGACCCTTCCCACTAGATTGTTAGCTCTTCAGAGCAGGGCCCTCTTTCCTCTTTTTATCTAAGCCCTCTTCTCGACACATTTAACTAGCAGCTCTCCCCTACTCAGCGACCATCTATGCCCGCTTTTTCTCCTGCTGGTAAAGGCTCATCTCCATCGATGGCCACCAGCCCCTAGTTGTACGATGATCACTCCCTTACTACTTACATCTTAGCTGTATTATGTCTTGAGAATTGTGGTGCTCTTTGTTACCTGTACTCTATTTGTTTATTTACTGTAATGTTAAGTTTGATCTCCCTGTACTGTCCTTTGTACGGCGCTGCGAAACACTTGTAGCACCTTATAAATAAAATGTAATAATAATAATTACACAGCGCTGCGCTGATTCTGGAACTGCTGGGCACAGTCTCCTCTGTAAAGCCACCTGCCTCATCAGCGCTGTGCTTTTACAGGACACTCAAGTATTCTACATGTCGTTTAGACAGTGTTAGTTAAGAACAAGTGCATAACTATATGAATATTTAGTACAAGTATTCTGTGATATACATACAGTGTTTACTGTGCATTGTTATATTTGTATACATACATAGCTCTATGTAGTATTACCAGTGCAGTTTTATTGTATGTAATGATTTCTGCATTGTATATGTGACTGTGTGTGCCAATAGCTGTGTGGTTCCTATTCCGTGTATCTCATAATGCTATTCCTATATTCTGTACTCTGAGGGGGGCTAAGTGCGTCAGGGTCATATATATAGTGTTTCACAGGATATAGTATTTGGTATTTTTCTCTGTGTATTTTCAGTCACCCTATACCGCTTAAATCCTGTGTTTGTCTGGCTATATTGTACTACTACGTCCTAAGGCTACGTTTACAAGTAATGCCTGCTACACAGGGCGGGAATTCCGTGGGCGCTCCTGCCTCATGCAGTGCTGACGCCACAGTTTTAACTGTGGAAAATATTTCAGCTGAGGGTCCAGGTACTGGGTGTTCTGCACCCACTAGTCAGCCTGCAGCACCGGTGGCACACCAAAACCCACCTTGGGCTGCTTTCTCTAATATGCTGACTACGCTGGTAACAAGACTTACGCCCCCTGTGGGACCTCCTGTGCCATTACAGCCGTATATTGTCCCTGTAGTTAATTCGCCATGGGCGGGTACTCTGTCAACTCTGTTAAAGCAATTAAATCAGTCCTTTGTTAAACAAACACCTAACCCTCGCCCTCCTAGGACCAAAGGGTCATCTAAACGGGCAATTTTTTCCTCACAATCCACTCATGGTTTGGATACTTCATCCGATGAAGATGGGGAATATACTGATCCATCAGACACTGATGCAGCTGCTTCTGATGAGGAATCTATAACACAGGTTTATGTACCTGACCTAGTGGAGGCTATCACACTGTTTCTTCAGATTGATGACCCTCCAGATACATCTAAGAAACCTGTTAAGTTCAAATGTCAGAAGGTTACTAAATTTAGTTTTACCACTTTCTAAACATTTAGTTGACATACGTCAGGGATCCTGGGAGTCTCCAGGAAAGAAATTCTCCCTGTCTAAATAGATGCTAGTCCGGTATTCCCTCGCTGCAGAATTAAGTAAAAATTGGGAAACACCACCTCCGGTGGACCTGCCTGTCGCACGTCTTGTGGTGTCTTTTACTCTGCCTGTCACTACCATCACCTCTCTGAACTGACAGATAAGCATGTGGAGGGTTATTTGAAGTCTGTTTACACTCTTGCAGGTGTTGTACATAGACCTACTATAGCAGCTTCTTGGGCTGCAAAAGCTATGGAAGCCTGGGTTCAAGAAGTTGAGGCGGAGCTACATCTGTATTTTTCTGATAATGCCAGACAGTGTCTTTCATATATTACCACAACCTCTCATTACATTCAGGAAACGGCTTCTGATGCCGGCGTGCTGGCGGCCAAAGCGTCTACTACGTCCATTCTGGCTTGCCGGATTCTGTGGTTGCGGTCCTGGTGTGTGGATCTGGACTCAAAAAAGACCTCGGAGGTGATCCCTTTTAAGGGAAACATCCTTTTTGGGGAGGATCTGAACAAGATTGTTGCTGACTTAGCGTCTGATAAAACTGCATGTCTGCCGAGTACTAATCCTTCGGCTCCGAAGGTTAAGAGTACCGCCTTTCGTTCCTTTCGCCCTCCAAGTAAAGCAAAGGGTCAAGCGTACCCAAAACAGGCTCGTACTTCCACCTAAGCCCAAACCTAAACGTTCCTGGGCATGTCTGGGTGGGCCTTCTCCTGGGGGACCCAAAGGTGGGATGCCGACTTCTGCGGTTCGCCCAGGTATTGTTACAGACCACTTTGGACGCCTGGGTGAGGGAAGTCGTCGCTTACGGATACGCCATCTCTTTCAAGAAGTGCCCCCCCTCGCCAGTTTTGCTCGACAAATATCCCTTCGGATCCGTTGAAATCAAAAACTATTCATTTGGTGGTACAACCCCTCCTGGACACAGGAGTGATAGTGTCGGTGTCTCTGGCTCAGAAAGGCAGGGGGTACTATTCAAAACTGTTCCTAGTTCCGAAACCGAATGGATCCTCCCGTCCCATTCTCAACCTCAAATTTTTAAACAAATTTGTGAAGGTATCCAAATTCCGTATGTAAACTCTTTGCTCTATTGTTCTGGCCTTGGAACCCAAGGACTACTGTATATAGTATCCCTGGACATACAGGATGCTTACCTACATATACCTATTGCCGTGTCACATCAGCAATATCTGCGGTTTGCTGTTGGCAACCTCCATTATCAATTCCAGGCCTTGCTTTTTGGACTGACCACGGCTCCGCGAATCTTCACCAAGGTCATGGCGGTCATGACTGCCCTTCTCCGCCGTCAGGGTTTCAGGATCCTGCCGTATCTGGATGACTTGTTGATCCCGGCGAACTCCCTAGAGGTTCTCCTCCGTCATCTGGAACTGATAGTTCAATTCCTGCAAGCCCACGGGTGGCTCATCAACTGGAAGAAATCCTCACTGGTCCCTGCTCAGAGCATGGTGCACCTGGGGGTATTACTGGACACACACAACCAATGGTTGTTCTTGTCTCCAGAGAAGGTCCTGAAACTTCAGGAGAACATAAGATGCTTCCTTTCTCGCCCACGTGTGTCGATACACTTCAAAGCTGCACTGCTTGCAGCGAAACGCGTCAGGAGGAGGCTACTTGGGTCATCAGTTGTGCCATCTTTTTGCTGCCAAATCACATCCGGACCAAATACTGGACTTTGCTACCTGCAGATAAAACGAGATAAATCATCCAACAACTTGGAACACCATCACCCCATCTCTACAAAGAGGACACCGTACCAAATGAGGATTCCCGAACCTGGCTGGTTTTGAGTATAAACATCAGAGACACTCTTAAGGGACTACACCTCTAGCGGTCTTTGGGTAAAGTGTATTGGTGTGACTGCGCTGTCAGTCTACTCTTATCTGCTATATGTTCCAGGCATAAAACATTAGGAACGGATATTAATGTGATAGGCAGCTATGCATCATTGACTCTCAATTGCTGTTTTTACTGTTTTAAATTGTTATATGTGGATCTTGTATCCAACTTTTATTGAGGCCTAAATTTATGTTTTATTAAATTTAAGAATTTTTTTCACTCAATCCTTCATATTAGAATCATTCATATTATTCCATTAGCGCTGCTATTCTTTCCTTTGGCTTGCTCTGAAACAGGACCTGCCTCTAGTATAGAACAGGCCTGTTCAAGTACAGTCGGACAACGCCACCACGGTGGCGTACATCATCAAGGCGGCACTCGAAGCCGCATGGCAATGGTGGAAGTGTGAAAGATTCTTCAATGGCCGGAATGCCATCTGCCGGCCATATCGGCAGTGTTCGTTCCGGGAGTCCTCAACTGGAAAGCAGACTTCCCCAGTTGTTGGGACATACACGCCGGAGAGTGGAGTCTTCATCCGGAAGTCTTTCAACTCCTAGTGGACAAGTGGGGCCTACCAGATGTAGACCTGATGACGTCTCGACACAATCACAAGGTTCCGGTCTTTGGAGCAAGTTCAAGGGATCCTCAAGCAGCGTGCATGGACGCGCTGGCAATTCCATGGAACTTTCAGCTGCCATACGTGTTCCCTCCGGTGTCACTTCTGCCCAGGGTGATACGGAAGTTCAAACAAGGAGAAGGAATAATACTTCTAGTCGCTCCGGCGTGACCCAGATGACATTGGTTCTCAGACCTGCAGGGTCTCTCGATAGAGCATCCTCTCCTACTTCCTCAACGACCAGACCTCCTCGTTCAGGCCCCTTGTGTCTACCAGGACCTAGCTCAACTGGCTTTGACTGTGTAGCTCTTAACGCTTCACTCATGAGGGCGAAAGGATTCTCTGAGGCGGTCATGCAAACTATATTAAAAGCCCGGTAACTGGCTTTAGCTCGGATTTATTATAGGGTCTGGAATTCTTACTTCACTTAGTGTGCTGCATAGAATTATGATACATACAAGTTCAGCCCTGCCAGACATTTGGCTTTTCTTCAACAAGGCCTGGACTTAAGCCTTCGTTTGGCCTCCCTTAAGGTTCATATTTCAGCCTTGTCGGTATGGTTTCAGAGAAAAACTGCGACTCTGCCTGACGTTCATACTTTCACTCAGGGTGTTTTATGAATTCAACCTCCCTATGTTCCTCCTGTGGCTCCTTGGGATTTGTCAGTTGTTCTGGATGCCCTACAAGAGTCTCCGTTTGAACCTCTTGAGTCTGTGGACCTTAAATGGCTTACACTTAAGGTCTTATTTTTGCTGGCTATTGCCTCTGCTAGAAGGGTTTCAGACTTGAGTGCCTTATCCTGTCGGTCACCCTTTCTGATTTTTCACCGTGATCGTGCGGTTCTTAGAACTCGCCCTGGTTATCTGCCTAAGGTGACTTCGTCTTTCCACCTTAAACAAGAGATTGTGGTTCCGGCCTTTATCTCTCCTGGGTTGTCCTCCGACGAACGGTCTTTGGAAGTGGTACGGGCTCTCCGTATAAATGTGAAGAGAACCACCTCTCTTAGGAGATCTGATTCTCTTTTTGTCCTTTTTGGTTTTCATAAACGTGGCTGGCCTGCGAATAAGCAGACCTTGGCCGGATGGATTAGAATGGTGATTGCACAATAGCAGTAGCCGTTTACGACCACACACCTTGCACTGAGACCCAGCTTTTTGTCTGCTGTTCCACTCTGTGTACACTTTAATTACTGCTGCCCTCAAACAATTCACCAGTGCAGCCGTTTTGCTAATACTTGCATGGCTGCTGTGAGCACCAACAAATAAGTTCAAAGTTCGTCAGATCGCATAATCTTCCATCCATGGGGACACTGGAAGATGCCGAGTATAGATGTAGCTGGAAGAAGGCTGGGCACTAAAAGGTTAAGCTTTTCACTGCCCCAGTTCCTCCTTTCCTATACCCCACCCCCTGCTGCAGCCTCAGTTTCAATCCAGCGCCCATTGGCACTGGGCGCATTTTTGCAGCTGCCCCAGCAGCTGGTTACGTCTTTTTCTTTAATTTTTACTTTATTGCACAGCCTTTCTCTCAGGCCACTGCAAGTTCCCACAGCTGGAATCATCTCACAGGCTCCATGCGTAGTTTTACCTAAGTATTGCTCCTTAACTTTAGGCCATGAGTTCAGGGCCAGCCCAAGTCAGTAGTCTTCTGAACACGCTTGTCTCGGTGTTACTTGCTCCATCACGGTGTAGTAGTATAACTTACATATGGCTCATGCCCTGGCAAAGCCCCAGACCCTGTATTAGCTGTATACCCACTAAAGACTGGTCAGGATCCTGAGATGACCTACCTGAATTAAAGAACTCTGACTGCTTCCACCCTGAATATACCTATTTTTGCAGATCTTCCAGATTTACTTCAGCGTAAAGTAGACAGTTCCTGAGCCACCAATCCCTGATCTTTTCGCTCTGTGAATACATTTAACCTGTTCAGTTTGCACCCCAACCTCAGCTAATAAGGAGAGATAGGACGCCCAATTCCAGTGTCGGTAGTATAACTAAACCTAATACCAGGAGCTAGAAAAGCTTCAAAGGCGGGCGACCAAACTAATTAAGGGTATGGAGACGCTGGAATACAAGGAAAGACTTGCAAGACTAGGCATGTTTACACTGGAAAAGAGGAGATTAAGAGGGGACATGATCAACATTTACAAATATATAAGGGGACAATATACAGATCTTGCGCAGGACTTGTTTTTGGTTAGATTAACAAAGAGAACTCGTGGACACTCGCTCAGATTAGAGGAGAGGAGATTCCACACAATACGGTGTAAAGGCTGTTTTACGGTAAGGACGATACGTGTTTGAAATTCCCTGCCTGAGGGAGTTGTAATGGCCAACTCAGTCAACACCTTTAAGAATGGGTTAGATAAATTCCTAATGGATAAGGATATCCAGGGTTACGGGGCATAGTCACGCACTATGGTTATTATAAAAAAGAGGGGTTAATCGGAACGGCAGTCAGCAACTTCAGTCAAAATTTTATACAAAATAATCGTGCATAGGAGACCACAAATAGGTTGAACCCGATGGGCAATTGTCTTTTTTTCAACCCTAGATACTATGTTGCTATACAAAAGAAAGGTTTGTCACAAACAATTTAGATGTAACAAACCTATAACATGTATCTTTGCTGGTGCAGATAATTTGTATAAAAATTTTCTTAGCAACAGACTCCTGTTGTGAGAATCTGAGCTTGTTTCCTTGTATTTAGTTAGAGCATGCAGGGGTTGATACTCTATTCAGCGTTTTACTCTTTCCCGTCTCTATTTCTCCTCATATATGTATCATAAAAGTTCTGCAGTAGTTGTTCCAAACGTTCTTTTACCTTTAGTGCCTCCCCACCGTCTGATGTTCAGTATCTCTGCTCAGGGGGTTTGGATTCCTTTTTTGGGACTGCAGCGCAGTGTGTAGCTGACTTTGGCGCAAATCCTCACGTCTCCTCTAATACCTTACCAGAGCCTGCGTCTCAGGGTATCAGGTGGTGGATGCATATCGTGGTGAGCGACGATTGATGATCTCAGCAATCGACGCGTTTCACCTTGCAGCTTCGTCAAGATTCTTGAGATTCTCACAATAGGAGTCTTTTGCTAAAAAAAAATGTTTTATGCAAATTATTTGCACCAGCAAAGATGCATGTTATATGTTTATTATGTCTAAATTGTTGGTGACAAACCTTTCTTTCCTATACCGGTATTAGGTTAGTTATATTACTGACACTGGGAAAAATATTTTATTTATATACTCTCTCGCTCTCTCTCTGCTTGTTTCTACGGAGTGTGCTGGTGTACCACCTTGGTGTTGTAATGGACATTTTTCGCTAAGCTAACTTCCTCTCCCTGCGCATTTGCTACTGTAGATCTGGAATTGGGACTTCTCCCTCTAGCACCTCTATCCGGATAACGCTATAACCTGTTATCTACAGTGTCCCTGTTTAATATTTAAGGGTCGGTCCGACCCCGTGGATCTTTGATGTGACAGTTCAGTACATGACCAGCTGACTTTTCGACTGATAAGGTCAGTAAGTTTTATGAAATTCTCTGGGTGCAATAGTGTTCTCGGAAATTTCAGACATGACTGATCTCTGACACTAGGTCTTCACGATCAGGTTTATGTGCCATTTCTATCCCTCATTCTGTTGCTGTGAGGTCTTTTGTAAGTTTGAGGTTTATCAAGGCTTCTGACCTTTCCTTACGAGGTGCGTGTTTGGTGGGCCTGGTCCTTTTCTTCTTCTACCTCTCCTACTCTCTGACCTTTAGGATTGGGTATTGATGACTGAGGCTGCAGGCAGGGGGTGGGGTTTAGGGGAGGAGGAGCTGGGGCTGTGAAAAGCTTAATATTTTGCTGCCCAGTGTCCTTCAAGCTCCACCTATACCCAGTGTCTTCCGGTGTCCCCCATGAAGTGTAACCAAAATCTGAATATTTTGTGAGTGATGAACTTCATTAGTCTCTCCATACCTTCCCTTTAACGTTCTTAAACAGACTCAATCCTACTTCAGCTGTCTGCGGAATAGCTACTTTGCATAAAATCGGATGGTGGTCATGATAATTTTGCCACTCCATGTATAATGATGAAACATAAAGCAATAAAAGAGGCATCTGATGAATAACATTTGTTAGCATATTTATACACCTGTAAAATCCCTCTGGTGTGTCCACCAGTATTGCTGTGAGGGTGCATAAAAAATATGGCAATTTAGTTATTCCCCACAACCCAGACTCGTAAAGGGCTGGGTTCTTCTTCATATACCCCTATTGGTGGAGTAGAAGAGTGTATTTTACATTAGGTTCAGCACCAGGATCACTGCCACAGGAATTTTCTTATACTAGGAGGTCTGATATGAAGCACAGTATTATGACTGATTTAGCATTAGAGCCCTGAGTGAGCATGCACAGTCCTTTTGCTGCCTCTGTCTGACTTACAGGCAGAGGCTTTGCGGGGACAGCTGGTGTATACAGAAATGGGAGTCCCTGTTTTCCGAGAGTTGCAAGGTCAGAGTCTGCATCTCTGGATGTGTACTTCCTGGCCTCTCAAGGCGTCCTGCTATGGCCAGCCTGAATAAGAGGAGGCTTACTCAGCTGTACATCTGCTGGAAATATCAAAACCATTGGTCGCGATGTCAGTGCCAGGCTGCAATTTCTGTCGCAGCGCTGGAATCGCAAGTTCAGCCAAGAGGTGTCTGACACCACTTCTGTGTTTGCATTTTCAGTGGACAGATTTGCAGAGCCTCTTGTGTGCGGCTTTGCAAATCCATCTACTGCTGAATCAGGCCCTAAGTGCGCTCATATAATCCAGGTGAATTCACTGTTGGCCAACTACCCACTAATAGCGCATAACAGCAGATGGATATGCATTCACTCTAGACTCACAAGATGTTACCGGTAGGGGAATGGGAGTCTGTTTAACAACATGCGGTATTGTCCAGGTAATCTGGTTCTTGGCAGTTGTATCCTTGGGCCAGTTTTAATAATTCCAGCTTGTAGGTTAGGATAGTAGTGTGTACTCAGTGGTGGGTCAATATGGGAGGTTCAAAAAGTAAGTTCCTTTTCTCTTACGTCCTAGAGGATACTGGGGTTCAATTTAGTAACATGGGGTATAGATGGGTCCACTAGGAGCCATGGGCACTTTTAAGAATTTGATAGTGTGGGCTGGCTCCTCCCTCTATGCCCCTCCTACCAGACTCAGTTTAGAATATGTGCCCGGAGGAGCCGGTCACGCTTAATGAAGCTCCTGAAGAGTTTCCTGCATTTATTTCTACGTTTGTTATTTTCAGGCAGGGCTGGTTGGCACTTAGGGGGGGAACGGCCCAACCTCTTGAAGGGTTAGTCGTCCCGTTCCCCGCTGACAGGACACTGAGCTCCTGAGGGAACTATTTGCAAGCCCCATCACGGCGAGCGCACATTCCCGCAGCACGCCGCCACCCCTAACAGAGCCAGAAGAAAGAAGAGTGGTGAGTACTAAGCCGGCTTCCCGACTAGCGGGTCACCGGCCATTATGGCGGCATGAGAGGGTATGGAGAAGCACAGCTTCAAACCGCGGCGGAATGCGTCTCCAGACACAGTACACAGCTGCGTCTCATTACACTGTACAAAGTACCCACACTGGCAAAAACAGCCTCAAAACGGTTTTCTCTCCATTTTAAGCAACAGATTACCTCAGCCAGTATTAAAAAAAAAAAAAAAAAAAGCGGGAAGATTGCGCGCCATTGAAGGGGCGGGAATTCACTATGAGAGGATCCAGCAGTGGACACAGACGCTGACTTGCATGGACGCGCAGCTCCTCCAGTGACACCAGATTACCTCAGCGGTACCCGGGGGTCATAGCAGGGGGGAGCGATTTATTAGTGTACTACTTAGTCTGTGACCCAGCTAAGCTTGGCATTAGCGATGAGGGCGTGGTGGGGGCTGGCTCCAAATTACTCTGTCTCTCCCTGAAGGGCTCTTTGGGGGTTAATTGTGCTCAACCTTTTCCTGTGTGTGTGTGTGTGTGTGTGTGTGTGTGTGTGTGTGTTGTCACATTTACATTGTCAGGCAAAGAGTGTTTCTTGTACAGCGGAGTGTTCCTCTTCACCAGGTGGCTCACTACTGGGTACGCAGGGTAGAGTACCTTAGCAGAATAGCGGGGCTGAACCGGAATGGGTTAATTCCATTAAATAAATGATCTCAAATATTTCTACAAAGCTTTCCCGCAATGAGAAAGAGACGCAATACTTAAGACAGACTGTGGATGAGTTTATGAATAGATTCTGAATCCCCAAACCAGCGTCTCAATCCCCTCCCATTTGTCCGCAAAAACGATCTCTGGCCCATATCCTGCAGTCTGACTCTGACAGGTCAGACATGGAGGAGAGTGATGTGGATTTGGAAGGGGGGGATGCTACTCTGTCACAGGGAATAGAGGCTCTTATAGAGGCTATCAGAGATGTTTTCAGAGGAGTGTGAGGAATCTTATTTTAATGTAAAAAAGAAGTCCTCAGTCACTTTTCCTGCATCAAAGGAATTGAATACCCTGTTTGAAGAACCGTGGGTTAATCCTGATAAGAAATTTAAAATCCCTAAAAGGTTGCTCTCATCTATTCCTTTTCCTCTGGAGGATAAGAAAAAATGAGAAAATCCACCGATAGTGGACGCATCAGTCTCTAGGCTGTCACGTAAGATTGTTTTGTCTGTCCCTGGTGCAGCCTCCCTAAAAGATACTGCCGATTGTAAAATTGAGACTACGCTCAAATCATAGTACACAGCTGCTGGGGTTGCCCAAAGACCCACTAATGCATGTGCGTGGATCACAAAAGCCATTGTTTAAATGGTCAGGTAACCTAATTGAGGGGTTATATTCCTTGTCTAGAGGGGATGTTATTTTACTGCTGCAGCATATACAGGATTCTGCGAACTTTATGGGGGAAGCCATCAAAGAGATTGGTTTGCTTAATGCACGCACCACCGCTATGGCAGTGTCAGCATGCAGGGAATTGTGGCTACACCAGTGGACTGCTGATGCGGACTCCAGGAAAGGCGTGGAAGGCCTACCATTCACAGGAGAGGCCTTGTTTGGAGACGAAATAGACAAATGGATCTCCAAAGCTACTGCGTGTAAGTGTACGTATCTTCCTTCCGCAGCTCCCCCAGCCAGGAAAGCTTATTCAGCTTCAAATTTACAGTCCTTTCAGACAGTCAAGTTTAAGGGAAAATCCAGAGGTGCTTCTATGGCCTCCAGAGGCGCAAGAGGTAAACCACACAAACCAGCAACTGCAGGTGCTCAGGAACAGAGCTCAGGCTCTGCTTCCTCAGAGCCTTCAGCATGACTGCGGTCTGTCAGGTGGGACAGGTTCGTGCCAGGATCTGGACAGGTTCGTGCCAGGATCCCTGGGTAATGGATCTTATTTCCCAGGGCTACAGACTGGGGTTCCAAGAGCTCCCACCTCACAGATTCTTCAAATCAGGCTTACCAGCTTCACAAGAGGCAAGTATATCTTTATAGCAGGCCATCCAAAAACTGGTATAGACCCTAGTCATTGTTCCAGTTCCACCTCATCTACACAACAAGGGGTACTATTCCAAGTTGTTTGTAGTACTGAAACCGGACGGTTTGGTACAACCAATTCTGAACCTCAAGTCCTTGAACCCGTACTTACGAGTGTTTAAAATCAAGATGGAGTCTCTGAGAGTGGTGATCTCAAGTCTGGAGGAAGGGGAATTCCTTGTGTCTCTGGATATCAAGGATGCGTACCTTCACATTCCGATCTGGCCGCCTCACCAGGCATATCTACGGTTGCACTACAGGACTGTCACTACCATTTCGAGGCCCTGCCATTTGGTCTCTCTGCGGCACCGAGGGTGTTCACCAAATTGATGGCAGAGATGATGTTTATACTCCACAAGCAGGGAGTGAACATAATTCCGTACCTGGACGATCTTCTGATAAAGGTGCCGTCCAGGGAGAGGTTGCAGGACAGCATTGGCCTCGCAACCAAACTTCTCCAGGATCATGGGTGGATTCTGAATCTTCCGAAATCTCACCTAGAGCCCACACGGAGGCTCCCATTCCTGAGAATGATACTGGACACGGAGTCACAGAAAGTGTTCCTTACATTGGAAAAAGCATTGGTAATCCAGTCGATGGTTTGGGATGTACTGAAGCCAACCCGGATATCGGTGCATCTATGCATTTACCTTCTGGGGAAAATGGTGGCCTCTTACGAGGCGCTTCAATACGGAAGGTACCACGCAAGACCCTTCCAGCCCGATCTGTTGGACAAATGGTCTGAATCGCATCTTCACACGCACCAGAGGATTCGTCTGTCGCCAAAAGCCAAGATCTCCCTTCTGTGGTGGCTACAGACCTCTCACCTCGTCGGACATTCGGAATTCAGGACTGGGTCCTGTTAACCACGGATGCAAACCTCCGAGGTTGGGGGACGGTCTTTCAGGGGGTGCAGTTTCAAGGAAGATGGTCGAGTCAGGAAGTTGTCCTTCCAATCAACATTCTGGAACTCAGGGCCATATACAACGCCCTTCTGCAGGCCTCTTATCTAGTGGAGGTTTTTCCCATATTGCACCGAAGTTCCTGTGAGAACTAAGGACCAATGCCATCTGGTGGACGATATGCTATATTTACTCATATCTATGTGAGTTGAACTAATAAATACTCTTTTTATTTATTACCAAAATTGGTTGCACTATGTTTTGTGTGTCTTAATCTTTCACACATGTGTCTTCTTTGAAATAAGACTTACACGACAACAATTGTAAACATTATTACCGAAAAAGTAAGCTATTAAGGAGATTTGTTCTTTTGGGTGAAATCAGTAGCGCCGGGTGTGGTCATTACATTTTGTGTTTAGGCCTTTTATCTTCTTCAGGATTGGGCCATTCAAGTCCAGTCGGACAACGTATTTGCAGTGACGTGCATAAACCGACACGGCGGAATGAAAAGCAGAGCAGCAATGTCAGAGGTGTCCAGAATTCTCCTCTAGGCAGAAAAAAAACACTGTGGCGTTGTCAGCGGTCTTCATTCCGGGAGTAGACAACTGGGAAGCAGACTTCCTCAGCAGACACGACCTGCACTCGGGAGAGTGGGGCCTTCACCCAGATGTGTTCAGGTGGTTGACACATCGGTGAGGATATCCACAAGTCGACATGATGGCCTCTCGTTTCAACAAGAAGCTCAAGCGGTATTGTTCCAGGTCCCCACAGGCAGTGGCGATAGACGCTCTGACGACTCCATGGGTCTATCAGATGGTGTACGTGTTTCCTCCACTTCCTCTGATCCCAAGAATTCTCAAAAGAATAAAAAGGGAAAAGGTTCAAGCAGTCCTCATTGCTCCAGACTGGCCAAGAAGGGCCTGGTACGCTGACCTTCTAGAGATGCTTCTAAAGTATCCGTGGCCTCTACCTCTTCGCGAGGATCGTCTGCAACAGGGCCCGTTCGTCTATCAGGACTTACCGCGGCTACGTTTGACGGCATGGAAGTTGAACGGCTGATTCTAGCCAGAAGAGGGATCCCTAATAAAGTTATCCCGACTATGATCCAAGCCAGGAAGGCGGTAACTAAACATTACCACCGTATTTGGAAGAAATACGTCTCTTGGTGTGAGAGCAGAACTTATTCTGCGGCAGAATTTCACCTGGGACGTTTTCTGCTTATTCTGCAGGCGGGTGTGGATGTGGGCCTATGTCTGGGCTCCATAAAAGTCCAGATTTCGGCCTTGTCCATTTTCTTTCAAAAACAATTGGCTTCTCTCCCTGAGGTCCAGACGTTTTTGAAAGGTGTTCTGCACATACAACCTCCCTTTGTGCCTCCCACGGTACTTTGGGATCTCAATTTTGTGCTGGAGTTCATCCAATCGGACTGGTTTGAACCATTACTGGAGGTGGACGTAAAATATCTTACGTGGAAGACCGTCACACTGTTGGCCTTGGCTTCAGCAAGATGTGTGTCGGAGCTGGGGGCTTTGTCTCACAAGAGCCTCTATCTAAATTTTCCATGAGGACAGAGCTGAACTCTGAACTCATCAGCAATTTCTCCCGAAAGTGGTGTCCGTGTTTCACATCAACCATCCTATTGTGGGTCCAGTTATCACAGACACTTCCGCTACTTCAAAGTCTTTGGATGTTGTGAGGGGTTTGAAGGTATACGTAAAGAGGACAGCTCATCATAGGTAATCCGACTCGCTGTATGATCCCAATAAAATTGTGTATCCGGCTTCAAAGCAGACTATTGCACTCTGGATCAGGTTCACTATCCAGCATGCTTATTCCACGACAGGCTTGCCGGTTCCAAAATCTGTACAGGCCCACTCTACTAGGTCGGTGGTTTCTTCCTGGACGGCTGCCCGGGGTGTCTCGGCTTTACAGCTCTGCCGAACAGCTACTTGTTCAGGTTCTACGAGTTTGATACTTTGGCCTCTGAGGACCTTCAGTTTGGTCAATCAGTTCTGCAGGAACCTCAGCACTCTCCCTCCCGGTTTGGGAGGTTTGGTACATCCCCATGGTACTAAATGGAACCCCAGTATCCTCTAGGACTCAAGAGAAAATATGATTTTAATTACCTACCCGTAAATACTTTTTTCGTAGTCCGTAGAGGATACTGGGCGCCCGCCCGGTGCTTCGTTCTTCCTGCACTGTTACATGGTTAAGTATTGTTGGTTCAGCTGTTGCTGTTCCTGTTTAAAGTTGTGTTAGCATAGCTTTTCTCTGTTTGTGTGTGCTGGTTCGGAATCTCACCACTATCTTTATTTATTCTTCTCTCAAAGTATGTCCATCTTCTCGGGCACAGTTTCTAGACTGAGTCTTGTAGGAGGGGCATAGAGGGAGGAGCCAGCCCACGCTATCAAATTCTTAAAGTGCCCATGGCTCCTAGTGGACCTGTCTATACCCCATGGTACTAAATGGAACCCCAGTATCCTCTACAGACTACGAGAAAAGGATTCACTGGTAGGTAATTAAAATCCTATTATTGTTATTAACGATCTCAAAGCAAAGGGGCTGCTCTTCATTCATATTCGTTCAAGGTTGGTAGGTGTAAAGTTTTGCAGCATAAGTTATTTATTTACCTGTGGTGACGACCAGTGTGTGTGCAACGGAACCCCCTATATGTGCTCCCATCTTTTCATTGATGTGCGTAAATGGCTGATGTGCCAATAGGAACATGTTGACGTTCGCATGTCGTTCTAATGAATGTGACAAACAAAAAGTACCACATCTCACAGAAACACTCTTGTTTTTGTAGCTTTGCATTTTGTTTCCAGATGATTAACTCTCTTGATGATGATGATAATAGTAATAGTAACATTAATAGGGTCATCCTCCTGTGCAAAGTGGAAATTCTAAAGTTGAAATGCAGATGCAAACTATGCTTTTGTGCTGCACTTGTCATATTTTACCCCCCCCTCCCTTTCACACACACACACACTCTCTCTCTCTCTCTCTCTCTCTCTCTCTCTCTCTCTCTCTCTCTCTCTCTCTCTCTCTCTCTCTCTCTCTCTCTCTATGTTAATCCAGCTAATACTCCCATTATTCTTAGAAAAGTTTGCGATGTACTCTCCATGTGTGCTCACACTTCTTACTGTTTTTTGTTTTTTTTGTTACCTCTAGGAACAAGTTCTTACTGCCTCCCCCAAGATGTTGCTCCCCTCTGGTAGCCACGTAGCCCCTGGAACTCCTTTATCTATTCACCACCAAATACAGCTCCTCCAGCAGCAGTTGCAGCAGCAACAGCAGCAGACACAAGTGGCTGTGGCTCAGGTAAGATAAGGGAGACGTATTGGTGTTTCTTACCTGCCACTAGACCTGTGCATTTATTTATCAGTCTGCTTGATGTATACCTGTCCCATTTACCACAGGTCCATTTGCTTAAAGACCAGTTGTCTGCTGAAGCTGCTGCCAGGCTTGAGTCTCAGGCCAGAGTCCATCAGCTGCTTTTGCAGAACAAGGACTTACTACAGCACATCTCCCTACTGGTCAAACAGGTGCAGGAGCTGGAGTTCAAGTTGTCTGGAAAGAACGACAGTAAGATTTCTTTGTGAGCTGGGCAGGATCCATTTAAGATTTAGATTTGTTTTCGCTACAAATATTCTTGTAGGGAAGTTCCCACTGACCTATTACGTTATAAACAGAAGTAATAATTGGATTTCATTAGGATTACCAGTAAAATATTTGACCTCTTGCTATTCATATGTCTTTATGCTTGTTTAGAAGAGCTGTTCATGGGTCTCGGGAGACTGTGAGGCATTATAGCTGTGTATGTGTCATGTGCATTTCCTACTAAAATACTTCTGAAACTTTGCAGCGGGATCTCAAGACAGCCTCTTGGAAATCACGTTCCGTTCCAGTGTCCTTCCAGTGCTTTGTGACCCTTCAACACCACAACCGGAAGATCTACCCCCATTGACTGAACCCGATCCTTCCTTCCAGCTGGGCAGCCCGTTAGGTAGGACAGACTGCCTGGTGAAGGTGCAATGTTATCGCTTTATTCCAGGGGAAGGGTCAGGGGAACTGCTGGGCAGCCTGGAGCTTTATAGGTTTAGAGAATCTGGCATTGCTTCAGAGTATGAATCCAACACTGATGACAGTGAGGAGAGGGAGTCCTGGCAGGATGAGGGTGGCAGGCTGGCACATGTCTTGCATAGAGACATGCTGGGGGACAGCCTGGAGGATGAGATTGCTGTTTGAACATATACAGGTGGAGGGAATGTGAACATTGGGAAATGTGATGACTAAATCATGTATTTGTGATGTCAGGAGTGTCTACTGTGTTTATACCCCATTTGTGATATCCGCACTGTTGGTTATATTTTTGTACCATGTGTAATTTACAAAGGCAGCTGGATTTGTACATATCAATGATATTGTGACAGATGTTTTCACTACACTGTGTCCATTCTGTAGGAAGTCTCTGGTTTATGCTATTGACTGTATAGTGTTGTATGGGCAGTAGATCTGTAAATTTGTAATGTAACTTGATAGCCAATAGCTTAAGTTTAACTCCAGGGATGTCTTTTCCTTCCCCTGTAATCACATACACTGCGATGTGGAGAGCATCTAGGGAACATTTGTAGAGCGGTCGGGTGTGTTTTTAGGAAGAAACAAAGGTAGACATATCCTTTATATACAAGGCAAAAGATTTATGCAAGGAATACATTTACATTAAGCACAGTTCACCTTTAATGCTGAAAAATATAATCCTGCTGGGGGTGTATCTTAGGTTTTGGGGAAATCTCGCCCATGCACACACACTTATGCCATCATTTACATCAGAACCAAGGAATGCTACTGTACATTGCACAAACTGAAATAACACAACTCACGTATGATATCATCCAGTGGTGTTTAAATAACCTAAAAATAAAGCTAGGGAATTGCACTAAATCAGACCTATTCAAGTGACCAACAATAACAATTTCTGTAACGTCCTAGTGGATGCTGGGGACTCCGTCAGGACCATGGGGAATAGCGGCTCCGCAGGAGACAGGGCACAAAAGCAAGCTTTTAGGATCACATGGTGTGTACTGGCTCCTCCCCCCATGACCCTCCTCCAAGCCTCAGTTAGGTTTTTGTGCCCGTCCGAGCAGGGTGCAATCTAGGTGGCTCTCTTAAGGAGCTGCTTAGAAAAAGTTTTTAGGTTCTTTATTTTTCAGTGAGTCCTGCTGGCAACAGGCTCACTGCTACGAGGGACTTAGGGGAGAGAAGTGAACTCACCTGCGTGCAGGATGGATTGGCTTCTTAGGCTACTGGACACCATTAGCTCCAGAGGGAGTCGGAACACAGGTCTCGCCCTGGGGTTCGTCCCGGAGCCGCGCCGCCGACCCCCCTTGCAGATGCTGAAGATTGAAGAGGTCCGGAACCAGGCGGCAGAAGACTTTCAGTCTTCATCAGGTAGCGCACAGCACTGCAGCTGTGCGCCATTGTTGTCAGCACACTTCACACAGCGGTCACGGAGGGTGCAGGGCGCGGGGGGGGGGCGCCCTGGGCAGCAATGTATAATACCTGTATGGCGAAAAATACATCACATATAGCCCTTGAGGCTATATGGATGTATTTAACCCCTGCCAGATATCACAAACTCCGGAGAAGAAGCCCGCCGAAAAGGGGGCAGGGCCTATTCTCCTCAGCACACAGCGCCATTTTCCCTCACAGAAATGCTGGTGGGAAGGCTCCCATGCTCTCCCCTGCACTGCACTACAGAAACAGGGTTAAAACAGAGAGGGGGGGGCACTGATTTGGCGATATGAATATATATTAAATGCTATAAGGGAGGAACACTTATATAAAGGTTGTCCCTGTATAATTATAGCGTTTTGGTGTGTGCTGGCAAACTCTCCCTCTGTCTCCCCAAAGGGCTAGTGGGTCCTGTCCTCTATCAGAGCATTCCCTATGTGTGTGCTGTATGTCGGTACGTGTGTGTCGACATGTATGAGGAAAATGTTGGTGAGGAGGCGGAGCAAATTGCCTGTAATGGTGATGTCACTCTCTAGGGAGTCGACACCGGAATGGATGGCTTATTTATGGAATTACGTGATAATGTCAACACGCTGCAAGCCGGTTGACGACATGAGACGGCCGGCGATCAAATTAGTACCTGTCCAGGCGTCTCAAACACCGTCAGGGGCTGTAAAACGCCCATTTACCTCAGTCGGTCGACACAGACCCAGACACGGACACTGATTTCAGTGTCGACGGTGAAGAAACAAACGTATTTTCCTTTAGGGCCACACGTTAAGGGCAATGAAGGAGGTGTTACATATGTCTGATACTACAAGTACCACAAAAAAGGGTATTATGTGGGATGTGAAAAAACTACCTGTAGTTTTTCCTGAATCAGATAAATTAAATGAAGTGTGTGATGATGCGTGGGTTTCCCCCGATAGAAAATTATTGGCGGTATACCCTTTCCCGCCAGAAGTTAGGGCGCGTTGGGAAACACCCCTTAGGGTGGATAAGGCGCTCACATGCTTATCAGAACAAGTGGCGGTACCATCTACAGATAGGGCCGTCCTTAAGGAGCCAGCTGATAGGAGGCTGGAAAATATCCTAAAAAGTATACACACACATGCTGGTGTTATACTGCGACCAGCGATCGCCTCAGCCTGGATGTGCAGAGCTGAGGTGGCGTGGTCGGATTCCCTGACTAAAAATATTGATACCCTTGACAGGGACAGTATTTTATTGACTATAGAGCATTAAAAGGATGCATTTCTATATATGCGAGATGCGCAGAGGGATATTTGCACTCTGGCATCAAGAATAAATGCGATGTCCATATCTGCAAGAAGATGTTTATGGACACGACAGTGGTCAGGTGATGCAGATTCCAAATGGCACAAAGATGTATTGCCGTATAAAGGGGAGGAGTTATTTGGGGTCGGTCCATGGGACCTGGTGGCCACGGCAACTGCTGGAAAATCCACCGTTTTTTACCCTAAGTCACATCTCTGCAGAAAAAGACACCGTCTTTTCAGCCTCAGTCCTTTCGTCCCTATAAGAGTCATATCTGCCCAGGGATAGAGGAAAGGGAAGAAGACTGCAGCAGGCAGCCCATTCCCAGGAACAGAAGCCCTCCACCGCTTCTACCAAGTTCTCAGCATGACGCTAGGACCGTACAGGACCCCTGGATCCTACAAGTAGTATCCAAGGGGTACAGATTGGAATGTCGAGACGTTTCCCCCTCGCAGGTTCCTGTAGTCTGCTGTACCAATGTCTCCCTCCGACAGGGAGGCAGTATTGAAAACAATTCACAAGCTGTATTCCCAGCAGGTGATAATAAAATTACCCCTCCTACAACAGGGAAAGGGGTATTATTCCACACTATATTGTGGTACTGAAGCCAGAAGGCTAGGTGAGACCTATTCTAAATCTGAAATATTTGAACACTTACAAAGGTTCAAATCCAGATGGAGTCACTCAGAGCAGTGATAGCGAACCGGGAAGAAAGGGACTATATGGTGTCCCGGGACATCAGGGATGCTTACCTCCATGTCCCAAAATTTGCCTTTCTCACCAAGGGTATCTCAGGTTCGTGGTACAGAACTGTCACTATCAGTTTCAGACGATGCCGTTGGATTGTCCAAGGCACCCCGGGTCCTTACCAAGGTAATGACCGAAATGAGGATTCGTCTTCAAAGAAAATGGACGACCTCCTGATAAGAACAAGGTCCAGAGAACAGTTGGAGGTCGGAGTAGCACTATCTCAAGTAGTTCTACGACAACACGGGTGGATTCTAAATATTCCAAAACCGCAGTTGTTCCGACGACACGTCTGCTGGTCCTAGGGATGATTCTGGACACAGTCCAGAAAAAGGTGTTTCTCCCAGAGGAGAAAGCCAGGGAGTTATCCGAGCTAATCGGGATCCTCCTAAAACCAGGAAAAGTGTCAGTGCATCATTGCACAAGAGTCCTGGTAAAAATGGTGGCTTATTACGAAGCGATTCCATTCGGCAGATTTCACGCAAGAACTCTTCAGTGGGATCTGCTGGACAAATGGTCCGGATCGCATCTTCAGATGCATCAGCGGATAACCCTATATCCAAGGACAAGGGTGTGTCTCCTGTGGTGATTACAGAGTGCTCATCTTCTAGAGGGCCGTAGATTCGGCATTCAGGATTGGATGCTGGTGACCACGGAGGCCAGCCTGAGAGGCTGGGGAGCAGTCACACAGGGAAAAAATTTCCAGGGAGTGTGATCAAGTCTGGAGAATTCTCTCCACATAAATATACTGGAGCTAAGAGCAAATTTATAATGCTCTAAACTTAGCAAGACCTCTGCTTCAAGGTCAGCCGGTATTGATCCAGTGGGATAACATCACGGCAGTCGCCCACGTAAACAGAAAGGGCGGCACAAGAAGCAGGAGGGCAGTGGCAAAACTGCAAGGATTTTTCGCTAGGCGGAAAATCATGTGATAGCACTGTCAGCAGTGTTCATTCCGGGAGTGGACGACTGGGAAGCAGACTTCCTCAGCAGGCACGACCTCCACCCGGGAGAGTGGGAACTTCATAGGGAAGTTTTCCGCATGATTGTGAACCGTTGGGAAAGACCAAAGGTGGACATGATGGCGTCCCGCCCGAACAAAAAACGGGACAGGTATTGCGCCAGGTCACGAGACCTTCAGGCGATAGCTGTGGATGTCCTGGTAACACCGTGGGTGTAACAGTCGGTGTATGTGTTCCCTCCTCTGCTTCTCATAACCAAGGTATTGAGAATTATAAGACGTAGAGGAGTAAGAACTATACTCGTGGCTCCGGATTGGCCAAGAGGGACTTGGTACCCGGAACTTCAAGAGATGCTCATAGAGGACTAATGGCCTCAGGAGCTAAGAAGGGACTTGCTTCAGCAAGTACCATGTCTGTTCCAAGACTTACCGCGGCTGCGTTTGACGGCATGGCGGTTGAACGCCGGATTCTAAGGGAAAAGGCATTCCGGAAGAGGTCATACCTACCCTGGTCAAAGCCAGGAAGGAGGTGACCGCACAACGTTATCACCACATGTGGTGAAAATATGTTGCGTGGGTGAGGCCAGGAAGGCCCCACGAAGAAATTTCAACTAAGTCGATTTCTGCACTTCCTGCAAACAGGAGTGTCTATGAGCCTCAAATTGGGGTCCATTAAGGTTCAAGTTTCGGCCCTGTAGATTTTCTTCCAGAAAGAATTGGCTTCGGTTCCTGAAGTCCAGACGTTTGTCAAGGGAGTATTGCATATACAGCCCCTTTTGTGCCTCCAGTGGCACCGTGGGATCTCAACGTAGTGTTGGGATTCCTCAAATCATATTGGTTTGAACCGCTCAAATCTGTGGATTTGAAATATCTCACATGGAAAGTGACCATGCTGTTGGCCCTGGCCTCGGCCAGGCGATTGTCAGAATTGGCGGCTTTGTCTTACAAAAGCCCATATTTGATTTTCCATTCGGACAGGGCAGAACTGCGGACTTGTCCCCAGTTTCTTCCTAAGGTGGTGTCAGCGTTTCACCTGAAACAACCTATTGTGGTGCCTGCGGCTACTAGGGACTTGGAGGACTCCAAGTTGCTAGACGTTGTCAGGGCCCTGAAAATATATATATATATATATATATATATATATATATATATAATTCCAGGACGGCTGGAGTCAGAAAGTCTGACTGGCTGTTTATATTGTATGCACCCAAAAAGCTGGGTGCTCCTGCTTCTAAGCAGACTATTGCTCGTTGGATTTGTAGTACAATTCAACTTGCACATTCTGTGGCAGGCCTGCCACAGCCAAAATCTGTAAATGCCCATTCCACAAGGAAGGTGGGCTCATCTTGGGCGGCTGCCCGAGGGGTCTCGGCTTTACAACTTTGCCGAGCAGCTACGTGGTCAGGGGGGAACACGTTTGTAAAATTCTACAAATTTGATACCCTGGCTGAGGAGGACCTGGAGTTTCTCTCATTCGGTGCTGCAGAGTCATCCGCACTCTCCCGCCCGTTTGGGAGCTTTGGTATAATCCCCATGGTCCTGACGGAGTCCCCAGCATCCACTAGGACGTTAGAGAAAATAAGATTTTACTTACCGATAAATCTATTTCTCGTAGTCCGTAGTGGATGCTGGGCGCCCATCCCAAGTGCGGATTGTCTGCATTACTTGTACATAATTATTGTTACAAAAATCGGGTTGTTATTGTTGTGGGCCATCTTTTCAGAGGCTCCTTCGTTGTTATCATACTGTTAACTGGGTTCAAATCACAGGTTGTACGGTGTGATTGGTGTGGCTGGTATGAGTCTTACCCGGGATTCAAGATCCTTCCTTATTGTGTACGCTCGTCCGGGCACAGTACCTAACTGAGGCTTGGAGGAGGGTCATGGGGGGAGGAGCCAGTACACACCATGTGATCCTAAAAGCTTGCTTTTGTGCCCTGTCTCCTGCGGAGCCGCTATTCCCCATGGTCCTGACGGAGTCCCCAGCATCCACTACGGACTACGAGAAATAGATTTATCGGTAAGTAAAATCTTATTTTCATATTTATGTGGATCGTGTTATTTGTTTTCGTACACAGTTGTTGTTCTTTTTACTGTCGCACAGAATTAATATTCACTTTCCACAGATATCATGGGAGCGCTGCGCCTTATGCCATGTACATCAGCAAGGGAGTACTGCGCCACATGTCATGTACACCAGCAAGGGAGCACTGCGCCAAATGCCATAGACACCAGCAATGGGGCACTGCACCACATGTCATGTACACCAGCATGGGAGCGCTGTGCCACATGTCATGTACACCAGCAAGGGAGCGATGCACCACATGTCATGTACACCAGCAAGGGAGTGCTGCGCCACATGTCATGTACACCAGCATGGGAGCGCTGTGCCACATGTCATGTACACCAGCAAGGGAGTGCTGCGCCACATGTCATGTACACCAGCATGAGAGCGCTGCGTCACATGCCATGTACACCAGCAAGGGAGCACTGCGCCAAATGCCATATACACCAGCAATGGGGCACTGCACCACATGTCATGTACACCAGCAAGGGAGCGATGCACCACATGCCATGTACACCAGCAAGGGAGTGCTGCGCCACATGTCATGTACACCAGCATGAGAGCGCTGCGTCACATGCCATGTACACCAGCAAGGGAGCGCTGCGCCACATGTCATGTACACCAGCAAGGGAGCGCTGCGTCACATGCCATGTACACCAGCAAGGGAGCGCTGCGTCACATGCCATGTACACCAGCAAGGGAGCGCTGCGCCACATGTCATGTACACCAGCATGAGAGCGCTGCGCCACATGTCAGTACACCAGCATAAGTGCAATGTCTTCTCTCCACGGTACACACATGGACCCATTGTAATAGCTACACTGGCTCCACTTCTTCACGTTATCAAGAAAGGATTGCACAACTGGAATGGCAACTTAGCCTATTTTTAAGTACGGTATGCTGCAGAGAATGAACAAATTTTAAATATTTAGTTGAAGTTTTTTCATGTCCATTTTAGGTCACAGGGTTGGAATGAGTAAATAAATGACACTACCCACACAGCACACCCTGTTCCCATCTTGTCAATACAGGTTGAGTATCCCATATCCAAATATTCCGAAATACGGAATATTCCGAAATACGGACTTTTTTGAGTGAGACTGAGATAGTGAAACCTTTGTTTTTTGATGGCTCAATGTACACAAACTTTGTTTAATACACAAAATTATTAAAAATATTGTATTAAATGACCTTCAGGCTGTGTGCATAAGGTGTATATGAAACATAAATGAATTGTGTGAATGTAGACACACTTTGTTTAATGCACAAAGTTATAAAAAATATTGTCTAAAATGACCTTCAGGCTGTGTGTATAAGGTGTATATGTAACATAAATGTATTCTGTGCTTAGATTTAGTTCCCATCACCATGATATCTCATTACGGTATGCAATTATTCCAAAATACGGAAAAATCCGATATCCAAAATACCTCTGGTCCCAAGCATTTTGGATAAGGGATACTCAACCTGTACTTACTCTCCAAAGTCCCGTGTCCGCATGCGCAGTAGGAAAATCATTGGTAAAATGGCCATCCCGCCATTTTTCCAGAGGACTGCACATGCGCCCTAGACTCTGGGACAGGACTAGGTCTCCTAGTGCTCACAGTCTATAACTCTGCCGGCTAGAGAGTAGGGGGCTCAGAGGGAGACTGCACATGGGCCTCTTCCTCTCTTGATGTGTTCCTGGCATGACCGCTGTACAGTCTTACAAAATGCATGTGGTCCCTTAGATGGATAGACAGTCTACTCGTATAGGTAGAGGGAATAAGCTAAATAAATGTATGTGGAAGTTGGTTTAACCACTTGCCTGACATGGTCACATCAGATGTGACCAAGCCCTGGGCTAGGCTGTCCCTGACATTGTTGCAACTGATGCGACCAGTCAAACGCCCACTCAGAGGGAGCTGCCAGCCCTCCTGCCGCTGCTCTGCCCCCAGTGTATACCTGGCCACAATGATCTGGCAGCTCTGCAGCATCCTTCCCCCCTGTACACACACACACACACACACACACACACACACACACACACACACACACACACACACACACACACACACACAGTGGCTGAAACCCTCCCTCCTTCCCTGTCCCAATCACTGTGTGCAGTGATCAGGCATCGGTGAAAAGAAGCAGGTCAGCTCTGCCTTCCTTCCTGCCTGCTTTCTCTGTCTCGATCACTGCAGCCAGCAGTGATTGGGCAAGCAGCCCAGCATTACCCCCTACTGCTGCCATCAGGGGGAAAAAAACAAAGCTGCGGCTCTGCACTGCCCTGTCCCGGTAATTGTGGCCAGCAGTGATTGGGCAGCTCAGCGTCACCCTACCTCTCTCCCCCACTTCAACACCCCCCCCTTGTCGCAATTGTCACAATGCTTTTCAATGTTCTAAAGTTTCGATGATGCTAATCCAATGTTTGCAAATCTATTTTTCTCTGACGTCCTAGTGGATGCTGGGACTCCGTCAGGACCATGGGGAATAGCGGCTCCGCAGGAGACAGGGCACAAAATGTAAAAGTTTGACCACTAGGTGGTGTGTACTGGCTCCTCCCCCTATGACCCTCCTCCAAGCCTCAGTTAGGTTTTTGTGCCCGTCCGAGCAGGGTGCAATCTAGGTGGCTCTCCTAAAGAGCTGCTTAGAAAAAGTTTGTTAGGTTTTTTATTTTCAGAGAGTCCTGCTGGCAACAGGCTCACTGCAACGAGGGACTTAGGGGAGAAGAAGTGAACTCACCTGCGTGCAGGATGGATTTGCTTCTTAGGCTACTGGACACTAGCTCCAGAGGGACGATCACAGGTACAGCCTGGATGGGTCACCGGAGCCGCGCCGCCGACCCCCTTGCAGATGCCGAATAGAGAAGAGGTCCAGAAACCGGCGGCAGAAGATGTCTCAGTCTTCATGAGGTAGCGCACAGCACTGCAGCTGTGCGCCATTGCTCTCCGCACACTTCACACCAGCGGTCACTGAGGGTGCAGGGCGCTGGGGGGGGCGCCCTGGGCAGCAATGTAATATACCTATTCTGGCTAAAATATATCACATATAGCCCCTGGGGCTATATGGATGTATTTAACCCCTGCCAGGTTCCAAAAAAACCGGGAGAAGAAGCCCGCCGAAAAGGGGGCGGGGCCTATTCTCAGCACACAGCGCTATTTTCCTGCCCAGCTCCGCTGCGAGGAAGGCTCCCAGGACTCTCCCCTGCACTGCACTACAGAAACAGGGTAAAAACAGAGAGGGGGGGCACTTATTGGCGATATTTATAATATTTGAGCTGCTATAAAGGGAACACACTTATTAAGGTTGTCCCTATATATATTTATAGCGCTTGGGTGTGTGCTGGCAAACTCTCCCTCTGTCTCCCCAAAGGGCTAGTGGGGTCCTGTCTTCTATCAGAGCATTCCCTGTGTGTCTGCTGTGTGTCGGTACGTGTGTGTCGACATGTATGAGGACGATGTTGGCGTGGAGGCAGAGCAATTGCCTGTAATGGTGATGTCACCCCCTAGGGAGTCAACACCAGAATGGATGGCTTTGTTTATGGAATTACGGGATAGTGTCAGCACGCTACAAAAGTCGGTTGACGACATGAGACAGCCGGCAAACCAGTTAGTACCTGTCCAGGCGTCTCAGACACCGTCAAGGGCTGTAAAACGCCCTTTACCTCAGTCGGTCGACACAGACCCAGACACTGACACTGAATCCAGTGTCGACGGTGAAGAAACAAACGTATTTTCCAGTAGGGCCACACGTTATATGATCACGGCAATGAAGGAGGCTTTGCATATCTCTGATACTGCAAGTACCACAAAAAGGGGTATTATGTGGGGTGTGAAAAAACTACCGATAGTTTTTCCTGAATCAGAGGAACTGAATGAAGTGTGTGATGAAGCGTGGGTTACCCCAGATAGAAAACTGCTAATTTCAAAGAAGTTATTGGCATTATACCCTTTCCCGCCAGAGGTTAGGGCGCGCTGGGAAACACCACCTAGGGTGGATAAGGCGCTCACACGCTTATCAAAGCAAGTGGCGTTACCGTCTCCTGATACGGCCGCCCTCAAGGATCCAGCTGATAGGAGGCTGGAGAATACATTAAAAAGTATATACACACATACGGGTGTTATACTGAGACCAGCAATCGCCTCAGCCTGGATGTGCAGTGCTGGCGTGGCTTGGTCGGAGTCACTGTCTGAAAATATTGATACCCTGGATAGGGACAGTATTTTACTGACTATAGAGCAGTTAAAGGATGCATTTCTTTATATGCGAGATGCACAGAGAGATATTTGGACTCTGGCATCAAGAGTAAGTGCGATGTCCATATCTGCCAGAAGAAGTTTATGGACGCGCCAGTGGTCAGGTGATGCGGATTCCAAACGACATATGGAAGTATTGCCGTATAAGGGGGAGGAATTATTTGGGGTCGGTCTATCGGATCTGGTGGCCACGGCAACGGCCGGAAAATCCACCTTTTTACCCCAGGTCACCTCCCAGCAGAAAAAGCCGCAGGCTTTTCAGCCGCAGTCCTTTCGTTCCTATAAGAACAAACGAGCAAAAGGACATTCCTATTTGCCCCGAGGCAAAGGAAAGGGTAAGAGACTGCAACAAGCAGCTCCTTCCCAGGAGCAGAAGCCCTCCCCGGCTTCTACAAAGGCGTCAGCATGACGCTTGGACCTTACAAGCAGACTCAGGGGCGGTGGGGGGTCGCCTCAAACATTTCAGCGCACAGTGGGCTCACTCGCAGGTGGACCCCTGGATCCTGCAGGTAGTATCTCAGGGTTACAGGTTGGAATTCGAGAAGTCCCCTCCTCGCCGTTTCCTAAAGTCTGCTTTGCCAACGTCTCCCTCCGACAGGGCGACGGTATTGGAGGCCATTCACAAGCTGTATTCTCAGCAGGTGATAGTCAAGGTACCCCTCCTACAACAGGGACAGGGGTATTACTCCACGCTATTTGTGGTACCGAAGCCGGACGGCTCGGTAAGACCGATTCTAAATCTAAAATCTCTGAACCTGTACATACAAAAATTCAAGTTCAAGATGGAGTCACTCAGAGCAGTGATAGCGAATCTGGAAGAAGGGGATTTTATGGTGTCCTTGGACATCAAGGATGCTTACCTTCATGTTCCAATTTGTCCTTCACACCAAGGGTACCTCAGGTTCGTGGTCCAAAACTGTCATTATCAGTTTCAGACGCTGCCGTTTGGATTGTCCACGGCACCCCGGGTCTTTACCAAGGTAATGGCCGAAATGATGATCCTTCTTCGAAGAGAAGGCGTCTTAATTATCCCTTACTTGGACGATCTCCTGATAAGGGCAAGATCCAGAGAACAGCTGGAGGTCGGAGTAGCACTAACCCAAGTAGTGCTCCAACAACACGGGTGGATTCTGAATTTTCCAAAATCCCAACTGATCCCGACGACACGTCTGTTGTTCCTAGGGATGATTCTGGACACTGTTCAGAAAAAGGTATTTCTTCCGGAGGAGAAAACCAGGGAGTTATCCGATCTAGTCAGGAACCTCCTAAAACCAGGAAAAGTATCTGTGCATCAATGCACAAGAGTCCTGGGAAAAATGGTAGCTTCTTACGAAGCGATTCCATTCGGCAGATTCCATGCACGAACTTTTCAGTGGGATCTGCTGGACAAATGGTCCGGATCGCATCTGCAGATGCATCAGCGGATAAAATTGTCCACAAGGACAAGAGTGTCTCTGCTATGGTGGTTGCAGAGTGCTCATCTGTTAGAGGGCCGCAGATTCGGCATACAGAACTGGGTCCTAGTGACCACGGATGCCAGCCTGAGAGGCTGGGGAGCGGTCACACAGGGAAGAAACTTCCAGGGCGTGTGGTCAAGCCTGGAGACGTCTCTTCACATAAATATACTGGAGCTAAGAGCAATCTACAATGCTCTAAGCCTGGCAAAACCTCTGCTTCAGGGTCAGCCGGTGTTGATTCAGTCGGACAACATCACGGCAGTCGCCCACGTAAACAGACAGGGCGGCACAAGAAGCAGGAGGGCAATGGCAGAAGCTGCAAGGATTCTCCGCTGGGCAGAAAATCATGTGTTAGCACTGTCAGCTGTGTTCATCCCGGGAGTGGACAACTGGGAAGCAGACTTCCTCAGCAGACACGATCTGCACCCGGGAGAGTGGGGACTTCATCCAGAAGTCTTCCACATGATTGTGGTCCATTGGGAGAGACCAATGGTGGACATGATGGCGTCCCGCCTCAACAAAAAACTGGACAGGTATTGCGCCAGGTCAAGAGACCCTCAGGCAATAGCTGTAGACGCTCTGGTAACACCATGGGTGTACCAGTCAGTGTATGTGTTTCCTCCTCTGCCTCTCATACCCAAGGTACTGAGAATTATACGGCAAAGGGGAGTAAGAACGATACTAGTGGCTCCGGACTGGCCAAGAAGAACTTGGTACCCGGAACTTCAGGAGATGCTCACGGAAGATCCGTGGCCTCTACCTCTAAGACGGGACCTGCTTCAGCAGGGACCGTGTCTATTCCAAGACTTACCGCGGCTGCGTTTGACGGCATGGCGGTTGAACGCCGAATCCTAAGGGAAAAAGGCATTCCGGAAGAGGTCATCCCTACCCTGGTAAAAGCCAGGAAGGAGGTGACTGCACAACATTATCACCGCATTTGGAGAAAATATGTTGCGTAGTGTGAGGCCAGGAAGGCCCCGACGGAGGAATTTCAACTGGGTCGATTCCTACATTTCCTGCAAACAGGATTGTCTATGGGCCTCAAATTAGGGTCCATTAAGGTTCAAATTTCGGCCCTGTCGATTTTCTTCCAGAAAGAATTGGCTTCAGTTCCTGAAGTCCCGACTTTTGTAAAAGGAGTACTACATATACAGCCCCCGGTTGTGCCCCCAGTGGCACCGTGGGATCTTAATGTAGTTTTGGATTTTCTCAAATCCCATTGGTTTGAGCCACTCAAATCGGTGGATTTGAAATATCTTACATGGAAAGTAACCATGCTACTGGCCCTGGCTTCAGCCAGGAGAGTGTCAGAATTGGCGGCTTTATCGTATAAAAGCCCATATCTGATTTTCCATTCGGACAGGGCAGAACTGCGGACGCGTCCTCACTTTCTGCCTAAGGTGGTTTCAGCGTTTCACTTGAACCAGCCTATTGTGGTGCCTGCGGCTACTAGCGATTTGGAGGATTCCAAGTTGCTGGACGTTGTCAGAGCATTGAAAATATATATTTCAAGGACGGCTGGAGTCAGAAAATCTGACTCGCTGTTTATACTGTATGCACCCAACAAGCTGGGTGCTCCTGCTTCTAAGCAGACGATTGCTCGTTGGATTTGTAGCACAATTCAACTTGCACATTCTGTGGCAGGCCTGCCACAGCCTAAATCTGTCAAGGCCCATTCCACAAGGAAGGTGGGCTCATCTTGGGCGGCTGCCCGAGGGGTCTCGGCATTACAACTCTGCCGAGCAGCTACGTGGTCAGGGGAGAACACGTTTGTAAAATTCTACAAATTTGATACCCTGGCTAAGGAGGACCTGGAGTTCTCTCATTCGGTGCTGCAGAGTCATCCGCACTCTACCGCCCGTTTGGGAGCTTTGGTATAATCCCCATGGTCCTGACGGAGTCCCAGCATCCACTAGGACGTCAGAGAAAATAAGATTTTACTTACCGATAAATCTATTTCTCGTAGTCCGTAGTGGATGCTGGGCGCCCATCCCAAGTGCGGATTGTCTGCAATACTTGTACATAGTTATTGTTACAAAAAAATCGGGTTGTTATTGTTGTGAGCCGTCTGTTCAGAGGCTCCTACGTTTGTCATACTGTTAACTGGGTTCAGATCACAAGTTGTACGGTGTGGCTGGTATGAGTCTTACCCGGGATTCAAAATCCTTCCTTATTGTGTACGCTCGTCCGGGCACAGTATCCTAACTGAGGCTTGGAGGAGGGTCATAGGGGGAGGAGCCAGTG
Source organism: Pseudophryne corroboree (assembly GCF_028390025.1). NCBI lineage: Eukaryota > Metazoa > Chordata > Amphibia > Anura > Myobatrachidae > Pseudophryne > Pseudophryne corroboree. Next base: position 187,445,204 of record NC_086452.1, on the reverse strand, counting down.
CACACCACCTAGTGGTCAAACTTTTAAATTTTGTGCCCTGTCTCCTGCGGAGCCGCTATTCCCCATGGTCCTGACGGAGTCCCAGCATCCACTACGGACTACGAGAAATAGATTTATCGGTAAGTAAAATCTTATTATTTATTTTAGCAAATATTTTTTTCAAAATCATCTTTTGTTTTCTTTAAATCTAATAAAATCATTGTGGATGAGTTTATATACATGTTATAATTCACTCATAAATAAAACTGACCGTTTCGGAGCGGTTTTTGGGGAAAAAAAATTGGCAGTTAAATGCAAAACATAAATATTAAGTCCGTTATTAGGTGCACTGTGCACTTAGGTCCTCATTCAGAGCTGAACGCAGTTAGCGGCATACGCAGCCAGATCTGAGACCATCTCCTTACATGCTGGGGGCCGCCCAGTATGTGTGATGGGCCGTCTCCGAATGTGTCCGCAATTAGAATGTGGATGCATCAAACGAAGGTTGACCCTATCGCAGCTCAGCCTGGCTGCGCTGTCAGGCGGTCCGCCGTCATTTTTTTAATCGGAGCGGCTGCATGTGACAGGATGCAGCCGCAATGTGTAAGGTCGTGTACCACCCGAATGTAGCCGTTGCGTACGACATGTAGTTGCGTTCGGGTCTGACCCCCTTAGTAATGTGAGCATTATGCTGAATCCCACAGGCTCTAGGAGTCGAGTAGGACTAGACTGCAGCATATTCATTTGTGAAGTGGTAGGTCTAATCTGTATGTTTAACAAATTAGGGATTGTATAAATAACCAGTGAAGATGTTATTTGATTCATTTTCAGTAATCTATTCCTTTTAATTTATTGTTAATGTTTCTGACTATTTTAGCATGGTTGGGATTAGGTTTGAGAAATGGCAATACACTATTGCAGTGGTTTCCAAACTTTCCTGAATCACGGCAACCTAGAGTATCAGCATATTTCTCTGACGTCCTAGTGGATGCTGGGACTCCGTAAGGACCATGGGGAATAGCGGCTCCGCAGGAGACAGGGCACAAAATAAAAGCTTAAGGATCAGGTGGTGTGCACTGGCTCCTCCCCCTATGACCCTCCTCCAAGCCTCAGTTAGATTTTTGTGCCCGGCCGAGAAGGGTGCAATCTAGGTGGCTCTCCTGAGCTGCTTAGAATAAAAGTTTAGTTAGGTTTTTTTATTTTCAGTGAGTCCTGCTGGCAACAGGCTCACTGCATCGTGGGACTAAGGGGAGAAGAAACGGACTCACCTGAGTGCAGAGTGGATCGGGTTTCTTAGGCTACTGGACACTAGCTCCAGAGGGACGATCACAGGTTCAGCCTGGATGGGTCACCGGAGCCGCGCCGCCGTCCCCCTTACAGAGCCAGAAGAGACGAAGAGGTCCGGTGAAATCGGCGGCAGAAGACATCCTGTCTTCAGACTAAGGTAGCGCACAGCACCGCAGCTGTGCGCCATTGCTCTCAGCACACTTCACACTCCGGTCACTGAGGGTGCAGGGCGCTGGGGGGGGAGCGCCCTGAGACGCAATATAACAGAATACCTTAGGTGGCAAAACAGAATACATCACATATAGCTCCTGGGCTATATGGATGTATTTTAATCCCCTGCCATTTTACACAAAAAAGCGGGAGATAAGGACGTTGTGAAGGGGCGGAGCCTATCTCCTCAGCACACAAGCGCCATTTTCCCTCACAGCTCCGCTGGAAGGACGGCTCCCTGACTCTCCCCTGCAGTCCTGCTTCAGAATCAGGGTAAAAAAGAGAAGGGGGGGCATTTTTGGCAGCAAATAACGATAATAACAGCAGCTATAAGGGAATAACACTTATATAAGGTTATCCCTGTATATATATATATAGCGCTGGGTGTGTGCTGGTAGACTCTCCCTCTGTCTCTCCAAAGGGCTAAGTGGGGTCCTGTCCTCTATCAGAGCATTCCCGGTGTGTGTGCTGTGTGTCGGTACGCGTGTGTCGACATGTATGAGGAGGAAAATTATGTGGAGGCGGAGCAGTTGCCGGTGTTGGTGATGTCACCCCCTAGGGAGTCGACACCTGACTGGATGATTGTATTTAAACAATTAAGTGATAATGTCAGCAATTTGCAAAAAACTGTTGACGACATGAGACAGCCGGCAAATCAATTAGTGCCTGTCCAGGCGTCTCAGACACCGTCAGGGGCGCTAAAACGCCCGTTACCTCAGTGGGTCGACACAGACCCTGACACAGATACTGAGTCTAGTGTCGACGGTGACGAGACAAACGTAATGTCCAGTAGGGCCACACGTTACATGATCACGGCAATGAAAGAGGCATTGAACCTTTCTGACACTACAAGTACCACAAAGAAGGGTATTATGTGGGGTGAGAAAAAACTACCAATATTTTTTCCTGAGTCAGAGGAAATAAATGAGGTGTGTGAAAAAGCGTGGGTTTCCCCCGATAAAAAACAGCTAATTTCTAAAAAATTATTAGCATTATATCCTTTCCCGCCAGAGGTTAGGGCGCGTTGGGAAACACCCCCTAGGGTAGATAAGGCGCTCACACGTTTATCAAAACAAGTAGCGTTACCGTCTCCTGATACGGCTACCCTAAAAGAACCAGCTGATAGAAGGCTGGAAAATATCCTAAAAAGTATATACACACATACTGGTGTTATACTGCGACCAGCAATCGCCTCAGCCTGGATGTGCAGTGCTGGAGTCGCATGGTCGGAGTCCCTGACCGAGAATATTGATACCCTGGATAGGGACAATATTTTGTTAACTATAGAACATTTAAAGGATGCATTACTATATATGCGTGATGCACAGAGGGATATTTGCACCCTGGCATCAAGAGTAAGTGCTATGTCCATCTCTGCCAGAAGAGCGTTATGGACGCGACAGTGGTCAGGGGATGCGGATTCCAAACGGCACATGGAAGTATTGCCGTATAAAGGGGAGGAGTTATTTGGGGCTGGTCTATCGGACCTGGTGGCCACGGCAACGGCTGGAAAATCCACCTTTTTACCCCAGGTCACTCCACATCAGCAGAAAAAGACACCGTCTTTTCAAACTCAGTCCTTTCGTTCCCATAAGTACAAGCGAGCAAAAGGCCACTCTTTTCTGCCCCGGGGCAGAGGAAGAGGAAAAAGACTGCACCATGCAGCCGCTTCACAGGAGCAGAAGCCCTCCCCTGCTTCTGCCAAGTCTTCAGCATGACGCTGGGGCTTTACAAGCAGACTCAGATATGGTGGGGGCCCGTCTCAAGAATTTCAACGCGCAGTGGGCTCACTCGCAAGTGGATCCCTGGATTCTACAGGTAGTATCGCAGGGGTACAAACTGGAATTCGAGGCGTTTCCCCCTCGTCGTTTCCTGAAGTCTGCTTTACCAAAGTCTCCCTCCGACAGGGAGGCAGTTTTGGAAGCCATTCACAAGCTGTATTCCCAGCAGGTGATAATCAAGGTACCCCTCCTGCAACAAGGAAAGGGGTATTATTCCACGCTGTTTGTGGTACCGAAGCCGGACGGCTCGGTGAGACCAATTTTAAATCTGAAATCCTTGAACACTTACATAAAAAGGTTCAAATTCAAGATGGAGTCACTCAGAGCAGTGATAGCAAACCTGGAAGAAGGGGACTATATGGTGTCTCTGGACATCAAAGATGCTTATCTCCACGTCCCGATATACCCTTCTCACCAAGGGTACCTCAGGTTTGTAGTACAAAACTGTCATTATCAGTTTCAGACGCTGCCGTTTGGATTGTCCACGGCACCTCGGGTCTTTACCAAGGTAATGGCCGAAATGATGATTCTTCTACGAAGAAAAGGCATTTTAATTATCCCTTACTTGGACGATCTCCTGATAAGGGCAAGATCCAGGGAACAGTTAGAAGTCGGAGTAGCACTATCTCAGGTAGTGTTACGTCAGCACGGGTGGATTCTAAATTATTCCAAAATCGCAGCTGATTCCAACGACACGTCTACTGTTCCTAGGAATGATTCTGGACACAGTCCAGAAGAAGGTGTTTCTCCCGGAGGAGAAGGCCAGGGAGTTATCCGAGCTAGTCAGGAACCTCCTAAAACCAGGACAGGTCTCAGTGCATCAGTGCACGAGGGTCCTGGGGAAAATGGTGGCTTCTTACGAAGCGATTCCATTCGGAAGATTCCATGCAAGAACATTTCAGTGGGATCTACTGGACAAATGGTCCGGATCGCATCTGCAGATGCATCAGCGGATAACCCTGTCGCCAAGGACAAGGGTGTCTCTCCTGTGGTGGCTGCAGAGTGCTCATCTACTAGAGGGCCGCAGATTTGGCATTCAGGATTGGATCCTGGTAACCACGGATGCCAGCCTGAGAGGCTGGGGAGCAGTCACACAGGGAAGGAATTTCCAGGGCCTGTGGTCAAGCTTGGAAACGTCTCTTCATATAAACATTCTGGAACTAAGGGCCATTTACAATGCCCTAAGTCAAGCAAAACCTCTGCTTCAGGGTCAGGCGGTGTTGATCCAATCGGACAACATCACGTCAGTCGCCCACGTAAACAGACAGGGCGGCACGAGAAGCAGGAGGGCAATGGCAGAAGCTGCAAGGATTCTTCACTGGGCGGAAAATCATGTGATAGCACTGTCAGCAGTATTCATTCCGGGAGTGGACAACTGGGAAGCAGACTTCCTCAGCAGACACGACCTTCACCCGGGAGAGTGGGGACTTCACCCAGAAGTCTTCCACCTGATTGTAAACCGTTGGGAAAAACCAAAGGTGGACATGATGGCGTCACGTCTAAACAAAAAACTGGACAGATATTGCGCCAGGTCAAGGGACCCTCAGGCAATAGCAGTGGACGCTCTGGTAACGCCGTGGGTGTACCAGTCAGTGTATGTGTTCCCTCCTCTGCCTCTCATACCAAAAGTACTGAGAATCATAAGAAGGAGAGGAGTAAGAACTATACTCGTGGTTCCGGATTGGCCAAGACGGACTTGGTACCCGGAACTTCAAGAGATGCTCACGGACGAACCGTGGCCTCTACCTCTAAGAAAGGACCTGCTACTGCAGGGGCCTTGTCTGTTCCAGGACTTACCGCGGCTGCGTTTGACGGCATGGCGGTTGAACGCCGGATCCTGAGGGAAAAAGGCATTCCAGAAGAAGTCATCCCTACTCTGGTCAAAGCCAGGAAGGACGTAACCGCAAAACATTATCACCGCATTGGCGTAAATATGTTGCGTGGTGTGAGGCCAAGAAGGCCCCTACAGAGGAATTTCAACTGGGTCGTTTCCTTCATTTCCTGCAAACAGGACTGTCTATGGGCCTAAAATTAGGGTCCATTAAGGTTCAAATTTCGGCCCTGTCGATTTTCTTCCAGAAAGAACTGGCTTCAGTACCTGAAGTTCAGACATTTGTAAAAGGGGTGCTGCACATACAGCCTCCTTTTGTGCCTCCAGTGGCACCTTGGGATCTCAATGTGGTGTTGAGTTTTCTAAAGTCACATTGGTTTGAACCACTTTCCACTGTGGACTTAAAATATCTCACATGGAAGGTGTCGATGCTGTTAGCCTTGGCTTCAGCCAGGCGTGTGTCAGAATTGGCGGCTTTATCATATAAAAGCCCTTACTTAATTTTTCATTCTGACAGGGCGGAATTGAGGACTCGTCCTCCATTTCTACCTAAGGTTGTTTCTGCATTTCACATGAACCAACCTATTGTGGTACCTGCGGCTACCAGGGACTTAGAGTACTCTAAGTTGCTTGACGTTGTCAGGGCCTTGAAAATATATGTTTCCAGGACGGCTGGAGTCAGAAAATCTGACTCGCTGTTTATCCTGTATGCACCCAACAAGCTGGGTGCTCCTGCTTCTAAGCAGACGATTGCTCGTTGGATTTGTAGTACAATTCAGCTTGCACATTCTGTGGCAGGATTGCCACAGCCAAAATCAGTAAAAGCCCATTCCACAAGAAAAGTGGGCTCATCTTGGGCGGCTGCCCGAGGGGTCTCGGCTTTACAACTTTGCCGAGCAGCTACTTGGTCAGGGGCAAACACGTTTGCTAAATTCTACAAATTTGATACCCTGGCTGAGGAGGACCTGGAGTTCTCTCATTCGGTGCTGCAGAGTCATCCGCACTCTCCCGCCCGTTTGGGAGCTTTGGTATAATCCCCATGGTCCTTACGGAGTCCCAGCATCCACTAGGACGTCAGAGAAAATAAGATTTTACTTACCGATAAATCTATTTCTCGTAGTCC